>NC_064436.1:27250663-27566444 GCF_023343835.1 Lagopus muta
AGGTGATGGGGATGTTGAAAAGCTCCATCTCAATAGTCTGGAGGAAGAGATTAAGTCCTAAGCTCTCAATGTTAGTGGAATCCAGCTGCCTAGGACCTCTGGTGCTTCTCCTCACTGAGTGCATGTACAGGAGCCTTCAGCTCCACAGATGTCTTCCTCAATCCCTGGGTGTTTTATAACCTCTGAAAGTAAATGGAGAGGTAGACAGCTAGAAAGATTTACAACTGCTTTAAATCAGACCAGCAATTCATCTTTTCCGGTATTTGCTGTGTCCCGCACTGGACATTTTTAAGGAAGCAGCAAGACTTCTATCAGCAAGGCCAAGTCCAGACAGCAGACGCTCAGCCTTCGGGGAACAGCACTGCACCAGTGCTATCCTGCTCAAACCGAGATCTCATGTTTGTACGAACTAGCAGTCGTGTCCTCCAGCAGGCAGCGATGCTGCTTTGCTAGGAAGTAGGTTTATATCTGCTTCGTTTTTAGAGTATCCTGATGTGTTTGTGCAGTAAGTATTTTGGAGTTGTAGTAGAAATGCCTGTTAATTCTCCAGTGTTTCAGAGGGATTGTGGCCAGGAGACAAATGAAGGTGCTCTGCTACAGCAGACTCATTGTCTGCCAGCTGTACAGTAACAAAGCAACACACCTGCACAGCATGGTGTGCGTGGGTATGTGCCCACACATTTGCTAACATGCCTGTCCTCACTTTCCCTGCGTATTTAATTTCTGCCCAACACTGACTTGAGTTTCTTTTGAGGAAGTGCTTCCTGTAATGAGGCAGAAAGACAAGATTGGGGGGGAACTGATTTTTGTTTGCTTTTCTTTGGCAATTTTGTGGTGAGCATTGCGGTTGGCATAGACAGAGATCTTAAAGAGTGGGAGAAGTTCAAGTATGTCACTGTGCTCTGCAGTCTGCGCTGTTGTTCATGCAGGAGACAGAGCAAGTATTTTTCCCATGGTGTTGGGGAATGCAGAAGATGATCCATTTGTCTGTGCGGACCTAGGAGGCAAGGAATTGTTTTTGGGAATGGGAAATGCTCTTTGGGGAGCAGAAAGAAAAAAGAAAGCCTCATACATTGATACAAGAAAGGCAACAGCAAAGTATTAATCTGCAAGAAAGAGATAAAGCATTTACTTGCAATTAAGGTTCAGGATGCAATGAGAAGGAAGGCATAAAGTAGACCAAGGACTTGTGAATGACAGTGTTTGAAAGAAAATGCCTGTGAGTTTGGTGTTGGTTTGCTCATGTTGGCCTGCTCGGAGAGCATGGTCCTCCAGGCTTGGGATCCTCTTTCCAGGAAGTCTGTTATGTTTTGGAAAAAGCACACAAACTTTCAGGCACAAAAGTTGTTCTTCCATTTATCTTTGGATCATTTGTGAGTAAAGGCTTCTTTCTGTGGTGTTTGTTTTGTTTCCCACAACTACATCTGGATGGAATCATACAAGCCTTGCCTTATGTATATTCAAGTAAGACAGAAACATTTGCCTTAGAGAGTCTTAGGACTCCACAAGAATTTACTGAGTGATCTTACATAGGGGAAGACATTCTCTCTCCACAGATGATTTTGTGTTTAAAGAATATGTTACAGATAATGTAAATTTTGGCTATGAAAAATGTGACCATGAGGCATGGAGTTTCAAACACTCAGCTGTTAAATACTGAGTTCCAGTAGTGAGTATCACCTCAGTTGCATTCATGGTTTTGAAAATGACCACAAAATCACATCTAGATTCTAAATATGAAGCTGGCTTTCAAGTGAGCCGAATCCTTGAAACGCCGACAAACTGTTATTTAGATGGAGGTAAAGTAAATGGGGATGCTTATCTTTAAAGGCCTGAACCTGCTTGGTGTCTAGCTTTAGTTATTTGTGTTAGAAAAGACTGGCTCGAGGTTTCATTTATGCTCAGGCTTCTCTGTTTCACAGGGGAGAAATGAAAATAAATTGGATGGGGTCAAAACTCTCTTCTCATGTATGCCTGTGTAAATCTGAAATAATTTCACAGTGTTTTGGTTCAGCTGAGGTAAATCCAGGATCACACTGGTGAAGCTAGCAGGCTGTGTTCATCCTGTTGGGACAGGGTGCTGAGATACCCTGGTGCTCAGGGCTACAGAAAAAGCTTCAGGTTGATTATTATTTTTTATTTTTTTAAAAAACTTGTTTTAAGATTTTTATTTTGCAAAACTAAAAGCAGTCAGCATGTCCTGTGATTTAAAACTGTGATCAGTTTCAGTGTGCATCTCTAGAAACAGAGGGGGAGAGAAGCAGCGCTTCCAGATTGAAAGATGTATTGGAAATGTGGAGTGTCTATCTGAAAAGAGACACCTGGGTAAGTGAAGATACCAATAAATAAGCATCCTGAGCTTTGAGCTTTGTGAGTGCTTGTACGGGAACAGTTGGAAAGCCTTAAGTGAGGGTGTCTTTCTTGTGCACAGCTGACCAAGTGTGTTGCTTACAGTTACCATGTGTCAAGATGTTTCTTGCTCATTAGTTTTACACTGATGGAAAGCAACTTTAAATCACTCTTTAGAGGAATCCACCGTGAGGCATGCCAGCTGTGTGCCAGATGAAGGAGCTGTAAAGTCATGTCGGACAGGCAAGAATATACCAGAGAGAGAGATTTAAAGTCATGAGAAAGATAATTACTTTGCACTCAGAGATTAGCCATAGGAAAGGAGAGGGGAGAATCATACTCTGCATTTGTTAGAAGCTTTCCTGCTGTGCCTCTGTCCCACTCGCACATGCACACACATGCACACTGCTGAATTTACTATCACAGTGTCAGGTTGGCCAGGACTGCCCACATGGGAGAAGTCCTTACAGGAAGATTTCTCCTCAAGCACAGACTTGCTTTTTCTTTCTTGCTGTATTTGCTTATGCTTTATACACTGTGGAACAGTTGCCCCAGACAGGAAGGGCTTAGGTGTTTTGCTGGTTGCAAGGATCTGGGAGCATTCCTCCTCTCCCATGGCTCTTTGTGGAATGAAAGACAGGTACTGAGGATGGAAGTAGACGGTGCATCTCTGTAGGCAGAGAAGAAAGTAGTGGTGCAGGGACCTGCTTGGTCTGAGGCCAGCATGAGTGAGCAGCCAAGGATGGGCTGGCCTCCTGTCGAGGTTCCAGTTGGATATTAGGCAAAACTTCTTCTCAGAGCGATGAGGTACTGGCACAGGCTGCCCAGGGAGGTGATGAAGGTAGATCCCTTGGGGAGTTCAACAGCCATGTGGATGCGGCACTGAGAGACATGGTTAATTGGCATGGTGGGGATGGGTTGGTGGTTAGACTTGGGGATCTTAGAGATCTTTTCCAACCCTGGTGATTCTATGATCGCAGCAAGGGCAAGTTGAGTGCATGCATGACTTTCTGCATGGCTGCCCCAGCCCATCTGACCTCTCTGTCTGAGCCTTCCCCTTTCTCAGGAACTTCTTGACATATCTCATGGATAATGTCCCAAATCCCATGGCTTCTTCAAGCCGGAGCTGGTTTCCTCTTTCTTTCTGGTCCTTCCAGATTCTCTGGGTTCTGGTTACTGCCTCATCTCAATGCTGTTGTCTTTTCTTTCAGACCAAATGGTTAGTCCTGTTAAGCATTGTGCCTGTAGGTGTTTTTTTTATTTCTAACAGAGGCCTTGGGAAACCGTTCTAGAAGACCACTGGCATACAGCCTGACATTGACACCCTGCCACTAGAAAGGCAGCAGATGAGATTTAGGGTTTATGCTGCATATAATCGCTCCTAATGGGATGAAACTCTTCCTTTTGTCATTGATTTGGGTTTAGTTTTAAAAAAAAAAAAGTTCCATCCAACAGAAAATTCCTCTAATTTGTCAGGTCTTTAACCACTGCAGCTGCAAATGCTGCTGCTGCTGCTGCCTTCAGATAGGAATTACAGCCCTATGGAGTCTCTAAGATGACCCTATTACCTGCCCCCTGCCTCCTCCTTTTTATCTGGCTTTGTGCATGGGTGGACCTTTTGGAAAGTTATAATTTGGATGTGAAACGATTATCCTAAAACAGCTAGCTAGAGCAGAGCAGACGCACAAATTTATCTTCCCTCTCTCTCTTTTTTTGGTGAGCAGCATCTATCTTCCATGACCTCTTGATTATTGAAGCCTTCAAAATATATTCTCTGGTCTGTGACACTGTGCTTGGTGCAGGGCTGAGCATTAAATATCACCCTCTGTGATTAATTGGAAGTTAATTAAATCTATCACTGAAACAATGAGAAGGCAATGATCTATGTAATCATTGAAATAGTAAATGAAATGATGTAAGGATCCTCTGTTTCACTTAGTGACAGTGATGGAGGGGTGCCCGAGCCCTGCTGCTCAGCTGAGTTTTCTGCCTGACCACCCAGGCCTGCTCAGGCAGGCACAAATGTTGCAGTGAGCTAAGTGCAGAGCAGAGCTGATGGTGACCTGCTAGATGCTGTCTTTCCTGAGCCTCTAACTCTTCAGGTGCTGCTCAAGCAACTTCTGAGGTACCTCTGGTGTTTGGAGTGTGCAGTGCAAGCAATGTGCTGAACACAGGATTGCAAGGGACAAAGCCCCTCAGTGCTGCTTGAGGTTACCTTGTTATTCTGAGCTGAAATGAATATGTTGTTGCTCTGATCCTTGGATAAGTGGTAACGTAACACTTATTTATTTAAATTTTAAAGGTAGTTCTTACATGGTTCTGTAGTTTTTTAATAGTTCTGAAACTGATGCTATTTGTTCCATCCTCATAAGGAGTGTTGAGTTTACAGTGATTTTCTTCTTGCTGACTGCTAAATAATCTCACAGCAAAAAGAAAAAAACCCAAACATCTAGAATACATGAAAATACAGGTGAAAACTATGGTGCTGTAGCCAGTAACCAGCCACTTTCTGTAGGTATATTTTAGAATATAAAAAGAATATATTAATCACTTCCCTCGTAAATGGCATTGTGATGGATTTTCCTCTTGGAAACTATTCCAGATTGTGACAATAGGACTTAGTTGAGAAATGCTTTGTGATGCTCATTTTTCATTTCAGATGCCTGATGATAACAGTAGATAAAGCCAAAGCTCACTTGGGAAACAAAAGAACAGCATCCCTGAGGCAAAAGGTCAGGAACTTGTGTTCCCTGGCTTGTTTATCCCTGAAGTGATCCCTTGGCACGTGTGTGCCCTGCTAGGATGCCGCTCTGTGTTTTCCCCTTTGGTAGGACGGGCTCAGCTCTTTCCTTGACTGGAAACTCAAAAGGCTGGTAGAGAAGGGCAATGGAGCTGTGAAGGGTCTGGAGCACAAGTCTCACGGGGAGTGACTGAGGGAACTGGGATTGTTCAGTCTGGAGAAGAGGAGGCTCAAGGGACACGTTGTTGCTCTCTACAACTGCCTGAATGGAGGTTATGGCAAGGTGGTGGGTCGGCTTCTGCTCCTGTGTAATTAGCAATAGGATGAGAGGAAGTGGCCTTAAGTTGCACCAGGGGAAGTTCATGTTGGATATTAGGAAACATTTTCTCTCAGAAAGAGTGGTCAAGTGCTGAACAGGCTATCCAGATAATGGAGTCACCATCCCCAAAGGTATTCAAGGAAAGGACGGATATATAGTACTTAGGGACATGATTTAGGGGACAATAGTGGTGGTAGATGGACGGTTGGACATAATGATCTTAGTGGTCTTTTTCAACCTTAACGATTCTGCGATTCAAAGGATTTTCGTCTTATTCCTGTTGATACAATTGCAGTGCCCTTTTTAATCAGGAGACAGACTTGGTGATGTAATACATATCTACATACCTATGCTTTCCTCTCCGTTCTGGATCTCTAATTCCACACCTACAGTAGTGGACATGGTTCTCTCATCTGGCCAGCTCTGTTGTCCGTGCCGTAAGACATGGCAGTTTATGTGATGAGGGGTGAAAAGGCTTTTCTGAAGACCTATGACTCCTTTGGGAAGGAAAATACATCACGATTTGCCTCCTCTCCCTCCCATCTCTGCATCTGCCAGTTTCTGTGGTCTTTCCTTACCAGAAACCAGAGACTGTGTCTGATTTGTTTAATTAAATGAAAACTAAACCCACCACTAAGCAGTAGTTCCTGACTAAGCAGGGAGGGAACTGTTATTTATCATAAGAGATGCAAGGAAGCCCTTTCTATGTGGCCTCTTCACTGCCAGCAATAAATTAGTAACCTTGCGATATCCTGTTCTCCAAATGAGGTTCCAGGCACTGACTGTAACCACTGTGGCCAGCAAACGGTTCTTGTGCATTTTATCACTGTCTTCCTTCAACTAATGCAGGAATTACTTTTGAGATGGTGAAGGGGAAATAGTGTTCTCAAGATGATTTGACATACGTGGTTTCCTGCCTGAGTGAGCTCACACAAGACAAGTCTGCCATGCAGACAGGAGTGGGGAACTCTGTGGATGAGGTTGGCAGTGGTGAGCTGCCTGCGTTGGCATCCCCTACCAGCCACTAGAGTGGACAGTGCCATCCCTCTTGTTTTGTCAGCACGTGAAGCAGCTGACACAGGTCAAGATCAGACCCAACCCTACAAGAATGCAGGGGTAGCTCCTCTGTTCTGTCACTGCTGCCCGCGGCAAAGCTACTGGGGGAAAAAGGATCCTGAAATCCCAGGCCAAGAATCGTTCAGATCACGTTTAATATTCAAGGTCAAGTTCCTACCATTTATTATTTATTGAGCTTTGTGAGCTTGCTCAGCAGTGCACAATACATAAAGACACAGACTCTATCATAATGGATTTGCAATCTAAATTTCACAGGGTAAGATAGATACTGGTATGTATTATACCTGGTGGCTGGGTCACAGTCCGGGCTCAGAACAATGCAGTGCTTTTTTAAAAAGCTTCTTCCATTAGTAGTCCATTAGAGTGGCATAAACTTTTTAGATTTGAACAATTAATCCCCCTAAAAATATTCAAATGGATACAGTGAATATTTTAAATGCGTTTAATACATGTGGAAAGTGCTGACCTGACATAACCATGTGTCTGTGTCCCCCAGCCCCTGCAGATCTGGCTGTCTCCATGGAAAATCACAGGAATACAGCAAGAGTCCAATATACAGTCAGAGCCCAAACAGCATGTCAAATCACAGTGGAGAACCTTGATGTCTTCTCACTCACTCTCTGCACTTTCTGTGGTAGCAGATCACTTTGTAATTTGCCCCCAGACCTTCTGCTTGCCAAGTTCCCTCAGTGCTGTTTCAGGAAGGCAGTGAATTAGTGCCATTGCTCTTCAGCTGCCTGAATGGACACACGGAGAGAAAATAAGAGCTGAAGGTGTCACTACTACTCTGCAAGGAGCTTGGACATAATTTCTTAGTGCTGGACTTTTTCCAAGAGCTTCGTTTCCTAATAGCTTTATAGTGGAACATTGAGTACGTACCCTTCGTGCTTACTTTGAATTGAAGAATGGGTTTGGTAATGAGTTCACACAGAGCCCTCTCCTCCACCCTGAGCACTGCTCAGCTACCCTCCTAGTGCCTGGCAAAGGCTGAGAGGGAGGTTTCAGTGGGTCCTGGGTTCGTGATTTGCAAAACATACGTTCTGGAGCCTTCCATAGGGATGAGATTTGATAAATCCTCAGAGTGTCCTTTGAGCTACTACTGGCATATCCCATGGAAGTTTGGAACTCTTTTAGTAGACCTAGGGGAGAGAAATAGATGAAGGCAGTTAGGATGTATGAAATAAATAGGCTACAAGATGGAAATCCGTCTCCGCATCTGGGGTCCTGGGCAGCCTGATTTCGTGGTTGTCAGCGGTCACAAGTTGGCAAGCCTGCCTGTGGCAGGGGGGTTGGATCTAGATGGTCTTTAAGGTTTCGTCCAGCCAAAGTAATTCTATGATTTGGTGGTACTTCTGTTTGAAGATGTGTATCTTCAGCTCATCTTTTCAGTTACATGCAACGTAAGGAAAAGACATCTTACTCTGTAGGATCTTTCATCTGTTTGAAGGGCTTTTTGTTTAGAGAGCCACACAGCAGGGATGTTACCTTACTTACAGTGTGTGCCACGACAACTGGTAAGGAACAGCTCAGCAGCAGCACTGTTCCCTTGACAACAAAGCACTACAGTGGGAGTTTACTGTAATTAAGCTGCTTTGGTAAAAGAAACGTGAAACATTTAAGGAAGAGATGAGAAAGGAAGGCACCATTTTCCCTTTTGTGCCTTCTCTGCTGCCTGGCAATGTGTCGCCAGTATTTCGGAAGGCAGATCCATCACCAGCCTGCAGATCTGCTGAATGCTTTTGCGAGCTTAAAAAAAGAGATCTCATGATTCCCATAGGCCCTCCAACCCTTTCTTGTTTCTAATTTCAAAGGCCCTTTTGAGTGGGAAACAAAAGGTTAATTTTCTCCAGCTTGCCCAGGCTGACTTAATGTAACAGAAGGCAGCAAATTGTATTGATTTAGTGACATGCAACTGTCCAGAAAGAGCTATTTATACATTATTCAGGACAAACACTGTCATAATGGACAAACAGCAGCAGCATCTGGGATGTTAATGTCTACAAATAAGATTATTCTTTGAAAGGATTAGGACGAAGCATTTTGTGTAATTAGATTTCTCAGTTTCAGGAATGAATTGCCTTTTAGCAGTGAAAGCTGTCACTGAGGGAGCCATTAGCTCCTCATAACTGAATTAAATGCATAATTAGTGACATGATCGCATTAGGATTTGTTTCATTTTTAACTAATCCGGGGTGCGGGAGGTGCTCTTTCCAGGTCGCCGCAGCCCACCTCGGCAGGCCCAGCCTCAGCTGGCGGGCCGGAGCTGCTGAAAGTCAGGCGCGTGTGAACGGGAGCTGGGCCCGCCACGGCGCTTGCGGGGCTATTCATCACCGGGTGCCGCCTGACAGTGACTGATGGGCTCGGCCCGAGCCTGGCACTTCACCAGTGCAAGAATCATACGAGCCAGGGAGCAGAATGACAGCTGGAGCGCCGTGTCAAGTGGTGTAGAGACCAGAGCTATTAATAATCTCTGCCACATGATCTGCGCCGCCAGAAAACAATGATTTAGACATTGGTTGGAATAAAGATTTCACATTTAGTATGGAAGGACCAGCCTCGCACCAGAGGGATAAATCGCTATTCAATCAGCATGTATGAAAATAAGGCAATGAATACATTAGGAGTTAGCAAAAAGGAAGTGTGCCTCCTGCCTGAGGTGAATGCTGGTGTTCAGGCTTCATTGAAGTCTGTGAGTGATGGCATTAAGTAGTATCGGAGAAGCTGCTGTGAAAGCTCTCCATCCTGTCTGAGGTGGAGACTGCAAGGAAACCAGGTAGGTCTCAACACTTAGCACTCCATGCTGCCAGTCCTTGTAAGCGCTTACGGTTGTAACCTCCCTGTCTCACCACGTAGAGCAGCCAGGTTTTGCCAAAGCCTTTCTTGCAGCCAAATTACCTTTCTGCTGCAACAGCCACTGCTGTGTCAAAGGACAAAAAATAGAATCATAGATTCACTGAACCATCAAGATTGGAAAAGACCACTAGGATCCTCAAGTCCAATCCCCACCATGCCCACTGATCATGTCCCTCATTGCCACATCTCCATGGTTCTTGAACACCTCCAGGGATGGTGACTCCACCACCTCCCTGGGGAGCCTGTTCCAATGCACCACCACTCTTCCTGAGAATAGATGTTTCTTAATATCCAACCTGAACCTCCCCTTGTGCAGCTTAAATTACCTGTCATCCTATTGCTGTTACCTGGGATAAGAGGCAGACCCCCCCACCTTGCCACAGTCTCAGAGATGTGGGTTCACAGTCATAGAGCCATGAGGTCTCCCCTGAGCCTCTTCTTCAGAGTGAATGATCACAGCTCCCTCAGCTGCTCCCTGTAAGACCCTTACGTGCTCCAGACCCTGCACAGTTCCGTTCCTTTCTATGGAAATGCTCCAGGGCCTTGATGTCTTTCTGGAACACAGCGCTTGAGATGCAGCCTCACCAGAGCTGTGTCCAGAGGGATAATCACCTCCCTGCTTATGCTGGTTGCAGTATTTCTGACACAAGCCAGGATGCCTTTGGCCTTTTTTGCCACCTGGGCACACTACTGGCTCGTGTTCAGCCAGCTGATGACTAACACCCCCAGATTCTTTTCCTCTGTGCAGCTTTCCAGCCACTCTGTCCCAAAATAATAACACACTGTACCGGCACAAGCCAGCTCCAATGACCGTGGGGAGCCGGGAAGGTTTGTGGTTTGCTTTCCCGAAAAGAAGCAGAAGGCACGGACATGGGGAGGCTTAGCAGAAGATGTGCTGCCCCCAGAATGTGGGTTCTTTAGTTCAGCCTCAGTGGCTGCTGTTGGTCTCTGTAATTTCTCTAGCTGTGATATATGGCAGAATTTTGGAAGGCTGTTTCTGTTGGTTTTGTCCTGAGGTGTGGCTCTCATGTGTTCCTTAAATACTGGTAGTGAGAACTGTACGTTTGAAGGAAGAAAGGACAGGATTATAATGTGCTTTTCAGTGTCTACACACTTTCTCCAAAGCCAAGGTTTTGCAAGGGTAATTTAGATATTCCCCATTACTGATGGTTGTATTAGAGACGGCTTGACAGAACACGGATTAGAGCTCTACCTTCTTGAGTCCTGGTGCAGCTGGCAGCTGCAGTACCACCCTGCCTTCAGAAACGTGTTCTCATCATTCACCTTTGCTTCTATGTGTAGTCCTTCTTGATTTGGCTCAGATAATCACCACCTGAATCCCCCTTCACATTGCGATTGTGAGTTTTATCAGCAGTGGTGTATACAGAGGACCAGGTCTCTGCTGTTTCAGGTGCTGGGGACTGAAAAACGATCTTCTCTGCTACTCAGAAAAAAAAGAGTCTTGTTCCCTTATATGTTTCATCAGGTACCAGAGAATGTAATTTTAAGGGCATAATGCACAAATTGAGGTCCAAGTTGCCTGTTGATTCTTGGTGTGAGATGAGGAAAGGCTGCAAGGCCAATCACCCTGCACTACAGTCAGAACTAGGAGCTTTCAATGTCTTAATTACTAGTGACAATAACAAAGGTAAGAAGCAGTTATGGAGAATGCCGACATCCTACAGCCTGCACAGTGGCAGGGCCCTGGGCCGTGCAGCTGGCAGTGCTGGCCATAAGGACCTTTTGGATCCCACATACTTTGGCTCCTCCTGCTCTTCTTTCTTTCTCTTTTTTTTTTTTCTCTCTTGTGGCTGCTTTCACCAGCCCTGAATCAAATGCTTAAGTGAGTGACAATAACTCATCCTTTGTGGTGTAGTTTTTTGCTGTTTTTTTTTTTTTTAACAATTATAAATTGTATAATCTGAGCTCTCACAGCCAGAGCTTAATATATTTGACTTTATTGCTTTTCATTTTATGGAAATAAATTACTGCTCACATTCTGACATTTAAATTAAAGGATCTGCACTAAATCTCATGCACAACAATAAGAAATTAAGAGAGCATTCCTTGCTAAACAAGCAGCATTGGATGCCTCAATCTATCAAGCACTCTGCCTTCCTAAACCAGTTTACAAAAGGGCCAACTTGCGTTCAGGGCCTTCTGAGCCTTGCATAGACAGAAGCCAAAGCAATGCAAAGCCTGCAGGAAACCCACAGCTGCTGGAGAGGACTGCTGAAGCAGCAGGACAGTGGCATGCACTCAGGACCTGCTTTTCTTCTTCAACCCACCTGTTCACATCTGCCCCAGGGAAGCTCTTCTGAGTCAGATGCCCAAATACTGTGTGATGTATCAACACATACAGATTGGGAACTTCAAATTGGAAAGGTATTGAAGCCCTGGAGGGTGTCCAGAGAAGGGCAACAGAGCCGTGCAGGGTCTGGAGCACATAAGGGTGTTATGGGGAGTGACTGAAGGAACTGCAGTTGTTCACTCTAAAGATCAGGAGACTCAGGGGAGACTTTATTGCACTCTACAACTGCCTGAAAGGAGATTGTGGCAAGGCGGGATCAGCCTCTTCTCCCAGGTAACAGCAGTAGGATGACAGGTAGTAGCTTTAAGTTGTTAAGTTCTGGATATTAGGAAAAACTTCTTCCCAGGAAGAGTGGTGATGCATTGGAACAGGCTCCCCAGGGGAGGTGGCAGGTGTTCAGGAACCATGGAGACGTGGCACTGAGGGACGTGGTTAGTGGGCATGGTGGGTATGGGTTAGTGGTTGGCTGTAGTGATTCTGGTGGTCTTTTCCAACCTCAATGACTGTATGGTTCTAATGGAAAGATAAGTGACAAATATTGTTTGGACGAACTGCTTCAGATAGCACTGCTGTACAGTGATTTCAATGGCTGAGGTCAATAGGGAGCCACTCTGAGTGTACACAGGGTTAAAGATTAACTATTTCAGTACTTGGAAAAGGCAAGCAGAGGTATTTCAAACTGATGCAAACCAAAAGAGAGAGTGTTCTTCATTATCCTCTCAGGACTATCGGATTTTGTATTGTGTGTGCACGATGTAATGAACTGTGCTGCAGCTTGCTGCAAGACATTTACATTCCAGGAGGGCAAGTTCTCCAAGTTTGGTGCCAAACAACAGCTGTAATTTTAGACTCCCAAGGGAGAACGAGTCTCTGGGTTGTACAGGAGGACACAATTAAGTATGCCCAAGAGTGCAGAGGCCAGTGGTGTAGAACAGCTAGCAGCTTTGCTTGCAAATCCCCTTCATTTGCAGGGCAGGGCGCTGTACACGCGTTGCTTGTTTGGGGTGAGTCCTCGCTCTCTGGACATGGGCTTTTTTCATGGAGGTGCCAGTCTGCACAGGCTGCTCTCTGCTCCTGCTGCAGCACAGCAAAGCTGGCAGCGCGGCTGTCTCGGCCGCTGGAGGGCATCCAGAGAAGCACAGGACTGATGCCGGTGGCTGTATGGCTGTATGGCTGCGGCCCAGAGGCACGCAAGGCTGCTGGGGTAGAGGTGGGAGGGCCGGGCTCGAAGCCCCGGCGGTCTGAAGGCGCAGCAAAGGGTTTGCTCGCACCCTGTTTAACTTAATTACTGTGTCATGGAGGATTACATATTCCAAATCAAATTCACAACATAACTGGATTTGGAGAAGGTAGTTCTCTCGTTTCCAAACAGAAAATACAGGAAAAAGCGATGAACGTTTGAGCTGACTTTCAGATGTTAATATACTTAAGAGTAGTAGCATTCAAAATCTGAGTTACAAAGTGAAAAGCAGAGTCAAAGATGCAGCGTGGCTCCTCTCGAACCACATACTGAATATGCTGCCAGAAAATGCTTTTGCACGAGTTTCTCTCAGCCACATGCGTGGGTTTAAGCACATTTCTGTGCCCATGGAACGCAGGCGAGGAGCACACGCTGCTCCCCGGTGAGTGCAGCAGCCGGGTAAAGCTGCATCGCTGCCCGCCCTCAGCTGCAGCCTCTGTACCGAGAGCCGTGGGGAAGGAGGAGGGGGGCAAACCAGGATATGTTATTTTCCCTTTTTGCAGGACTGCAGCAGATTAATGCTTGTGTTTTTTGGGGTGGAATACAAACTTTTGTTATAGTAATTGATTCTGTGTTGAAAAGAAAAGAAAAGAAAGTTGAGGCTCGTTACAACTTTTCTTCAGAGCAAGTGATCTAGATCTAATCCCCTCTGTTTCATTTGAAAAAACCCACTTAGGTATCTGAACATACCAGTAAATTAGCATGTGCCTATGAATACTAATGCCGCATAAACTCCGGCTAAGCCTCTAAAAATGAATAGTACAAAGATAACTAAATGGGAAGAGGGAAATTCAGAAAGAGCATTAGCATTGTCCTTAGATGCTTTGAAGAAGAATGCTTAACTTTGTAACAGAAATATTCAAATCAAAGGTTTTACAGGCTGGAAATTATCTAGAAAGACCTTTGTGTCTAGACTGCTAGTTGAAGACCCTGGTTTTGTTGCCAGAAAATAGGTATCAGAAATTGAATTGCATATCTGTGGAGGTTAATATTTTATAGCATTTAAGCAATTCAGCCAGAGACAGGATTGTTTTTGTTTTTGTTTTTTTTAAGTAGAAAGGAGGAAATGAAGCTTTTGATTTAGTGAGCGTTGCTTTGAAATGTCTTTGCAGATTTCTTATGAATGGGCTCAGTAGCCATGCAGCAACACCATCCATATAGGAACTGAGCTTTCCTTTCCCTCTTTTAATAAAAAACAGACCTGGAGGTGTAGAAGAAAGGGCCCTGGGGCCAAAAGTCACTGGCTGAATAATGCAACCACAATGCTACCTCCAGCCCCTAAAATGAATGATACCTATTTATTCTCTGGAGGGCTGCTCTGATAGAGCAAGAGCAACATTCTTATACCCACTGTGAACCACGATAATGGAGAAGCTTTAGGGCGAGCAAGGCAGCAAGACAACATAGGAATTGGTAAAAGAGGAATTCAAAATGCCTAAACTAGGATGACTGTCTTACTGGGCAGGCATGTAGAAACCAAGACCATCACCATATGGATCAGACAGCTTCATTTAGTGGTGGCCCTTTTTCCTCTCCTTTGGTTGCTTGAAGTGGTGGAACACCCAGGGAAGAGAGGGAATCACCAGCTCTGGAAGTGTGCAGGAACCATGGAGGTGTGGCACCGAGGGACATAGTGGGCATGGCGGGTTGGTGGTTGGACTAGATAATCTTTGTGGTCTTTTCCAACCTTAAAAATTGTAAGGTTTTGTGAAATTCAGGGTTACAGCGATTGTTGTGGTTCAGTGTGACATCCCCATTAGCACTCAGGCATAATGCTGACTATTTTTCTTTCCTACCTTAGTCCCCAGGCTTCGCGTTCCTGGCACAGGCCATTCTGTTATAACTTGGCCATTTTGGGTAGGATCTGGCAAGAAAACTCTCCCATTGTGGGTGCTAGGAAGTGTATCAGCAAACACTTGGAGGCTGGACAAAGAGAGCAAAGGGCCAGACTGTGCAACCAGTTCCATCTCTCACCATGCAAGGGAAATGTTGGTGGGATCCCCTGCTCTTTCAGTGAGACATCAGCCATAACCAACCAGAACGGCAATATCTCTCTTACTGCAGAGGATAATTCCCTATCGCTGAGGTCAGAGACTGTGTGAGAGGAATTTCAAAGACCTCTGGTAAACACAGAAATAGATGAAGCAGCCCATTCAGAAAGCAGTACTGTTAACAGCTGGATTTTCAAATGTATTGTAAGAGAAGGGGAGAAGGATCGAACGCCCGCAGGAGCACAGAGTTGTGACATTGCAAGCAGTGATGTTTCGTGCCCCGTCAGTATCTGTGAAATGAAACGGCCTCAGCAGCAGCGTTTATTGCTAGGGCCTGATTGCCACAGCACGAGAAAATCTGTCCTTAAAAGAAAAGGAAAAAAGAGGTTGCTTTTTTCCTCTCCATCCCCAGGGCTTCACACACAAGTCTAACAAGATCAGTACCCTGCCTGTGAAACCAGTCCTCCTCCATACGCCCGCTTGCCTGTGTTAAACGCCTCTGAGACACTTAACCTGCTGGATCGCCTTTCTGCAGACACCTGCCCGAGCTGCAGACTAAACAAACAGGGATTCTCAACCGCACACAACTTGGCCCCTTTCAGCAGGGCTCCCATCTGTTAAAAAGCCATTGTCTGAGAAAGTGTTCAGCTAGCTGGGGAGGTAGAGCTATTGCGCATTGAGCTGCCTCTCTCCCCATAAAAGTCCTCTTTAGCATTTTCTTTTCTCCCCTGTTTCCATCGCCTGATTTATTCATTGGTTTCACCTCCTCTCCCCTCCCCCTGTGGTTCATAAGGAGGGCCTCGTTGTCTTCTGTACCTCGGGGGTCATGTCTTTTCAGTCACCAGGACAATACCCGCTGCTGGCATCTGCTTCCAGATCCAATCAGCCGTACTGTGATCACATCCTGCCAGAGAATTGTTCCTTCTTTTGCTCGGCTTTGTTGCCAATTTCATGCCATGTATTGCTCCATGTTTTGTGCTTCATGAAGCTGTCACTGGCATAAAAGTGGCCTGACCAGGGTCGTAGTAAAAGGGGTGGGAATGAAACATCCACCAAAATGTTGAGCGGGCCACCCACCGGCCGCATGCACCCCCGCGCCTGGGCGGGCATGCAGACCGTCAGAGTCCCACTGAGCTCTGTGGCTCACTTGGAGGGGTGGGATTATATTTACCTTGCTACAGACTGGGCACCGTGCACAGACCCAAATCTCAAAGCAGAGTAAATTGGGCCAGTAGGGCCCAGCGTCCCTTGTAGCAGTATTTTTGCCTCCTTTGCAAAATTACATGAAGTCAGCAGAAACTACTTGTTTCAACATAAGGAAATGGGGACCCTATCCTTCTCTGTCTTGTAACTTAGTTGAATTTTCTTTCTGCATGTTCCATTTATTGCAGGTGGTTTCTGTGGTGGGACAGATCCATCCCACCCTACGACCCTCGGTTGGCTGTGTGTACTGGGGTTCTCAGGATTTGTTCCCTGCCCATCTGAGCAGCCAGCAGGGCCAGGGCTCGTCCATCCCAGAACACAAAGCAAGTCCAGGCAGGGTCAGGGGGCTTCTCCCCTCTCTTTCTGGGGGGAGCCAATTCACCATTCTCTTTCTTTTGCCTCGCTGCTGTCACTTCCATTCACATTCGGTACCACCTTCCCATGCTAATAACCCAATTGCAATCAATAGAGCTGTTCATGGAAGGCAAAGAAAGGAGAGGGATATGCTTGCCCCCCTCCCACTTGGTGCCATGGGGCTTGACAAGCAGGTCGGAGACACCCGTGCTTCCCAAAAGATGACACCAGCACCAGCAGCTTCCCACGCACAGCCAGTGGACAGACATGCTGCTTCTGGCATTTTCCTGGGCCCCTCTTGCAGGGTGTCACCACGACATTGGCTGGGTTTATCCTCAGGGCAGGAGCACACGTGGAACTTGTGAGACCCTCTGCCACAGAGATCAATGTAGAATGAGGTGTTAAGGGGGGCAGTTGGGCCCCGTGGATCTCTTTCCTGGAGGTAGTGCTCCCACAGTACAACTTTGCAGGTTCTGAGAAGCCCGGAAGAACTTTACAACCCTGAGCCCTCAGCCCTGAGTTTCCTGACCGGAGGGAGAGCTCGGGGGGCTGCTGCTCATGGCCACTTTGGGAGCACACAGGGATTTCTTTTGCGGTAACTGGGTTTTATTTCTATTATTTCTATTTTGTCACGACATTGACCTCGCAGTGAGAGAGAGAGGGGCTGGAGACAGAGCTGTGTGTGTGGGGTGTGCATGCGTGCGTGTGTTAAACAATTTCATGGACATCTGTCATGCACAGTTAACTTTGCATTGCTGCATTTTAAGTTCCAGGCCCAGGCTTGGCCGTCAGTGATAAAGTAGCTGGCAGTTTTCAAAAAGCCACTGGATAACAGAGCATGAATCATAAAACACACTACTGTGTAGCAATATCCAAGTTCATTCAGCGCAATGAAACCATGCAGAGGACCTTTATTCCCGGCTAATTATGTGGAAACGCCTAAGACAATAAAGCATCTGGTGGTCTTTCTTCCCCATTTCAATTTTTCTCAATATTGTGACAGGGGAAGGCATTGTGCCTTTCCCAGGGTAGTTGCTGTGAAGAGGAGTAAAAGCAAGGGTCAGGGAAGAGCAAATAGATGAATTTATAACTTTCTTTTTATTTATTCCTTTCCCATTGTTTCTCTGGAGACTCTTCCTTTAGGGTTGTATTTCCAAACCACTATTCTCACTACGCTCTGCCTGAATACTCTGTGGTTTTTTTTTAATACCACCCAAACTGCCAACTGTGTTGGCCTTTTTTATTTTTTCTCTTCCCTTCTCTAGATTCTTCCAAGATTTGAAACTCAAGCCTGTGATCTTCACTGAAATCTAGGTATTAAAAAAAAAAAAAAAGAGAGAGAGATTTCAGAATCACAGAAATAAGCTGTGTTTGGCTGAGCAAGGACAGAAAGTGCTTGGTTTGGGGAGTTTCTGGTTGGTTGTGTTGGAGCAGCTCCACAACTACATCAGGCTCATTTCTGTGTACAACATGTGGATAAATTTCCCAGTTCGATAGACTTAGGAAACTTAAAATAATCTCATAGCAAATTGTTTCTAGGCTGTGGACTAGACCCATTAAACTATTCCTCCCTCACTCTTCGGCTGCATAAGGTTCTCATAGGTGTGTGCTCAGAAAACTTCTCGTTTTTTATTTCAGAACGAAGCACACTAGCTTGATTCTCAATTTCCTCCATCAGGCTATAGAACATTTTTTTTTCCTTTCTAGACTTATGGCTGTGAGGACAAAAGGAATGAACGAGCTGCCTTCAGATTATGCTAAGCAGCGGAAGCAGAGATGCATGTTGATTTTGGGAGCAGAAGGATTTCCCATATTGCTAGTGAAGTGTCTGTTTAAAGGTAACACCTTGTAAGTATTACAGTAGGTTTTGCTTGATTTGAATGCTGCTAATTACTGTCCTCCTGTGACATAAGCTGCAGGAGGAGTCTGATTGGGCTCTTTGCTAAAATTTCACCTGCTTTAGTAAGATGTGGTGGAGTAGGGTGCTCATGGCACATCCCATCTGAAATGGCTGGTAAGTAGGAACAAGCAGGTGCTCTGGAAGGCTGCTCGTATTAGGCCAGGACTAGCTTTGCATATAGGCAGGGAGGTGACGAAGCCTGAAAACTCAGCTTACATTCACCTGTTTGGTTATTTTTTTTTTATTTTATTTTCCCAGCTCTGCAGCATTTGTGAAGAAACTGCATCCCGGTGTTAGACAATCCTAAAGGTCAGAAGAAAGAAAACCAGAAAGAGAGAAAGGTAAACCGTTCAGAGAGTGGAATCAGCCCCTACATGGTTTTAAGCTGTATCCTCTCTTTGGGGGTTCTCAGATGATGTAGTGATATTGGAGGACTTTACAGCAATTTGGTCTCAAAACACTCACAAAAGTGTTTTTCATTCTTTAAGTAATTGCAGTTTGTACAGCATGGTTCTTGACTGTGATAAAATCAGCCCTAGGGAAGGGGTTGTGTAGCAGAGACCAAATGTACCAAGAGAAGGAGACATGGAAACATTTGGATAAGCAAGGGTTATGTGTAGTATGGATCCAGGAAATGTAGAGATGGAAGTTTTGGGGTGAACTCTGGAAAGAGCACCTGTGAAGTGATGTGTGCTGTAAGCAGGAGGAAGCAGGGTGATTAAGAGAGAGCGCATCTGACTGGTGCAGCTCAAGGCTGCATTTCACCCACCACGACAGCAAGGAAAAGTTCCCATAGTAGGAGTTTATTCTTAACACCTGGAAGGAATCCACTACATCAAAACTGACATCTCTGGGATGTATGTTAAACAGTATTTAAATTTTAAATAGGAGCCTTGGGTCAGATGGCAGCTGCTGTGTAACTACAATTACCAATTCATTGAGCATCACACTCCAGTTTCTACCCCTGCATTAAGTGTAGGTCAAATCACGCTGTCCTTTACTACTTTTTAGGTTTCTAGTCAACAAAACAGTAATTACTGCCTCAGCTTTGAGATCTAATGTTGAATGTTATCATTAATTTGCTTCTAATATTTCAGTTTTGTTCAGTGAAGGAGCGTGTGCGTGACACATATGCAGTCCCGTTACTGGGCTGACTTTACATCACAAATGGCACCCATCTGAAACAAGACCTGAAACATGAAGTAGAGAGAAGTAGAAAGCAAAAGTAGGAAAGGGAAATAAAAAGCGGAAGTAGGAGGAAATAAGCAGAAATAATCGTGTGAACTGCAGCTTTGCAGCTAAATGAGCTTTCTTGTCTTCAGAATCTGGGTGAATATTAGCCATTGCATATCAGCCATTTCATTTGGTCCACTCTGCTCTTCTGAGTTCTACCAGTGGACATTCAGTAAGGTTAACTGGCACCTGAAGATATGGCAAATGTTTTATTGCCTTGGATGCATGGAAAACTATACAAACCATGGGCTGAAAAAGTCTGGGAGCAGACGGGTAGAAAAAGCAAAAAGAAGAATTTGTTGAAAGTGGAGCATATGTTGATTAGCACGAAGAAGAAGGCAATGGAAATAGTTACCTACCCCTGTCACATTGTTACGGTACTATCTTGTGATAGCTGGAATTTCTCACTGCGGTGCATCACGGTGGAGTGTCTATATCTGAAAAGGTCACATTTCCCATTCATGCTGTGGAAAAATGTTCAGAAATGCCCACGTTAGAGGAATACAAACGTTTTGGGAGCGCACAACAGATGCCTGCTCAGAAATGCTAACGTGTGTGCAGAAATGTTGCCCCGATGTGCTGGAATTGGGAACAGCGTTGCAGGAGGCTGTGATTGCACAAGACAACTGTGCACTGAAATGCACTGTGGCACCTGGTTTTGTGTGCTGAGTGGGAGCGTGTCTCTGCTAACAAACCCTCCCTGGAGAACTGAATCCTAAATGTGTTTCTGTGCTTATCCTCCCACTGCCTCTCTGAACAGCTACAGGTTTCAATTCGTTCATCCTCTCCTTTTGTCTACTGATCCACATCCGTCCCAGTGAGCAGTTGCCATTCGTTACTACATAATTTTGTGTCAGACAGGCTGTGATAGTAATTACAGTCCTTGCCTGGGAGATTTGGGTGTAAGAGACGGTTTGTTTGCCGGAGTGATCCTCAGGTGATTGTTTCGGTGAGATGTATTTATCAGCTCCAAAAAGCTGCACTGAAGGGAAATGAAAACTCCACAGACCCGAGCCAAATGGCATTACCTTCCTTCAGTGGGCCAAGGAAAGCAGATTCATCTTAATTATTTATGATAGAATGTGTGGAATGCCTCTCTGGTGATGATAGGCGTCTCATTTGCACAGGCAGTATTGCATGTGGTCTCATTAACAGCCACATAGCGCTGTATTCACTTACACCATGTCAGCTTTAAAAGCTCAGTGGTTTTCAGGTAACTTTCTGTAAGGCTGATTTCAGATAACCTGAATATTTAGTGCTTCTGCATGTTTGTGAAAAGGAAGCTGAGCCATATGGAACGTCTTACATGTGGCCCTTTGGTAAATAAACATGGTGTGGTGAAAAAAATAGGTAAAACCAAAACAAAGTGGATAAAACATTTCTGAGACAGAGCAATTAAAATGATAAGAAGGTGCCCAGAGATGTGGTGGATGCCCCATCCTTGGAGGTGCTCAAGGCCAGGTTGGATGGGGACCTGGGCAGCCTGAGCTGGTGATGGCAGCCAGCCCACAGCGGGAGGTTGGGGCTGAGAGGGCTTTAGGGTTGTGTCCAACCCAACCATTCTGTGTGTCTGTGATTCTTAAGCTATTAGAAAGTTTCCTGGTGTGCTGGAAAGGTGCTGCCATGTCAGCATAATGTCCAAGTACTGTATAAATGCACGATGGAAAATATCCCCATGAATTATTAGGTGTTGGAAGTTACTTGATAGAGATTTCTGTTGGCTTTTTTTTAGGACCACAAAACCCTGGTAATTCTTCTCCCTTTGGAGAGACTTGTGCCGAGGTTCCTGTGCAAAACCAGCACAGCTGTAGGAATTTTGAAAGCCGCTTGCTATCATCTCAGCAGACAGGCTCCTGGCATGGATGAATTAGCACAGCTGCCATCTAAGATGTGATCTAGTTCATATGGGCGTCAAAAAAGAAGAGCTTCAGTTTGTTAACACTTTCCATGAACAAGTGACTAAAAAGAAATAATGTTGTTCAAACAGTTAGTTTCCCGAGTTTTGACATTTATAAAGCAATTCACTTTTTTTATTATTGTTCTTCTATTCTTGCTCTGTGTTAACTTGATTCCACCTTAATGATTTGTTTGTTTTATCTAGTCTTCAACAACTCTGCTGGATGCTTCTTTTCTGTTTAGAAAAGGGATTCCATACTGCATCAACCCTGTGATCCTGCTGCTTGTGTGCTACTTGTGAGTGGGGATATCATGCTTTCAATCCAGCATTTTATTTGCAAGGAAATTGGGCCAAATTCCTCCTCTGTGAACTGGAAAAATCTCTCTAGATCGTACATGTCCAACCCATTAGTTTTATGTTTTTGTTGCCCTCTTTTTTATGCTTTATTAAAAAGTATATTTAAAAATAAGTACATAAATTATGTACGTTAAAAACATCTATTTGATACGTGGCTTAAAACAATTTCTCTTCACACAGTGTGGCCCAGGCAAGCTAAAAGGTTGGACACTTGGGCTCTAGACTATTTAGGGGGGAAAAAAAACATGAAAAGCTGTTCCACATTTTTTTAACATTACTGTGGTTTTTGCTCACAGTTTTGGAAAAAAGTCATGTGCTATGAAATCAAAGTGAGGGGAAAATAGCAACTTTCAATATCCAGTAGTGAGAAGTCCCTGTCCTCAGCTGAGCTTATGATAAACTCTTGGAAAGGAGAACTCATTCTTCCTTTCTAGTTCCAGAGCAATACTAGATGTCCAGATACCAAATCCAGATCTACTGGCCAAGCTATAGATCATAAGGGGTTGTAGTGGTAGGTCTGTGCTGCCCAAGCAGACTTGAGTCTAGCTTGTTCTCTTGGGCACTTCCCCATCCCTACCTTGAGCTCTCTCTTCTAAAAAAGCACCAATGTGAGCTGCAGTGACATCTGGCAAAGTAAAAGTGGGCTGGATACCCACCAGCTCAGGGCCATGGGCTCTCTTTGGCACTGATCCATGAGATGACCCACAGGTGTGCTCTGGTGTGTGTGGGGGGGAGGGGGACCGGCCCTTTTCTGCCCTGGCTACGGCTATGGGCTATTGCTGCCTAATCAGCTGCTGATGGGAACCTGGCTGCTCTTGGTGGTTGTTTCACCAGTGCTCCAGGCAAGAACAGGGTTTTGGTGTTAAGTGTAAGTCTTTGGGTATGGGGACTGCCAAGAAGGCTGCTGGGGGAAAAGGGGCTGTTTTTTGCCTGTGAGAGAATGTCTTGGCTCCAGGTGAAGTGAGGCTCCCTAGAGACAGCTGGCTGTGCCCGATTTTTTTCTTCTCCCAGTGAGACAACCAACTGTAAGTAAGCAAATCAGGGGGATGTGGGTTTCTGCATAACAAGGGGGTTTCTGCATAACAAGAGGGGAGAAGTTGCTGTGTGCTGCTGCTGGATGTGCTCGCATTGGTACTGCTGTTAACATTTAGTTCCCCGAAGAACCTCAGCTGACATAACAGGCTTTGTGTAATCGCAGCGCATTGCTCTCGCGTTTCTCTCATGTCTTCATTCTCTGCTGCTTAACCTCTTCACCCTCGCCCCCATCTTTGCCTTCTTAAGGTTCGTCGCCTGCTGCGCTGCTGCTAGAAATCACTCTGCTCTCACTGTCAGCTACTTACTTACTTCTAAATCACTTCTTTTATTTCCCTTCTCAGATTCCTTGTAAAGGAACGTATCTGCCTGTGTGTGTTCTTGTACATTTTCCTTCCCGCTGTTTGCCTGACGATATTTCTGTCAGAAGCTGGAGGATTACTGTATGGCACACTCTGCATTATCTCCTATGACAGACTGTGGACGTTGCTTTTGTGTTGTGTGAGCACTGCTGTTGCTCCTCTTTTCCATAGTCACATTTTGTGCTTCTGATAAATGGTACAAATAAGACCCCTTGGCTTGAAGGAAGCCTTCACATGCGCCCTCTCTATGAAAGTGCCAGGCAGAATGTACACCTGTGCCCAACTTGCTCTGAGTTTCTTCCTTTTTATTGAAGTTTCAGTGGAGACCTCCCAGAGGGATGCACAGGTTCGTAGAGTTGAGAGGGACCCTTAAAGGCCACCTAGTCCAACTCCTCTGCAGTGACCTGGGATCAGTGACCCAGTCCAACAGCTGCAGTTCCATCAGGTGCTCAGAGCCCTGTCCAGCCTGACCTTGAATGTCTCCAGGGATGGGGCTTCTTCCACCATCTCTCTGGGCAACTTGTGCCAGTGCCTCACTAGCCTTAGTGTAAAATGCTTCTTCCTCATATCCAGTCTAAATCTCCCTTCCGTTTGTTTGGAACCATTTCTCCTTCTATCAGAACAGGCTCTGCTATGGTCCCCTTCTTTCCTATTGACCCCTTTTAGATACTGAAAGGCCGCTATCTAGTATCCCTGGAGCCTTCTCCAGGCTGAACAGCCCCAGCTCTCAGCCTGTCCTTGTAGTGAGATGTTCCATCTCCGCTGCTCAAAGGTACAACAGCAGGAGCAGAGCTTCAAGAGCACAAGGTTGCAAAGCAGTGTGTGCTGAGTTGGTCCTTGTGATACCAGAATCTGCCTTCCGCTGTCTTTTATGAACACGACCCTGTGCAGAAGTACGAGGTTTTCTGGGTACGGATCTCATGCCCTTCGGCGTGTGTGCAGGGTCAGGGCTGGGAGCTCGTGTCCCCCCCGTGCCCCACCTCTCCCCAGGGCAGGACGGCTTCAGGAATGTCTTTTATCAGGTGCATCTCCGTTTTTCGAGTGCCTATCGTATCACGAAACTGCTCTTGAAGAGCCCTCCATTTACCCTCTCCCCTAATTAAATGTGCACTTCATTAATGTAAATTGGGGGTTTAATGCTCTTGTTGAAATTCTGAAGAAAGTGCTATGGCCTCGCGAAATGCTTAAGCATCATTGCAAATTAGATTAGGGACCAAGAAAGGCAGTAAAATTAGAATGATAATGGTTGATGTGGCTTCCTGACAGGCGTGACTATTCAGGGATCAATGGGATGGAGAACAGTTTCCCCCAGCCGAAAGCGAAAGGCAGGGACAGACGTCAGCCTACAGATGTGGCTTTTGGAAGCTCTTTCAATTAGTTTAATTTGGTAAATGGTGGGGATTTAGAGGCTCTTAGCCAGTCACACAAGACAAGAATACATTGAAATGTTTCTCGGCTTTTTAACATAAAATAGGATCGGCCGCATTTGCATTTGTTAACGTCGCTGGAGGTGGGGGAGGAGGGCTGTGCGTGGCGGTGGCGAACCGGCTCGGGGCCGGGGCGGAGCCGGCGGGAGGAGAGGGAGCTCCGCGGAGCCCGAGCCGTGCGACCGCTCTTTCAATTTCATTAGCACTAAATTCACCTTTAGAGAAATGTAATTTTTAAAAACTGCTCGACTTGGCAAGGGCACCGGCTGAAAGATCAAGTTACTGTTTGTAAATGCCAGACGGGAATTAGTTTTGCAGCGTGCTTGTCCTGACTTTATGAAAAACTATCCCAAATATTGCCTTTTTTGCCCCCTATCTCTTTATTTATTTATTTATTTATTTATTTTTCTATGAAACCCTTTTTCCTGTGTGCAGCCTCTACCCGGTTTTCCTATGTGCAGCCTCTACCCAATAGCTGCTATTTTGAGTCCATCTGAGTCTAAGTGCTCTGCTGGGATGTGCGGGTGCTGTTAGGACTTTGGGTGCTGCCTCCTGGAGTGCTTGATAAGCTCATTGAACTGCTGCTCTGGGGAGTTTTGATAGAAAGGTGAGGACAGGGTGTGGCTTCAGTTTATCCCATAACTTTCTGCTGTGGAAGAGAGGGATGGGCAGTTGTGCCATGCTATACTTGAATAGAGAGAAAAAAGAAGTTTAAGAAGTTATGTCTTACTTAAAAGAGGGAAGGCAGAGGGGCTACCTGCCATCACAGGCTGGGTGATTTGTCCTGGGCATCCCCTACACACTCAGCAAATGTGCTGCAGTCCGATCTCCTCATGCCCTATGGAAGCAGCAGCGCTCAGTCTGTGCAGGGACAGTGAGGTGTGGTCCTGTGCATCGTTCTCACTTATTCAGCTGTTAAAGCAGCTTAAACCCTTATAAGAACATTAACATTTGGGTGCCAATACCAGCTTGACCTTTATTCATAAAGTGCAAAGAGTTGGAAGTAGAACAGATTGGTTGCCAGCGATTGCCTTTTATGTGCAGTTTAGAGGCTTTGATTTCTCTCCCCTTTCTTCCTTTAATCTGACATCACTGCCTTGAATATGTTTGTGCTCTAAGTAAACAGGGCCAGCACAGGCCTCCCTTTTTTGAAGAGCTCTGTGTGTGTGTGTGTGTGTGTGTGTGTGTGTGTGTGTGTGTGAGAGAGAGAGAGAGGGAGGTGGGGATTGAGGTGCCTCAAAAAGCAGTTTGCCTTTCGAATCAAGCAGCTTAAGAATAGACAGGGGATACCAGGCCTGAATGGAGCTGTGCACAGCTCTCCAAACTGAGTTTCACGCGAGTTTGGCTGGCCCCACTACTAATGCCCAGTGTCCTGTGTACGTAGAGAATGAGAATGCGAGGATTTGCATCAACTCTACTGACTTCTTGCTCCATGACATCCACAGAAGAGAAACTGAGGAGAGCACTACAAAAGCTAGGTATTTGAAATAGCTTTATAATTCCTTGTCCCCAGCCACTTGACGGCTTTAGCACTCAGGTAGAAGAGATTCCTGTGGCTAGGCATAGTTTTGTTACTTTTGGTGGCATTTCTACACTTGTGATTGAAGATTTTTCCCTTTTTTACCTGTTCTGTGTGGCAATAGTCAAGTTGTGGCCAACCCTTTTTGAGAAAGCAATCCTTTTGCAGACACATGGGGAGGAGTCTGAGAGGAGGTGGATAATTGCAGAACGGATGGAACATGTCATCTGGTGTCTCACCACAAACAGCTGATGGCATTGTTGCCTGACCTTGTCAAAGCCATCATGAAACTGAGGCTCCATAGCCTTCACTCTCAGAGGTGTCAGCCTCCTCATAGCTTGTGCAAAGGTAGACTGCAGCACCCACGAGTTTCAGTGTTATTTGGGCTCTTGGCTCTGTCCTTGCAGCTCTTTATAACTTTTTCTAAATAGCATTTTGATGGCTTTGTTCATAGGGTGCCTTTCTTCCACAAATCCTTTGAATTGTGTTCAAGTATACTTGCTTAAGATAGCAGATTTCCATCCATTCTATGTACATGTAACAAATGGTAGAGCCTACAGAGCTGCGTCAGAAACACTTCAAATGAAACTGTCTATTGTATGTCATCCAACAACTTCTATGATGAGCCTGATGATTTGTCTTTGATGGAAGCATCTTCTAAATCCAGCTTGTCTTTCTTTCCATCTTGGTCTGGAATGATTGAGAGCTGGAGACTTCCTTGGCTCATTGCTTGGGTTGGCACAGCAGCTCTTCCCCCTGCAGTGGAGTTTGTCTTTATTCTTGTTGTAGACTGGGAGTCCTGCCTTATCTCATACGTCAGCCTGCCCCATGTCTTCTGGCCCTGTGCAGAATCTCAACCAAACCTTGACACAAAGCATTCATTTCACTAAAAGCGTGTTTTTGTACTGGCAAAATATATCTCTATAGCAGAGGGAAGGCTTGAATGAACATTTTGAGTCTTACCCGTCACAAGCCATTAGATGAATTGCTGAAAGAAATCCCCTGACAAGTGTAATTGCTGGTTTAGTGTTACAGAGCTTCATGATATTGCCCACAAGAAGAAATTCTTTTACAAAAGCCCCTTCTGTTTAATAAAGTAATTTGTTCCAGTAACAGTGATAATAAAATTGCTGAAATGAAACAGGATTGTTCAATGAGGACCTGAATCCAATTTGCTGTGCTAGTACGATTACACTTTTATCTGTGTGTTTACTCATTTGTAGAATTGCTACCAGACTTTTTATATGTAATTAATAGGATTAATGGATCTTCTGACGGGGAAGGCAGCACCCAGGAGTACATCACCTTATTTTGCATGCCAGTGGCACGTTACCCTGAAGTAAAGGGTTGCCTTAGGGTGCAGTGCAGACTAACAGGCTGATTTCCTAACCATCTTTTTTTTTTTTTTTCCCCTTTTTTTTTTTTTTTTTTTTTTTTTTTTTACAGGTTGGAATCTCTTATGAAATTTGGCTTCTTAGCCCAAAGCATGGTTGAACACTACTTCTGTACTGTTGTAAGGTCTGAAGGGTTGCTTCTGATTTGCTGCTAAGAACAAGTTTACCTGTATTTCTTGTAGGGGGAAAAAAAATATCTGTCCTAGTAGTTGGAAAGAGCTATGAAGCGATTAATACCATTTTCCACTCTTTGCACATTTGGAAATTACTCACACCAGACTTAGGAGCCATAGGAAAGTATTATCACAGCCTTGTGGAGACTTAAGCATCTGAGTGTCAGTAAAGACACATCTACACCAGGCTTCTTCTGTTAAGGAAATCCATGGAGGGAGAGGTTCAGGAGAAGCACCCAGCGTGCTGATCTGACCCATGTTTTACTGCAGAACTGAGCATAAAGGCAGCATGCATCATCTCCAATCCCAGATAAGCAACGTTGTTTCTGTCCAGTTTGACATGTGTAGGTTAGTTAGTTTCACTGCTGACAAGGCAAGTAACTTCTGCCAGCTTCTGTTCCTCAGTTTCCTGATAGTCTTTACTGCTTCAAAAACTACAGGGCTTATGCTTGGGCCTTTAAAAGTGGTGGTGTTTTGGGGCTTTGGTAGCAAAAGTGAACAATGATACAGAAAATGAGCATAGAAACCAGTTGATCTTGCCACAAGATTACCTTAGATGCAGGGCTTGAATGCTACATCCATCGTGTCAATTGTAGCACAAACAGCTTGAGCTCCTTTTGAGGCAATGCAGACTTTCTCTGTGGATTTATTAATACTTACTTGCATCCCGTTGGCACCAGTGCTGCCTTCACACTGCCCACACACATAGGCATAACAAGAGCTGGCACTGCAAGCATGCAGTCAAGGGTTTTTCAATTTGGAGACAAACTGAAAGTCCCTCTGACGTACAATTAACCCAAGGCTATAAGCATGTTTCACTTAAAGCTTGACAGATTAACCTGTTAGGTGTGATTAAATGCCTAGATTTGCTAAACTTAGTCTCTATTTAAGTTCTCACACTGGAGCCAGACTTTTTGAGAGCTATGTTCAGTGCTCCCTGCTGACAGCACTGAGCATGCTGGCCATGCACATTGGGCTACTTGGTGCTCAGAAGAGTGCATGTGCTCTGATCAGATGTTTCTGCAGTTACTGAGGGAACTCACAAACAGTACAGATTTACAAGAAGTTCCAGTGGTAATTAGGCAACTTAAAACAGTTATATCTCAGCAAAGGTAGGAAATAGGGAAGCAGTGTGGTGGTGCAGTAGCAGAGAACATCAGATGAAGGAAGCAGGAAAATTTGCGTAGTATATATTTTACTGCAGATTTAATCAGATTGACTCTTTGAATCTAAGTTACTGATAATTTATCTTGATGGAGCTTTGAGACCCATTAAAACCTGAACCCAAAGAGCCTGCTGATGCTGCAGCGCTGTTGCAGGACGTGTAGTAGGAGAGCCTTCCTCATGTTTGGTGTAAGGGTGAATGGAAAGATCAAAAGTAATATTAACCTAATGAGGATGGGAAAAATGTAGCAAGTCATAGGGGGCAGGCAGGATAAATGAAGGGAAGGAATGAAAAAAATCACAGAATGGCTTAGGTTGGTGGGGACCTTAAAGAAAGGGCTGATTGCCCAGGGCCCTATCCAACCTAGCCTTGAGCACCTCAGGGATGGAGCATCCACAGCTTCACTGAGCAGCCTGTGCCTGCGCCTCACCACCCTCTGAGTAAAGAATTTCTTCCTAATATCCAACCTAAATCTCTCCTCTTAACGTTCTTGCAAGTACTGCCTTCTCTGGCATTGCCTCCTTGCTTGCCAGCTGCACATTGCTTGGTTAGCCCTGTTGATCGAAACAGGCTTTTACTATTTGATCAGCCAGTGAAATGTAAATATTCTAGCTAAAAGGAAAAAAGATGCCCTGAGGTGATTGACATGGTATGCTGCAACCGCCAAAAAGCAATGCGTGTCTGTAAACAAAATGATGTGTGTAAGATGTTACCTCATTACTAGTAAGAAAAATAATTTCCTCCTTACACTTTGCCTTTTGAATATAAGTGGAGGAAATGTAGAGGCTTTTGACGAGGTGTATGTCCCTTGCTAACTATGGTTCTGTGTGGGATCTGCTCAGGTCGCCTTTTGGTTACTGCCTTGCATGTGTTTGTTGGGGTGAAATGAGGCATCTCAGTACGGAGTTCTGGCTGGCAGGAGCATTGTGTTGCTGCTTACAGCAGGACCTTTTACCTGGAGCAAGACCCTGTCCTTGTCGCTACTGTTGCTTTGGATCCCCAGTGTGACGGGGGCTGTGGCCAATGGTGGGCTGCTCCTGTGAAGTGTGCTGGGGCCTCTCCCTTCGACCCCTGGGGCTTTCCAGCTTCCCAAGTGTTATCTTTCTGATCTGTACCTGGGAGCTCTTCGTCTCACCAGAAGTCCTTACCATCTTGCAAAGCGCTTCGGGAACTGATAAAGCAAGCAGATTGTAGGATAAATAATGAACGCTTGGCCAGTGCTCAGCTGTGAGCTTTCTTGACAGACTTTGTTGGACTTCACTCAACCTAAAAAACCCTTGAGAAATAGATTATTCACCATAAACTATAACGTCTCTGTGCCATGACACTTGGTAAGGAGTCTTACAGAGCCCATCTCAATCACTGTCAGCGTCCCGATTGGAGAAGATTTCTGACTTATTGGAGCTAACTGCCAATATTTTTTCCTTCAGCAGTATAGCACTGTCAGCCTTGAGAGTTGATACAATGCTGCTCCACTTACCAATGCGTTCATACATCACGCGGCTTGCTAACATTGAAATAAGATGGACTTAGCGGGAAGAGAACAGATTAATTTTACGTAGGGCCTAATGCAGATCTCACCAGGGCTGTGAAGGAGGGAGAGCTGTCCCTTAGTACCCTTTAGGCCTCCTGGCACAGCAGCCGACCTTACAGCAGGGCATCACAGGACAGACCCTGCTACTCACCCTTCCTGGGAGGCTCCCAGCCCCCTGCCCACACCAGGAGGAATGGATGAGCCGCGTGCAGCGGGATCAATTGTAAAAAGTGGAATTAGTCATTCTAAATCATGCAGCTGTGGTCGAAGGGAGCTCTCCTAAAAATCATTAAACAATCATGTATTCCTATTGATTTATTCAAAATACCTTGAGGGAAAGCAGATTAAACACAAGGTAAAAGTAAACTAATGCAGATTAAATGGATGAAGGATGGGCCGATAGTTCCCTAGGTAGTTTTTGTACTAATGAGAGGAAAATTATATGTACACTATTACCAGGATAAAAGGGTCTATTAGAGGTCTTTTGCCTGACATATTTATGTATTTCAAATACTAAGTAGCACAGTGAATTAGGTTTACCCTGGACATTTATTATTTTTATTGCATCTCCAAGTGATAAACAGGGTTTTCTGTTGAGGGCAGCGTGCTGCTTTGCTCAAAAGACACAACCTTATCTGCATTGCAAAATGCTGAGATGACTGTCGCGTTTCAGATACCATTTATTAGCAATACGACCACAGCTTGACGCCCACCTTTGAGAACTGTGGGTAGTATTCAAAAAATGGGGGTGCAGGTCTATGCCAGTATTTGGAGCCACCGTCGCCCCACCTTTCTTTCACTTTGTCTTCCTGTACTGCTCATCCCAAGTGACATTTATCCAAAAGCCACGTGATGGACAGGGTGATGTGCTCCCCTTGTCACTTCTCTCCTGTCACACACTTGCAGCACTGCTCTGAACACTGACATTGTTAAAACGTGATGGGGCTGTCATCTCCTATGCATTTCTGTGCGAGAACGGCAGGTTCAGACCTCGGGGACGGCCGTATCAAACACAATTGGAAATGGTGTTTGAAGCAATCATATTTGATGCAATCCAATTCCAGCTTTCATTTGGCCAACTATCTTCACTTTGGTTTATAGAAGTGCCTGAACATAGTGGAATCGGCCACACTGGTCATTGCCAAGGACGTTAAATGCTGGGATTCACTTTATAGTTTTACAGGAGCTGTGGGGTAACAGCAATGAAGCAGCTTCCTTCCACAGGTGAGGACAGCCTTGCTTCATGGCAGCCTTATCGCATTACACAGGCTATTTCTTGTTCTTCTGCATAGGCTCATAGGGATGAGTACTGCTGTAGCAGTTTTAAAAAGAGGTATCTCAGAGGAAATGAATACTGTGTAGGAAATATGTCAGTGTTGAGAGATTGGCTTGCAAAGCCAAAGAACATAAGTAAAAATTGAAGTATGTGGTCTTTATTAAAAGTACAAGTGTTTAGCAGCTTCAGCATTTGCCTATATGTGCATATATTGAGAAAGGTATAAGACATGATTATGAGAGTAGTTAACTACTCTCCTAGTTACTATTTTTTAGAGTGGTGTATCTAAAGTAGCCTACAAAACAAAACTACATCTGCAGTGTCTGAACGCAGAGTTCAGGAATTGCTTTCAGCATCGTGAACTTTGTTACATAAGTTCCACTTCGTTAAAAGATAGCTAAATAAGCTATGGATGTTAATTGCTGAACTCAAGTACTCATATTACATTCTAACTTAGGTACATATTCTATAAATGATGGGAGGTGGCATGGTCTTTTTAGCCAGAAATATTTGCCCAACAGAGATACAGAAGGACAAAAGGACAATATAAGGAGCCCTAAAAACTGGGCAGACAAGTCAGTCAAGGGACAAAAAATGGTGTTTTTTTTTTAAAGTTTTTTTTTTAAAGGTTTCCTTAGCTAGTAATAGTCTGCCAATTTCTATAGGTGTGCAAGAGGTCAGCGCTGACATGCAGCCATGGGGGCAAGCAGACCTCCCATCTGCCAGTGTCTGGGAGCCCTGCTGTTACTCTGTGCTCCAGCCCTACGGAGTGGTTATGAGGGACTTGGGACAGGAGAGCTGGCTACAGCTGGAGCTGCACCAGGGTTACCTGAAAACAGGAAAATTTTTTGCGGTTTGAACGTACATTTGCAACACTGCCTCCAGGATTCCCTTCTGTTTTTAAAAGTGATTATATTGTGCAAATTAGACTTCAAGGCAAATATTTATTGGTTTCCCTGTAAAAAGTCTTCTTTATAGTGAAAGTCTGCGCTGTAACGGGAAGAGTAATAAAATCCAGAACAGCCTTGGCAGAAAGACACAATAATTTGCTGCCAAGACATATAGTGTGCCTGTTACTTTCTGAAGAGATACAATGGATATTCTTTGCCTAGATCAGATATACGTAGAGGAGAAAAGCATTGCCAAGGGGCTGGTGAGTTGGTGCCTTCCTGGGAAGAATCTGTTTCTCCAAGCATTCAGGAGCTTGCATTGTGCAGGGTAAGGCTTCCCATCAGAGGGATGGCATGACGCCCGTGTCAGTCAGCAGCAGGGTAGGTGGAAGGGTGCCTCTAGTTTTCTTGTTGTTTATTTGTAACATTGAAAATATGTTGTCGAAGTCATGTATTGGTCATAAAGAGATCTCTGCTTTACCTTGGTACCAGCAGGGAAGGTTTATTTCCATTAGTTTTTATGTACAAAGCGTAGCTAGTAGCAGTACCTAGAAGCACACTGAAAAATCGTATTTGTGTATGAAAAGTAGTATTTGTGTATGAAAGTGTTTGGGATTTCTGGACACTTAATGGACTGCGGAATATAACAGGACTCTCTTTCCTTATGCAGTGAGTCTCTGCAGCAGAACTTGGTATGGGATGGAAGCAGCGGCGGCTGCGCAGATGCAATGCCAAATACCTCATGGTCTAAAGTGAGCTTTCAGATAGCTGCAGGTAGTGCCAGCAGACAGAAACAGGAGGGTAGCAGCGGCACTGCACAAACTGCAGGCAGGAAGCTGGCCAAGAGCCTCTGGGTCCGCCCAGTCTTGGGAAAAACACTCGGCTCCGTGCCGCTCTGTAGGTCCGTCCAGGTTTCAGCCGGCAGAGAATCAGCCCCATTCACCACTGTTCCCCTTCAGAGCCCTACTGTTCACCTTCTCCTGGAAGATCGCAAGGTAGCAGAATAAACTCTTTCAGAATTGTTTTCCTAAAGAGTTAGTCCAGCACTACCCTGTCTTTCTAGGACACTGCGTTCAGAACTTCAGAACTAATCTTGAAACATCTTCAGTTTTTGCCAGCAGTCCCTTTCTACCAATACCTCTCAGCTAGATCTTGATGCCTTAGACTCCATAGGTACCACTTGTTGCATGAATTTATATTTTTGAAGAGCTTTGCACAGGGGAATTAAGATATTAAAGTGCAGAAATGTGCTCAGCCAGGGTGAAAGAGTGGCAGCAAGGACTTGTAATTGTATGAAGCAGGACAAGCACTGGTGAGAGCAGGCATCACAGCCATCTATAATGGATCTTCTGAGCCTAGAAAGCAGCTTTTCCAGAGAGCCAGGCACTGCACGCCTTGTTTTGTCTCCAGAAAGCAGCTCTTCCCTGACTGCTTGGATACCTTTTTAAGGATGGGAGCTGAGTCTCAAAACCTGGCTTCAAAACTAACTTCAAATGGTAAAAGCTAAGCGAGGAATCCAGGAGTGGATGTCCATGAGAGCTTGCCAAGTAAGCTCTCACAGAAAAGCTCTCAACAAAAAAAAAAAAAAGAGGAAAACAAATACACTTTGAGGGAGAGGAGGCAAAAAAGCTTTTACAGTCAGAGCTCTATATCTTGTACAGTGATCTGCCTTGGATTGTTTCTGTATGGGTAGTGTATAGATAGGATGGAATATAATCTGCCACCACCTCTGACCCACAAGCTACCTTCTGTTTGCCCATCCATTTTGGGGTGAAGAAGACTCCCATTTTTCTCCTACCCTATGTACATGGTACAGTGTTTCTGTTCTTTGTTGGCATTGCGTTAATGCACTCTGTAAACGAGGCCATCCATCAGTCTGTGACGAGATGGAAATCCCATCAGTGAGCAAAGCTGTTACCCAGAGATTGCCAACAGGTCTGTACAGGGGGCAGAGAGAATTGCAACCAGAACAAATGTTTCTATAGCTAACTTCACCAGGAAGGAAGACACTAAGTAGGAGGATAACGTATTTTATATATATATATAAATATACACACATATATAAAAATGAGTTTGTAGTAAGATACATGAGTAATATGAGTTTATGTATGTGCATGCTTTCACAATAAACCCTCAAAAAGCTGAACCCAGCAAATACCATCAGGCTGGAGGGCAGCTGTCACTAACTTTCTGCTTGCAACCTGTTTCCCAAGTCTCTTCTGCATCAGAGGACATCAGAGCCCTGAGGTATTTCAATCAGAAGATAATATCTTCTGCATCATAACAGTGCACCATGCCCTGCAGAGCTGTACAGAGGATCTCAGATATTGGCCTAGGAGTAGGAAAATAGTAGGTAGAGTTTGTCAGAGATTGGCTGTCCAAACACCATTTCAAACTGTTTTCTGCTTGCTTGCAAAGACTACTGCAAGTCAGGATCTCAGCAACTGCTGTGTGTCTGCCTAAGAGACAAAATAAACATTTAATATGATTGCTGTCGGATGTGTTGTTATGCCAAGCACTTCCCAGTGCTGGTGCTGGCTTCTCTAGCTGAGTATACAGTCATTGAAAGAGACGTTGCTACACGGTGAGTTATTAGGGTACCTGGAAAGTGAGACTTGATTTGTGAGGGCTTATGTTATTCAACATTAGGCAAGCAATAATTCTGCGTGCCCATAAGCTGTCAGCCCCAGTCCTTTGCTGGAGAAGTGTCAGGCAAAGCTCAGATTCATGTTTTGATGACACAAAGTGTTTTGTGCCTTCTTGCTTGAGGCTCGATGTTTGTCACAGCCTAGACAGCGGTGACAACAAACATGAACCATGGGCTTTTTGTAAAGAGTAACAGTATTTGTCATTCCCTTGGATCCAGGAGATTTTTAATGGATTTAGGCCTGCCCAGTTGTTGTGCCAGAGCAGGTTCTTTAGATGCTTTTAAACTATTAAACATAGATGAATAATTGTAAATATATTACTGCAAAACACGGTAGGTTTGTGTGACCTAGTTTTTCAAGTCAGGCAACTTGATACTAACCTGAGAAACTGAAGTCATGGTTTTTGCCCATTAGTGAAAAGCTAGAATTATTGCCTCTTCAAGTTTTATTATGACAAAGCAATTAGTTGTTTCCTTAGTTTTCTTTTCTTTTTTTTTTAATTACTATGGCAAACAATCAGCCTTCTATGAAATAACTGCCGTCAATTGTCAATATTACCTGGCAACAGTGAACATGGTCATTGGATTCAAACTGAAAGGCTATCACCGTCCATGTGACTGTAACAAGGTCTCCCATCTTTGTCTTAGCTCTCTTTGATATGCAAGAAGCTCCAGTCCAACTGCTGGCTCTCTTCTTCCAGCTGAGAAACTATCCGCAAGAGCAATCCTGAAGTGCTTGGTTTGGCAGATGCTGTTTGGCACTCTCCTTCCTTGCAAAATAATTAAAGAAAGAAAAAAACTGAAGAAGAAAGAGGAGTGGGAATGAAACATTATGCAAGATCTGTTTAACCACAGAATTTAAAAAAAATCAGTTGCACAAGTTGGGATCCAGAATCCTTGAATGTACAGTGATGTTTTCAACTGATTCCAGCGCGTTTTGAAGAATGCTGTCATTGGCTGTTTGATTTTATGGACAGTGTTGCCAACAAACATGATTGTGGTGTTTATGTAAGCTTTTTCCCTCCCACACAACCTCTTTCCATACTGCTCTGATACTGTACTGTTTCAGTATTGGCTTCTGAGGTTCCCATTCATTTTATAGTTAGCGTTGCCAGATGCATGCATTTAAATCTCACTGAACTTGTAAGTCACAAAATAACAACCGGTCTGTGTGAAAAACAAAACTCATATTCAATCGCAAACACCTTCAGCGATGACAAAAGGAAATACTGAAAAATTACTGATGAGGCAAATTGCTTCTTGGATGAAGTACTCTTATTGAGGATTTTTCCTGGTTCATGAATCCTCCAAATTCATCTTGTGCCTGATGTCTGATGCAAGGATGAGCATAGAAGAGGTCTTTCTGCATGACCGAGACAATTCTTGATGCTCACCTTCAGTTTTTATCATTTAATTTTCTGCCTTTTGTGTTACTCCAGCTGTCAAAATTTGTCCTATTATTGCGGTGTAAACCATTGATGTGCAAAGGCAGTTGCTGCTACCGCTGAGGGCTCTGTGACAGTGAGTGGGCAGAGCAAGGGACATTAGGGAAGGGCTGAGGGGCGCTGTGGTGCTAGATGCTTTCTGTAGGAAGCAGGAGGTATGGGATGAATTCACCGGATAAACACAGAAGGCTGCAGCAGGTTTCTAACATGTTAGAGGATATTGTGATGGTCTTATAATACCCTTTTGCAATGGGACTTCTGGAAGTAATGAGAGTTTCTGTCCACCTGACCTGCCTCAAAATTTCCAATGGTCAATAATGGTGCATTAGGTCTCCAAAGGTCTCCAACCTTGGTGCATGGGTTGAAAGTCATGTAGGCCTGGTCTTCTGATCAACGTGAGCAGGGAAACCTCATGTGCTGGCCCAGTTCTAGCAGGCAACATGGTTGGTCAGCATATCGCTTAGTGGAATGCTGGTGATCGTGGCATTTTCTGCTGGATGCCCAAATGTATGTTTTGCCTGATGCTTTAAAGGGTAACACCTGGGCAGAGATGCTTAGAGAATCTGTGCTTTACCTGGTTTTACTCATCTTTGAGCGGAAAATAACATGGTGGTTGATGCCTTGAGCTTGCTGGAGATCGAGGTCTGCTCACCATGTCTTCTCTGCCCACCTGCAGGTTTGAGTGCAAAGACAACAGTATCTGTCAGTCAAAGAAACTGAGGGGCACTGCACATCCCTTTGGTCCTGTTTGTGGTTTTTTTTTTTGGTGGCCAAATCTTCCCTATAAGTCAAGACAAATAATTGCTATAAGCTAAAGCAGATGTCCTCATCACCTGCATCATATTCAAACCGGGGTACAGCTTTCGTCATTTTTCCAGCAAAGGAAAAATAGTGGGGATGTTTCCAAGTGATTAGAAATCAGATAAGAGGGAGTGCTGAGGATGGTAGCCAACGCAAGAAATCTCAGCTCTGTGTGAGCCAAGCTATATATTTTTGTATTCATTAAGTTTTAACACCTCTCAGTCTCACCTCAGCAGATTTCATTTTCTTGGAATAAATTGTTAGCATTTATACAACTTTGACACGATTATTTTGGAGGCTTTTTACAGGAGGTTTTGCTTCACAGCTCTAACAACAGTCTGTGAGTGAATTTTTGGCTCCAAACACTGATGTTGTTTGCACTGAATGTGCCTGTTGAGACCTCTGGCTTCCTATACAAAAACAAAATGATGTGACAGCCTAACTCTCCAAATCTGCAGTACCCTCACAGCCATCTGAACCAGTGCTCCTGAAATGTAACATCTGATCATCGTGCTTTCACAGGCAGGAAAATAGTCTGAAGGAAAAAAGTAAGTAGACAAAGCTCAGATGGTTCTTTACTAGCAAAAATGCATTGGTAGTATTGTTTCTGCATCCTGCCCTTACCAACCCTCATGTGTTGGTTGGTCTGGATGTTAGGTTGAGTGCTTGAATCCTTTTAGAAATTGCATTTAGAAACTGTTTGGCTTTGGAAAGTACTACAACCTGCATCTCAGATGTGCTTTTCGAAGCAAAATCCATTATTGTTTGACCAGAGAAACGATTTAGAAGACAGAGGATGCAGAACAGGAATCGTTTTTGGCTCTGTAAGAGAAAGAGAAGCCATGATCTTTGCTACCTGGAAGTTCTGTTCCTTGATTCACTGGGGCATAAAAAAAAATGACTCTTGCTTTGAATCTGTACAGTAGTTCATCAAAACATACAGCGCTATGAAACGACGCTTTGTTTTCAGTTGGAAAGATGCCAACACAAACAGGGATTCTCCTGGGTGATGATGTTACAGAGATCCAGGATGAGGAGAAAGCAGTGCAGCTCACTCCGTGTTGATACCTGCATCTTGTCTACCTAAGAAAGAGCCAAGAGGCAAGGTGGTATAAACAAACTGTCGCATATTCGGCAAATGGTGGTTAAATCCAAATAGTGAAAAGGATTTGATCCAAGGAAAAACGCATCAGTGCCACTAGTACCACACAAGTGCCTCTGGAATGAAACTCTTTTGAAACTGTTTGTTGAGCAGCACTGCTTGGAGCCAGTGTGATAGGGAATACTTCAGATACTCTGTGCCTTTGAGGGCTTTGTGGCTGTATTCATTTCCCATTTCTTTGCTCTGATTTCTCAATTGTGCTTCAGCTTATTCCAGTTATAGTGCATCCCGCCATTGCTTGCCTCCCTCCACTAAGAAATGCTATCAGACCTCTTCCGTGGCCACCAGTTAGGAAAGGCATGCTCTCCCCATCCAGCATAAGCCACTGCATAATCTTCTTAGCCAGTACCAACTGATGGAAAACAAGGACAATATGCTATTTCTGCAAGCTGGAATCATCCAAGTTAAAAGCTTGCTGAATTTCTAACAGTGCATCTGCTGTGATCGCACCTTTCCTTGCCTTTCATTTCTCCCTGTGTTGTATGTGTAAATGAAAAGGTAGTTAGCTCTTTGTTGTGAGGCTTAGGTATGGGTTACGAACAATACCTAATAATTGTGTAGTAGTTGTACTGAGGAACAGGATACAGTACTGGCATCCCTCTGCTACACAGCGGGAATGTTGATGGATAGCAGTAACTTCAGTGATTTCACTTGGGTTTGTGGTTCCTGATACTAGCAGATGAAAAATCATTGAAGAACATCATGGTGTTTTTTGTTAGTGTTATTATTTTCAATATACAGCACTGGATCAGTCCCTTGGAATTACAGATGCCAACCAAAATAGAGCCATGCTCTCAATTTAATCAAGAGTTGCCCAGTGCTTACAGCAAAATCAGGTTTCAGTGAGTCACTTGTGGGAGAGACTTGAGACATTTAAGGTGGAAAGCGTCAGTGGCAGATCAAAGCTGGACTTCCCCTGGTAAACTGGTGTCCTGAACCTGATGTGTGTGTGTGTTGCTGTTTGATCACCATGAGTTTAATTGCAGTGTGCACTTTGTGTTGCCTCCCTTTCTTAAAAGTATTTTCTTCCAGACAAGTTGTCAATATTGTGCAACTCTGTGGTACTTGCAAATGTGACTGCATTTTGGGGTGCAAGGAGCTTTGACATGCTGCAAAATTCCTGCTCATGCATTCAGTGCAGTTCTGGTCAGAGCGCACACACATCTGTGGGCAGAAAAGATGCGATACGTCAGAGAAGCTCTCGCTGTTTGCCAGAGGTCTTAAGGGGATCTTCTATTTCATTCGGTAGTAATGCCCTTTTTGTTGACAAAAGTAAATTGATGACAGGCAGGAGGGAAGCATTTGGTGGAAAAATTCTGTTGACCCTTCTCAGATTGAATTTGACCACAGAACAGGATACCAGCAGTTGCAGAAATGATAGATTATTGTAATGACCGGCAGAATGGCCTTTTGGCATGTTTAAATGGCAATAAATTTCACTAGGAAGAGGGCAATTTAACTACTTTAGGGCAGTGAGGATACTCTTTGTTTGAGGTGTAAATAAATTGCGGTTCATTAACAGTGCACATATTACGTTCACGGTGCAGCTCCAAAGCATGGGATGTTAATATTTAATTTAATTTAAGCGGATATGTTTTGTCTGTTTGGTTTTTTTTTTTTCTTTTTTTTTTTTTGGAGTCCAGGCTTCCTCAACTTTCAGTGGCAGTTTCAAGGGCACTTTTAACCTCCTCAGGTCTCTTCTATCCCAGATAAACTGGCGTGCAAACAAAAAGCAATGCTTAGGCTCATGTTTCTAGCCAGCATTAGCAGCTGGGACTGTTGGTACCGCTTTGTGCCAGCAAAGCCTGTAGCATTCAGTGTGTGGTTTTATGTACAATGGTGTAGTCAGGAGAACTACGTGAAGCCAAAGCCTTGTCGGCTGCACCCAAGCAAAACCAAAGGGAAGGCTCTGAGTGAAGCAGATGGCAGCAGACCCGCAGCAAGATCACTGCTGGGAGAATTTATTTCTCATCTTTTACCTTGACTGCGAAATTCCCTCTGTCCCTTGCTCATTATTTTGGCACGGTTCCTTGCTGAACTCTGCCGTTATGGAGGAGAAGGAGGGCGGGGAGGAAATGTACCCAATGAAGTTTGACATTTCCTCAAAAAGATTGTATTAAAATCCACTTACATTTAGAGCATGCACTCATTTTGGAATGCTAATAAGGCATCGTTTCATCAAGGTAAAGGGAGCAAAATCTAATCAAGCCCAAGACCAGCTCGCCTTGCTGTTGACTGTGTTCCTGAAACATCACTTTAAAAGGTTGCTTTTAGACGTAGCTGGAAGTGACAGACTTAACAAAAGCTTATAAGTAGCCGTATCACTTGGCTGCTTACCTCTGCCTGTGATACAAGAGCCTTATTTCTTTATTAAGGATTTTGGGGCAGGCTGTGAGCTCGTATCTCTGTGCTGTTTCTATCAGTTGGACAGCACTCCCCCAGCATCCCATTCAAGTGTCAGAAAGGCTGGAATGCTTCTCTGCTTCTTGACCATTATCTTCAGTAATGAGAACTTGGTCAGGGCTGCCCTTCTAGCTTGGAAAAAGCAAAGATCAACAGAGGATTCATTTACATGTGATGTGTGTTGTTTTAAAGCCAAACAAATCAACAGAAAGCGGTCCTTAAAAGCACTCATCTCAGAGCAAGGTTGTAAACAAATGACTAAGAATTTGTTTATGGAAAAAAAAAATGCAGGTACTGTGAGCAATCTTTTCAACAACGTCTAACATCTAAATTTCCAAAGGTGACTAAGAATGATCATACAGTACTTGGTTTGAGGCAGCTGGTTGAAGTGCTGGCTCCCAGGCAGGGTGGTTCTCATGGAGGGTCAGTTGTGCCCTGATGGATTGACTTTGATCATCTGTTTCAGGCCAGGCATCTCCCTGAGAAAGTCTTCACCTGCACCGCAGTCTCTCAGCAACGCTGTGCAGTCAGTGAATGTGTGTGGGGGTGGGATGGAGGCAGAAGACTGGCCAAGGTAGCAAATGGGCTCAAAGGCTTAGATGTCATGTTGTACTAAGGTATGACATTGGGTGTGACACAGAAGGTCACCTAGATAAGATAAATCCAGAGGGCATCATGGAAACAGCGAGCAAAAGGGACATCCTTGATGTACTCAGTGTTTTCCTAGCTGTGTGCACCTGCACAGGATTTCACATCAATCAAACTCCAGCTTTCCCACTTTCCAGGATATCCTTTGGGTAGCTTTTCAGTGCATCCAGCCATTAGTGGGCATTGGCTTAAAAAGAGGGCACCTCCAAAAAGTTTTGAAGGATTGCGTTTGTTTCTGAGCCATGCTTCTGGGAAGGTTGTTAAAACAGTCCCGTAAAGGTACAGCTGTGAAGCTCAATTTCAGCATTGTGGTCCAGCATTTCTGCCACACGTAACACCTCTGCTGGGTTTGCCTGTCTTCAGCAGTGCTAAATTGTTTCTCATTAACACTTGCAAAGAGAAATGAAGGCATCAGGAATTTTTTACTGATGTTCTTCTGCTTGTAAAAGAAACATGAGGGTTTCAGTAACTTGCTTCTTCTCTCATATGAGTAGCAGACCCAGAGGGGCATCAGCACCTCTCATGTCCCCATCCGACTCAGGCTCTTGGCTGCAGGAGCATCTTTATCTTTCATTTTATTAATTCGTTTCCTTTTTTGAAGATCTTTCACCTCTCCTGGCATTTACTGTTTTAGCTCTAAAACCAATAAAATTAGCTTTTTATTTTCTTCCAACAATTAAAGTCTGAGACTGCAGATCGCACTGAAGCAAGCTGCAATTACAGATGGCTCGCTGAGATGCCTTCATTTTATTTCCAGTGAAGAAAATCACATTATTAGCAATACAGTCTTCTGATTTCTTCTCTTTGTGCCCATTGCCCATTTAAGTTTTGTACCCTCTAAAAGGTCAAGATAGTTATTTTTTATTACAATAGCATACTGTGGAAATGCTATTAATGCATGTTGAAAGAGAAAGTAGCACAGTGCATTGCATTGTTCTGCTTTTGAGAGGAGAATAACTCTGTCAGCTCTGAATGCTTTCTGAGACTGGGAAGGAGAAGGGAAAGCCGTTCAGTAGTTGATGCTTGCCCTGATTCGATCACTTCTCCCTCTCAAGCCTATTTTTATTATTTATTATTTGTAGTGATTATTTATATTCACTATCATTTATACTTATTGTTTATTTATGGTTATAACACACTCGTCATACAATATTAACCAACCTATAACACTGTCATTGATGGCTGTTTTTCATTATCCTTCATGAATATTTCAGTGTAGTCCACCCGATTCTTCTATTTTAGAAAAGCATTCAGAAGTGCAGTGTTGTGAAGTCCTATGAATACTAAGCTACCCATCCAAATGCCATTCATTACCTCTCCTCAGGCTTATTTAGGGGTGTTACAGCAAACACGTTACGTGTAGATGTGTGCTGACAGAAAGAATCAGCCCTACGCATATAGCCACATTGTTATTGAGTACCCTATGGTTTAATTAGGTCTTACTTGAGACAGTAAGATCTGAGGGTTTAAGTTGGCCAGATTTTTGGTTGGCTTGTTTGCTCCAGGTTGCTTTGGTTGGCTTGTTTGCTCCAGGTTTGATTTAGAGAACTGTTTCAGAAATCCCATCCTTTTCTCAAATAATCTGGTGTTCACTGCTACTTCTGTTCCTGAAGATGAAGAATGCTTTGTTGGACCAAATTTGCTGGGTGTAGTATCTTGATGATGCAAGAAGACAGAACAAAAACGATGCTGTGATCATCTTAGAGGCTTGCTGCCTCCTCTCTTAGAAGCTAGGTATTGCCTGAGGTGGGAGAGTTTATCACTTCCAGAATTACACAAACGTTGCCCAGCACTGGTGTAGGGTAATTCCTGCCCCTGTATGCTAGAACTATGAGACAGCTGCAGTGGGTCAACTGTTAAAGTAGGCTTTCAGCTGCAGTGGGGTTTTATCATGCTGTATGTTATCAAAATGGCTTGCTTATTAGCCTAGTCAATAATCAACATGCAATTTTTGTTTGTGTCAAGAGGAGTTGTTAAAAGATCTCTTCCCCTCTCTGAAAGTGCTCCCGTGTCTGCTGAAACATCAAGTTTCCCAACCAGAAGTCCTCTGCTGCTCTCATGTAGAGCCATCACCCCAGGCTGGCTTTGTGGGAGGAGCACGGCCCTGCTTTGCAGGCCCTTTGAAATCCTGCCACGGTCAAAGCGTGCCAGCCGGTCCGGCACTATAGAGCAGATGTGTGCTTTGCAAATTAATGAAATGCCTTTTGAAATGCTTTTAAGTAAATGAGAGTTAAATTCACCCTAATTGCATTAGCCTCCACGGAGAGCGGTGTCTGTTCAGGGTCACTTCAGCCTGGTTTTCAGCTGCGTTCGGCGCGTGTAAACTGGGCCCCTTTGGCCCGAGTGGAGGCTGCGTCCCGAACCCCATATGGGTCTGGGTGCAGTGTGGGGCTGACCATCCTCCAGGCCCCGTGGGGAACGAGGGGAAGAAGGGAAGAGGCCGAGTGCGGCACGAGACGGTCTCTCCTTCACCGGGGCTGCCTTCTTCATCTTCGTCGCGGTCTACTTTCTTTTTTCAGATGGCACTTTGACAGAAGATTAATTCAAGTCAGCTGCTGAAAATAATTATTGCATTATGGGAGCAGTAATCATTATTTAGAACATGATTAAATATGTCTGCGTCTATTGACTCTGCCTATGATTTATGTATTTGTTTAGTCAATAGTCTAATGTAAATGATGTAATTAATTATAGATGGTGGTGTCAGGTCATTGGTAAAAACAATCTGATGAGAACAAGGCCCCTGTTTTTTCCTGACAGATGCGGAGGGAGGGCGGGAGGGACGGGCAGAGTTGAGGGAATTCCAGGGGAACTTTTTCATGTGTGAATGGCGGCTGGGATCTCAATTTGCATGTTGTCTTTCTCTTGTTCAGCATTCGTTTAGAAATTGAAATAACTTGTTAAGCAAAGGGGAAGGGAACACATGATTGCAAAGAGGACACCTGGGAGTAGTGACGGCGAGCAGCTAAAGAGCCAGCTGCTCCCTAACACGAGAGAGCGTGCCACTATCATTTACCGCTTCATAAAATTAAATGTTTTCCAAATTAAATCAGTAGGCAGCATGCAGGAAGACCTACTATCTCTAATAACAATTTTTCAATCAATATCGGGGGCCCTGCCGATCTGAAATCGGAGCGGAGGAGCCTGGGATTGGCTGGAGGGGAGCGGGGGGAAGGAGGAGGTGGGGGAGCTCTGAGCTGTGCAGCTTTCAATCAGAGCAAAAGTTAAAAAATATATATATGCATGGTGGATTCTCCATCACTGTGAGTCTATTCCCCATAGATTTTTCTCTTAACTGATAATTCGGTCAGTCACATTCCTCAGAGGGAGGTCACGGGTCACCCCAGCCCCTGTCAGGCCTCAGAGAAACCATTTCCATTTTAATGCCACAGCTATAATCTATCAAAGATGTGATGTACAAGATACAATGAATTTAAGTGGTCTTCATATATCACTGAGCTTTCATGCCTTCACCTGGGTAATAGTCTGAATTACTCTCCCTACCTCACAATCTGTCACCCCCAGTAAAATAACTGCCACACGGGTGTTAATGGCAGGTTTGTCCAAATTGGGGCCGTGGTAGCTGGAGGCATTATACATCATAAACTTTAGCATTCAGTGCTTAGCCCGGCGGTGTCAACAATTGAAAATTATTCCGTAAATACTTCTGTGGGGCTGTTCTGCTCATGTTTTTATTTATGGGAGCGGAAATGAGCGTAGCTGGACCAGCACAGGGGCCATCTGCTTGTGCAATTGCACAGCTAATGCCTGTGTTTAGATTGGATGCATCCACTTCCCTGTCCTTGCGGAAATGCATGGTATGTAATGCGTGAGCTGCAAGTGCGGGAGGGGGTGCAGAGCTGGTATAGCTGTGTTTGTAGGAACGTGCATCTCCTGCCTTGCCTGCAGCCAGCTCCTGTGCTGGCACGTGTCACCAATAGCCTTCAGCAGCTGGGTCATTTATTTAGAATGTGGTTAAATAAAGCCCCGTGCCCTGGGTATGGCAGGTATGAGGCCTTTTCTTGCTTTTGGTTTCTATTTTTTTAATTCAAGGGTTCAAAGTTAATTTGTAGGTGTTTTAAAGTTTCAAAGAAAGAATGGAGTTGGAATTCAGTAGCAAAGGCTGGATGTTAGGAAAAAGAACTTCTCAGGAGGAGGGGTGATGCTGCTCAGGGAGGTGGTGAAGTCACTGTCCCAGGGGATGTTCAAGAACTGTGGAGATGTGGCACTGAGGGACGTGGTCAGTGGACAGTATTGGTGGTAGGTGGATGCTTGGATTAGACGATCGTAGAGGACTTTTCCAATCTTAATGATTCAATGAAGGCTCCTTGGGAGGACAGAGACTGCTCTGCTCCCACACCAACAAATGCATGGGTGGACAGAGATACGATGCACAGTGTGAAACTTCCTGGCAAATTTTTCCTATGTGAAAACCGCCCTTACCTTGTGAGACATACCCCAGTGGCTGCGTTTCTTCTGTGATGCTGGTGATTGCTTACTTCAGAAGCCACAAAGTTCTCCTCAATCTCTCAGGGTCACATCAGCCAGCTGGAATCAAACTGTGGTTTCAGCCCTGTATCTTTTGTGTATTGCAGGCCTACAGATCTGTCTGCTATTATCCTGATCTTAATGCATCACAGGGAATATTTGCTAAGTTGCTCTCTTTCCTAGATATTTCCAGGAGATTTCCTAGACATTTCCCAGCTATTTCCGTGTTTACAATAGGGAGAACCTGCCACACTGTCTCTGTTGTATGCATAGCAAACGTTGCAACACCAAAGAAGCAGCTAACTAAAATATTTTTTTGTAATCTTTTTAATGGAAGAAAGCAATTAAATCTTTTAGCTTCACCAGGACTTAAGTATGTACTTAGTTTCAAGCACATCGTTGAGTACTTTCCTAAATCAGGATCTCGATTTCCAACGTTGTGTTTTTTTTAACCTGGATATTATTTACAATACGTTGAACTCTTTTCTCTTTTGACATATTATGCTGATCTATGAGTTGGCCTTCATTTTGTCCTGTTAAGTAGAAACCCACTTCATCATGAAATATGTTCCTCATACTTTCTCCTACCCAGGGAGAGAAAAACATTGATAAACATCATATGGCAGCCATTTCTCAAAAGCTTCCAACAGGTCTCAGGAAAGGAGAAGGAAAATAAATATGAAGTAACCGCTGCTTGTTGAGGTGGATGCTGACTCCATGAAGGAGTGAGGGGGACTCTAGGTTAGAGGAGCAGGCTGCAGCAAATCCTGCCTCTGCCCTTCTTCTATCCAGCATGTAGAAGGCTGCAAGAAGTCATTTAACCCCAGTTCAGTTGGAGATGGAACAAAGTGTCACATCTAAATGTGCTGTGTTGTTTAAAGTGCAGGGCTTCCAGGAGAATGCTACAAGTGCTGGTGACCTTTCCCAAGGACTCCTACTGAGCGTAAGCAGTGACTTTTTAGAGCATACAGTTTATTATTCCACTAACATTGGATGTAAAAAATTCCCTGGAATTTCAGGTTTCTTTGGAGGATTTCTTTAAGACAGATTCTGTTGAGTTTTAAAGCAGTATCTGCTAACGTGTGCCAGCAGTCATAATAGTACTGTGCACCAGATCTGTCTGTGTTTGTGTAACCTCTGAATCTGTTGCAGATCACCCCTGACTAATTCTTGTATGTCCAAAATACTGCTGGTTTCAGAGAAACCGAAATCTTTTACCCATTGCACAACAGAAGAGAGCTATTTCATCTGAAGGACAATATTGGCACAGAAACAAATGGCTTTGAACTGACCATGAATAAATTTGAGCAATTACATTATTTCTAACCAGGCAGAGGAATGAAAGACTAGAAGAGCCTTCTAATATGAAAAGAAGGAACTGGAGCCCTGGGCAGCTTTAAGATGAAGCTTGATCAGTTTATGAAGGCAACTGTATGACACAGTCTCTACAGCACTCTCAATAGCCACAAGCTAGATTCACAGGCCCCCTGGCCTCTCCCAGCCCAAGCCTGCAGACAGCAAAGGTCCATTTCTTCAAGTCTTTCCAGCCTTTTTGTCGACTGAGCAGAGAGTACGTGAGCTTTCTGAAAGAGCAGACCCACAATGGAAGCACTGTGCAGGTGCTACCATTCCTTAGAACACTCTGCCCTTAGAAAAATTCCCCTCTCCCTTTCTCCTAGCCAGCTCTGCTGAGATGCATGTGAGCACCACAGGGGAAAGTGGGAGAGGTCATACGTGATGAGCCAGCAAAAAGCATGGAAAATTCACCCCGAGCTTCTGATAAACAAGTTCTGTTTTCCCCAAGTCAAAGACATTTTTATTAGGAGTTTAATACTTCACCATGGTGCAGATATACAGCATATATGCTCTTTCCCAGAATTTCACCCTTATTTCAGATTAGATTTTGACCATAAAGCTTCAGTAATGTTTTTCTTTTAGTAGTAACACTTAACAAAATAATTAGGCAATTAATTGCCTAACTCCACAAGGAGCAGCAATTATTTTTTTTACTTAAAACATGTAAAAACCTGTGTCATTTATTGATAGAGAGTCGCATAATATTCCACGGCAGAACAGCCCTCTGGAGACATTACTCTATATGCTGTGAATGCATTTTGAGAATAATAAACAAAACTCAGCTAAATCTTAAACGAGCTAATTCCTCTATTTAAAAAATACTGCTATTCATTACAATTATTTATTGTTTATCACTGTGCAGACGACCACAGCCCAGTGAGAACAACCCAGCCTGTACCCCCAGGAATTTACGGCCTCGGCTTTGTTCCGGTACAATACCTGAGCAGCTGTGCTCATGTGAGCCCCAGTTCAGCAGGGGATGTATGCATGTGCCTGGTTTTCAGGAGGGCTGTGGAACCAAGGCTTAGAGCAGGCATGCATTTTAAAAGTTTGCTTATCAGACTTTTGTAGTGAGGTGGGTACTGCTTCAGGTCCACTGGAGGTTGGTGAGAAAGGACATGGGCAGGAGAACTCCTGCTGAGTTCAGGTAGTCACAGGTGCAAACCTATTGTAACACGCTCAGAGCTTTGGTTCAAGTACTGCTGTTCTTTTCAGGATCGGGAGATGTGATGAGAACGGCTGTTGAGATCCCTGTCCCATTACTATGCTGTGTTCAGGTAATATACCTGGCTGTTGAGCAGTTTCATAGAATCATTATTTGGTGGGAGAAGACCTTTAAGATCATCAAGTCCAACGGCCAGCCCACCCCCACCATTGCCCTTTCACCACATCCCTCAGTGCCACATCTCCACAGCACTCCTAGGGACAGTGACTCCACCACCTCTCTGGGCAACCTGTGCCACTGCTTCACCACTCCTTCTGAGAAGAAATGTTTCCTAATATCTGACCTAAACTTTCCCTGGCACAATTTGAGGCCATTCCCTCTCATCCTGTCGCTGTTACCTGGGAGAAGAGGCTGACCTCCATCTCACTGCAACCTCCTTTTAGGATGTTGTAGAGCATGTGGGGCTCTCCTCTGTACCATAGGTACTCAGTTTTGTATTACAACTACGTGGGCATAAATTCCTTGGTGCTACATATACCATCTATGTGAGTTGATCCCATATTTCAGTGGTACATTCTCTGATTTTTGCTGCTTAATTGATCCTTTACAATCTTCATCCTGGCAGTCGCTGCTCACTGAATTTATTGGGTTAGGATAGTTGTGCCATCACTACATGCAGGGTGCACAGAGTTGTTCAGGATGAAAAACAGCCTATGCTCTGGCAGAGACCAGGGCTTCCCCCAGCTGGTGGCAGTCTGAGAACTGGTGTCAAATGAAGCTGCTGAGCTGAGCGGTGAGGACTCTGGTGCCTCATTTACTTTCCAGCTGACTTTTGCTTTGCAAGAACACCACCCTGAAAGTCCCGTGTAGTCATAATGCACCACGGTGATGCTGTTGATGTGGTGCATTTTCCTATTTCATTTTGAAATGGAACTGTGTATGTTTCTTCTTCGAACCTCCCTTTGTAATAGGGCACCGAGTGTTTAAAGTGTAATGTTACTCAGCATGCAGGGCCGAGTGTCAGTTAGTCAGAAACTAAACGTTTTGATTAGATCATCCTTCAATTATTCCAGAGTTTTATTTTGCAGAGAGTTTGGCGGCGCTTCTTCTTACGTGAAGCAAAACCAAGTATTGAAACCTAGAGCCTTTGCGAACCGTCCATCTGTCACCATGCAGCTCCTATAGATGTTCTTTTTCTATTCTCCCCAGATAAAGAGGAATTTTATTTTAAATCTGGGCTTTTAAATGCCTGAGAAAATAGGGCGGTCACAGAGCCATGGCTTTAAACAAACTTTATTTGGGCGCTTGACTGACTGGCAATTGCGGGCAATCATTTTAGCTGTCACAAGGCCCGGAGAAATGTGTGAGAGCTCTTCCATGAAATGTTTATATTTCATAAACAAAATGATGTGCTTAACAGTCAGAGTGATGGGAGGGTTCCGGCTAATGCATTTTCCAATGTGTGAGGCAGATTATTAATGCGCTCCAGTAGCTGTTAATTTCAGTTTGCCGGAATGATTTATGGGGAGGTAAAGGAGAGAGACATAATCTAATTGAGATCAGAATCGCTGTTCTAGGAGAGGAGCACCACCACGGGCCCCAGCCGCGGCAGAATGATTAATAACTAATAAGCAAATAATCCGTTAAATTATTATAAACGTTACTTCTGACAACTCTTCTGTTGCTGGTAGGGAGAGCAAAGCAGGCAAACAATATTAACAAAACCCCGTGTAAATTTTCTGGGCATTTCCATTCGGTTACGCAGAGATAAACATCGGACAGTGAGGAAGAGAACATCCTGTTAGGGAACGCGTGGGCCCTGATCGATTGGACGTAAGTGTGGAAACGTGCTGGAATAGGAACAGCCATTGGGAGGGAATCGATCTCGAAAAGGAGGAGAGCATCAGGAAAATGCGTGACATAATGCAACAGAAAGCTTTGGGCAAAACCTTTCTCATTTTCCCTCCTAGCAGGAAGTGTGGGTAAACCACATACGCTTACACCTTGCCTCGTAGAGTGTTAAAATTACATTTGGGGCTAGGCAGAAACAGCTTTGAAAAGTCAGATACTCAGTTGAGCGCCTTCTGTGGAATCCTTTAAAGTCCTTGTGCAGCTCTGTTGGCTGCATCCAGATGAAATCATGTAGGGCTTTCTGTGAGGGTTGGCAAGCCCAAAATAGAAGCAAGTGCTGCTTGTGCCTAATGCAGTCGGGAAAGCTATTTAAGAACAGTTTGTCTGCTGGAAGTATGATCCTTGCAGAGCTGCCAGGATCAGGGAGTGCTAGGAGGGGATCAGGCGTCCGCCTGAGTGACAGCCACAGAAACTGTGATTCAGTTTCTGTGGGTGCAGTTTATCTGTTGGGAATGAATAACCTGAGGAGCAGGGTGTATGAGCTCTCCTTGGTACAGGTGAGGGGCGGGTAGAGCTCTCCTACCTTACACCTTGATGTTGCACACCAGGCAGGCTTCCAGTAGTGAGCACACCATTATTGAAATTGTTATTGCGCCTTCACAAAAAAAACGATGAAACCATGGCAGGACGTGCCCATTGTGGGCACACACTTTACCCAAGGGTGGACTCTGAGAGGAAGCAGTCTTAAGTCACATGTTTTTTTTTTTTTTTAATCATTCAAAAGCTCCAAAGCCCCTGATTTATGTCTGGAATATGACCAGTGAAGAACCTAAAACAATCAACAAAAGAGAAAGTAGCGTGATTCCAGCTAAAAAAATGAACAGGCACCTAATCCCCTAATAGAGGATAACAAGATAAACAGTAAAACTTTGCTTTGAGCACATACTTTTCTAAGCAAAAGTCTGCTGCCCATCCAAAGAACAAGCCACAAGCTGTAACATGGGATCTCCTGTTCTGAGTTGATGCTATTAGTCTCAGTAGCAAGGAACTTCATCTGCTTTGATAATCCCCCCATTCTAGTTTTTAATCCTAGAATCATCATTATGATAATAAAACCCATGCTAAAGTGTCTCAGCCCTCTTGGAAAGAGGAAGAATGTGGCATCTCGTTTTCTTGCTCAAATGGATGCTTCCCTTGGGATTGTTTAGTCTGAGAAGAGGAGGCTTGGGGGAGGCCTTGTGGCTCTCTATTGCTGCCTGAGAGGAGGCTCTGGCATGGTAGGGGTTAGCCTCTTCTCCCAGTAACAGTGATATGAGAAGTAATGGCCTTATGTTGTTCTAGTGGAGGTTTAGGTTGGATATTCGGAAATGTTTCTTCTCAGAAAGAGTGGTGGTGCATTGGCATGGGGTGCCCAGGGAGGTGGTGGAGTCACCATCCCTGGGGATATTCAGGAAGCCTGGAGATGTGGCACTGAGGGACGTGGTTAGTGGGCATGGTGGGGGTTGGTTGACTTTGAACTGAATGATCTTAGAGGTGTCTTTTCCAACCGTAATGATTCTATGTTTCTCTGAGATGAACCTGCAAATAGAGCTCAGTTCAGCTTTTGAAGACGCAGTGGGAACGTCTCCTGTTGGTGCAGCACCTCTGCTGTCTCTTCTCTGTGCCCCAGATCAAGCTGCTCTACCCTCTGGGGCACAGAAAGCTTGAAAAGTGTCCTACACTTGTTCTTCCTTTGCCCAGCTTCCTCTTCTCCAGTCCTTTTCATAAGTTGGCTGTAATGAAATACAATGGAAGCATCTTACCAGAAACCTTTTACAGAGGTGGAATATTAAGTTCTGACACTGTGATGAGCAGAGCCCTTCTTATAGGAGGACCTACCTGCAGCCTCTGTTTGTGACCTTCAGTTCCTCACCTTGGAAGTACTCACTGAGACTTCATTCCCTTATCTGCTGAATTCAAATTCCTTGCATCCCCACTGCCCTGAGGAAGGGAGACCGATCTCTTCTTTAAGGTCAATGAGGAAAATAATTGAGGTTTAAGCTCTTTAATGAGCAACACTGTAAAGCATGCAAAAATAACAACGTGTACAGCAAGAACGTACGTATGTTCCCCTGGATTGTAGGAGCATTCAGCTGTAGTCAGGTACTGGAAAAGTTATTTAAAATCATACCCCATTCTTTTTGGGTTAATTCAGCCTGTGACCCACTGTGCTGCTCATCCTAATATTAACTCTGAGAAACTTTTCTTGTAATCATGTGGAATTTCTGTTTATTATTCTGGCTGTTGTGCTTGGCTCCGTTCCCTGCAGCGCGCCATGGCGGGATGCTAGCAATAAGCCATGGAGAGCACCCGCGCAAACACGCAGGCGCCCTCTCCCCAGCTCCAGGCTGGCTTTCCAGGGTTTGTTCTGTTTTAGTCCGAGATGTACTGCAAGCTAATCCTGATGTGCAAACCAGTGGCATTGATAAATGCCCTCATCATGTCGCTGTGGCCTGGCCAGAGCCAACTGAACTGCTGGGAAATGCCTTGCTTGGTGAGCCACCAAGTGCAGACGCTCCTTCAGAGCTCCTGCAAGATGTCCCGTGCTTTGAGTCTACCTCATAAGGCCAGAAATGTTCGGCTCTCAGGTGCTCTGCAATGTTCCCTGGCAGGACTTCATCTTCCTTCCCGTCCACATCCAGAAATAGGCACACAGCGGCAGAACGTGTTTAAACAACTGACGGCTTTAGAAGGCCCTGCAGCTCAGTCTGGTTAAGGGCATTTTGTCTTCCGCGTTAACAGACCTGGAGGTAGGCACAGGCTCATGTTTTGTGGAACTTGATGTTTAGATTTTCTTCGCCACGTTCTTGTAGCCGCCAAAACCATGCCAGGTCTCTTTTCCCAGGTGTGGTTGCCAGAGTGGGGCATTGGCCTTCAATCCCATGAAAGCTGCATTCCTCTCTTATCACCTAAATATTTCCTACAGCACTGGTGACAGCAGAGCAAAGAATGTGTGAAGTAATGGCCACCTTTAGGTTATCAGACCCTCTTTATTTAAAGCGTGTAGCATTTAACTTCCTAGTCCTGTTTGCAGAAGCTGTGGACAGTGTGTTGAAAACACACAAAGTCCTAATGTGTGAGCCTCCAGTATTAGTTCCCAATAGGGTGACACAGAAAAATCATACCTTAGCTTCAAGGGCATCAACAAATGAAATGCTGTTTAAAATTTGACCTGGTGTATGGAGGAAGGCTCTGTCAATAAATTCATCTGTCAGCTGCAGTGCTAGGCTGTGTTGCAGGGATTTATTTCGTCACATACACACAGACAATATATAACCAGGATCAATACAAAGTATGCATTGTCTTAGTAGTCCAAAAAGGAACAACTCAGCACAGCTTGGTTTAATAACTGGAAAATGAGAGCTTGTTTGCCTTCTGCAGACGGCAGAGGAATACCCAGTGCTTCCAGCAAGGACTCAGAGCTGCCATCTCCTCAAAACCGGACTTGAGGACAGGCTCTGCAGAGCAAACGTCCACATACACACCTCTGAAAGTGCTGTGTTCCCTCTCCTTTCATCCACAAGTGTCTCTCTAGAGCAAAACATAATGGCAGTATTTCCACTGGCATTTTGGTGTCGTAGTTGACATGTGCAAACTACCTCAGAGCCTGAGTTGGACCTTATATTGCCAAAGTCAGGCACACAGACCTGGCTTGGGGTCAGCACGGTGCATTTCTGCCTGATACTTCTGTTGTTGTTGCTCATCTTCCCCAGGTTTTGCTTGGAGAAACTCCCTGTTTTTATGCAAAGTCCCATGCAAGTTACTCTTGCCATAAAAGGTGACAATCACAGCTACACATGTCAGGATGCAGCATTGTTTTCAGTCAGTAGGAATCTCTACCAACCCTAATGGAAGTTGAATTTGATCTTTAAAACACAGAAATACAGTTTCTACAAGTATAATTCTTCTTATTCTTTAACTGTTACCATTGTAAATTATGGGGCTAACAGCTGGCTTGCAATGAAGTCAGCTATTAATTGTACGTTCACTACCCTGCCTTGTGTAAATCAATATGAGAAACGAGCAGTCTCCTACTATCCAGCGCAGATACGGATGCTCTGCACTGGGAAGTAATTTAAGGGTGGATGTCAGATCACTTGGGAAGTCGTCTTTCCTTTACAGAAAACAGGACAGTGAAAAAAAGCTTCACCCTACAGAAGCCCTCCTTAGTCCCTCTGGGAGTCGGTAAGCAAATCAAACAGCTCCAGCAGCAACACAAAACTGGCGCAGTTGTTGTTGCACAGGATAAGTTATTTTCCAAATCTGCCACTCTGCTACTGGGTATGACATTAGAGGTGACGTACTGTATATCTACGCTGTACCCTTGAATCAAGGCTGTGAATTCTGAAGGATTTTCTTTTCTGGATTTTGTTCTTTTGGACTAACTTTGCTGTGTACATTATGCAAGTGAAGGTGGCTTTCAGTCAGTGTGCCTCAAATTGAGATAAAAACACACTTTGTTTGTGTTCAAGTATGTGTTAGGGAACAGACATTTGTGTTGGTTGTCTGGTGGGGCTTGTGTGTCCAACTGGTGCTCCCTGATTGTTTCTCACCTGCCTTGCGGGGAAGGAATCAGCAGGTAATTGAATGACAAAACCTATGTTCCAGGTTGTTTTGTTTTTGTTTTTGTTTTTGTTTTTGTTTTTTTCCCCAGAATGAGCAAAATGCTGATATCCCAATTCCGGTTTTGTTCTTCGGTGGGAGTTTAGCCTGGAGCGAGGCGCTGGTCCTGCCCTGCTCTCGGGCACAGCACTGCCCTGTGCTGCTCTGTCCTGGGGCACCCTCAGGGGTTTTCTGAACCCCGAGGACCCAGACATAACACCTCAGAGCGGTGTCTCAGTACAAGGAAAAAGAAAATACAAGAAAGCTATCGAGTTTAAAGGAACCGTTGTGAAGTAGTGTAACTGCACAAGCCTTGTTTTTGAGAGCAGATTGGATTATCTGTATATTGTACCATAAATGGGTTAAGCACAAAAGCAGGAGATGCAGTTGTTTTTTCTTTGTTTTTTTTTTCTTTTTTCTTTTTCTTTCTTTCTCTGCCTTTTTTTGTGTGTTGTGGAATTCATGTGTCAGGTACTCTTTGACAAATATTATTTCCGTCTTTAAATTGAGCAATGAATTGAAACTGGCAAAGGGAAAGGAGAAGAGAATATATTCTGTGGCTGTGTCTTTTAAATTGCTTTATCTATTGATAGGTTTGTCCCACGCTAAACACAATTTCAACAATATAGAAAGCACAGGCTGAAAAACTGAGCTCTAATTAAATCAGTAACGTTTCATTATTTCACGGGAACAATGCAAGTCTAAAGTGATCTTTCTGCAGAAAAATTAAATCAAGCTCCACATGAAAGCTTGCCATGCAGGATGTGCTTCACATCCAGCCTTCAGAATGGGTCTGCAGCCCCGATCCCTGCTCCTCTGTTAAGCAGTGCCGGCTGAGGGGAGAAAACAGGGTGGAAGCAGAGAGGTACACGAACAAACTTCAGCTGTGGGGTCCCAAAGTCACCCACGCACTCTCGCCTCGCTAATCCTCAATTTGCCATTCTGAAGAAAAAGGCGGTGAGGAAGAAGGGGGAGTTCACAATTCACAAACCAATTTGTGTTGTTTCTGCAACACTGCAAAAGTGCGACTCATGAATATGCTGATGAAATTGCAGTGCGAGTTTTGGCACCATTTCATCCCCTCGGCTAGATTAGGGAGCAATAACGCTATAGGTTTACATGTCTTCGGGAACTGCTGCGGCGGGGAGAGTTGGGGGAGAGGGGGAAGGAGTAGGGCTGCAATATTTATAATTCGACAAAAATTGCATTGCTTCTCCCATCAAATAGCAGTATCGCCCACTCTGCTCAGGAGAGGTTGGTGAATCGGGCAGAGGGCTCATCCCTTAGGCTGAGAGGGAAGCAGCAGCAGGGCAGTGTGAGTGTCAGGAAGATAACCATCCCTGTTAGCATCTGTGTGGAAGAACAGAACCGTGTCATGCGTTCGTACAAAAATCTTGGGCAAAGGGAGCTCCAGCACTTGGGTATTTTGTGCTGGAGAAGGAAGACCTGGAATTTGGACTGTGATTTGAGATCCTCGTTCATCTGTCGTTGTGATATGAACATGTGCATATACTTACTCCAAATGAGGAGTTTGTCCTCAAAACCTCTGCAGTGACATGTTCAGAAGTGAGCACAGATTTAAAAGAAGCTTCAGAGCAGTACATTTAGTGCTGGCAGTTACCTACGTAGCCTACAGCACCGTAAAAACAAACGCTGCTGCGCTGAGTGCACAGATATCATGTGGGAAGGAAGAAGTGCCCAGCACTGGGATAGGGGAGAATGCAGAAGGGTGCAAAGGAGCGGAGTTCACTCTGAGAGTTATTTACCGGTGTGGCACCCTGTGGGTATCTGGGACATCGAACAGCATCCCCCTTGCTGGTTTATTTACTAACCGTCATAGTTATTCTTTTCATTACCTCCACGGCGTAATGGTTATTTTATGAAGGCTCATTAAATTTAATGAGACACCACCAGATTTTATTGCCTTCTAATAAAATGGGTAGGGGGAGCTGTTTTCCTTCTGATTCACACAGCTCCAGAGCACCTTAACCAGCCCAGGTATTCTGTTGGGTCTCAGCGGGGCCCCGGCAGTCTTTCTGGTGGCCTCCTCAGGGACCTCAGGCAATTAACAGCTATTCTAATAAAATGCGTGCAGGGATGTGCTCAGATGTGTAAAGGTTGGTTTTAGATATGTGTTAGGTGTATGTTTATCCTATGTACGTGTGTCTTAGACTGGAGGATTTTTCTTCCCATGGAAGGCACAACTCTGCCAGAACGTGGAAGATGTCGTCATGGAAAGGAGTCGCTGCTCAGATGCTCCGGTGGCGCCGTGGGGCGAGGGCGGTTCTGCTAACAGGGCTTTGTGTTGCTCAGTCAGTTCTTGGCTGTTGCACCCAGCCTGTCCCATGTTTCAGACATGCGGGATTCAGTGAGATTTTGGGAAATGCATTCCAGAAGCACTTCTGTGGGGCCTGGATGGGAAGAGGGTCCAGCGAGTTCTTCTTCCCCGTTGCCCATGAACTGCATCCTGCTAAAGATGGGGGCGAGGCAGCCTCCCTGGCTCCCTAACGAATGAAACCCTCCTCACAAAGCTGGTGGAACTATTAGAAGTAATAATTCCACGCAGCCTTTTCCCAGTTGTAAATAGCTAATCCTGCTTTCATAGACCTAGAGAACAGCCCGAGTTGGAAGGGACTCGTGGGGATCACCGAGTCCAGCTTGCAGCAGCAGTGCTGGGTATCGGGACAGACCCAAAGAAGCAGCTGCTCCCAGGGAGTTCCTGCTGTCGTTCTCTCACTGTGTGCCACGGTGCTGTTGTTGCTTCCTGCTGTTATTACAGAAATCTCGTTAGTGACTGGGGTGGTTTCTGCAGTTCTGCCCAGCACGTGGGTCCAGAGCTCCTGTTCGGTGCTTTTCTGCTGTCCGACCCCCGTCTGTGCCGGTGCGTCGCCCTGCTTCCTAAGAGATCCAGCCCTGCTCCTGTGGAAAAGCGAAAGAGGGGAACAGATAGATTTAAAACTCTTTGGCAATCGTTGTGACGGGCTGGCGTTGTTGGAAATGTAACTCAGAGCGTTATTCCCGCGTGTGGGTGACGCATCCGGTGCTCCCAGTGTGACAATCGATACGAGCCCTGATTCCCAGCCCGGCGGTACGGCGCGCCGTGAAGTGCAGATGTGAAACCGATTAGGAATTTGCCTTTCCAAAGAAACGTTTGCCGGGAATGCGTCTCTCTGTCAGAGCGAAGCTTTGCCCCGTAGGCAAAGCGGCTGAAGGTCTCGCCTAGGGAAGTTGCTCGGGAGGGATCACCCAGGCGGTGCGGGCTGAGAGGCTGCGGCCGGGTTCGGGTTTCCTGGAGCTGAAGGCACCGAGGCTGCCGCCTCCCCGACGCGCAGCAGAACAGCTCCATCCAGAGAAAAGTCGGCCCCAGAGCAGGGGAAGGCGGCTCCGGGCTTCGGCGCTCCGAGCCGGCGATTCTGCTCCGCTTTCCTCTCCCCTCGTTTTCCTCACTAAAGCTGCCTCTCTGCGAGCAGAGCTCGGTGATATTTATCGGCCCGGGAGCATCTTTTCCGGACGGGATAATTTGGGATTGCGGGCTCCGAGGGCTCGCACCCGTTGAACCGTGGAACTCCGCGCCCTTGGGGGACGCGGTGGCCGCCGCTCCCCAGCCTGGGAAACGGCGGCCGTGTGCGTGGGGCGGGGATGGAGCGGGGGAACGCGGGGTGCGGGGCCCCGAAAGTGGCGGAGGAGGGACACGGCCCGAAGGCCGCGTTGGGCCGGAGCCGCACTCTGTCGTGATTTGAGGAACTGATGGCAGGATTTCGTTGCTGATACTCATCCTGTATCCTACTCATAAAGGGAGCGACGAGGAGGTATATCTATATACGTATATAAAAAAAAAACCTGCCTGCGGTCGTTAGGGGATAGTTGGGGATAGTCTATTTCTGCTTTAATGCAGTGATCTAATTAACCCCCGGGCGGAATTCAAACGACCCTAGATTGGCCCTGTGACCCTGCCGCGTACCGCCGTTAACTTTACGCGAGCATTTCGGCAGCCGTACCTCGGCGCACCCGTCCCGTTCCCAGCTCCCTTCCTCTCCCTTCCCCGCAGCCGCGGAGCTCCGCTCGGTACCGCCGCCCCGTCCCGCTCCGGTGCCAATCCGAGCGTCGGTTTCTGTTTACGGCGTGATGCATTTGAGCCCGAACGCATTAGGTGCATTATTCATTGGGTACATTTGTCAGAACATGCGTGTGTATAAAGAACTAATGATCCATATTAAATTAATGACGCTATAAAAAAGAAAAATACCCCGTCCGTGCGGCTTATGACGGCGGCTCCGGACTTTGACAAACCGTAGAGAAGAGCGAATCGGGGGGAAGCGCCTCCGAAATGGCATTTCTCGAAACGCGCCCGTACACAATGTTGGTTTTATTAAAACAAATTAATTCAGTCATTAAGGAATCATACGGCGAGTGTCTCATAAGTCAGGACCTCCAGTGGAACAAATTGATTAAATGACTGTGTAATAGTCTCTTTAAACAAATCTAGTGTAACAAGTTAATAGATCTGCTCAATTACCGGGCGGCGGCGGAGGGGGGGTGGGGGGTGTTGGGATGGCCCTCGTTACGTGCTGGATTTGGGGTGTGGGGTGCGGGATGGGCGATGCGTGCCCATTTGGCCGAGCGTTTGCTCCCCGCCGTGACCCCGCCGCTTTCTCCGTAGGTTTTTATTCGGTGAGAGCGCGGCGCCCGTACGTTACTCTAACAATCGCTATAATTTTTGAACAACGGGGCTCGTATTTTACCGCGGCGAATTAAAAAGAATGCACTTTCATAATGATTAAAAAAAAAAGAAAAAAAAAATCTCCGAGCAATACCCAAATGGCACGGCACGGGCATGGATTACAGCCCGACGCGATGGGCCGGCAGGACGCTGCCCCGGGGCCGTGGCCGCGCTCCATCCCGTGCCGCTCCCGGGGCGGCGGGCACAGCGCCGGCTGCGCTGCGTTTCCTCCCCCGCCGCTCTCCGCGCTCGGCCGCGCATTTGTGCTTTTGTGCTCCCCTTTGCCCCCCTCCCCCCCGCACTCTTCCTTTGGCTCCGTACCCCCGATGAAGGCAGCAGACGGCGGGAGAAGGGTTTAATTGGTTTTATCGTTGTTTTGTTTGCGAACAGAAAGTGCATTACATCGAACGGGGCTTGCAAAGGGCTTTTCCTTCTCTTTACAAACCGAATTGGTTTTAATATAAATTAATAAAGGTTAAGACGCTATGTCACGATAGATCATCGTTATTAGCTTAAAAAAAAAAAAAAAAGAAGAAAACAATTTACATTCTATAGTATTCTGTATGATACAAAAGGAAAACACACCTTAAATTCAATGACAGCAACTAAATGGATTTTTATATTCCGCCCGAAAGCGGCTGCGCCAAATCCCACCAGCACCAGTTCCGCTCAGTTGGGGTTTCTTTCTCTCGCCTCCTTTACGGCACGGCCTCGGGCTCCGCACCCCGGCGCCATGCGGGCGGTCCCCCCCAGTCCGCGGGGCCCGGCGGCCGTACAAAAAACAAAACGAAGGTATCGTACACGGGCGCTATTCACAGCCGGGACCGCGGGCTATTTACAAAGAGCCTTCAACAGGTGGCCCCGCCGCCGGCGACCCTACCATAACAACGCCGCGGTCCGGCCCGGCTAAGCCGCATCCGGCGACCGTACGAGAACGCGAGCCCGCAGTCCGGCTCCGGCCGCTCGGGGCGTAGAAAAATACATCTGTACATGTGCGCGGGGCTACGCGGAGGCCTCGCCCTCGGCGGGGTGCGGCAGCAGCCCCCCGGCGCCCGGTTTGTGTTTCTTGAGCAGCTGCGCGATCTTCTCGTCGTCCGAGTTGGGGTCGAGGGGTTTGTTGTAGTCGTCGTCGTCGTCCTCGTTGTCCGAGGCGCCCTTCAGCCGCTCCGTCTCCGAGTCCTGCTTCTTCTTGGCCGTCGCCATCTCGGCCGCATGTTTCTTCCGCCACTTGGTCCGCCGGTTCTGGAACCACACCTGCGGCCCCGCGCCGTCACCGCGCGGCCCCGCCGCCGACCCCGGGCCGCCCCCCCCGGGCCACCCAGCTCACCTTCACCTGGCTCTCGGTCATGCCCAGCGAGTAGGCGAGCCGCGCCCGCTCGGGGCCCGCCAGGTACTTGGTCTGCTCGAAAGTCTTCTCCAGAGCGAAAATCTGCTGCCCGGAGAAGGTGGGCCGCGTGTGCTTCCTCTTGCCGTCCTTGTCCAGCAGGATCGAGCCTTGATCTGCCGGAGGGGGAAACACACGCGCGCGTTACGCTCTGCGCCGCTCCGCTCCGCTCGGGACGCGCGGCCCCGGGCCGGCCCCGCGGTACTCACGCGGCGCGCAGCCGATGCGGGCGTCCCTCCAGGGCGGGCCCTGCACCACGCCTGGCCAGAAGATGGGCGCCCGCCCGGGCAGCTCGGCCAGCGGCTTCGCGTAGCGCCCGGCGGCGGCCACGGCAGCAGCGGCGCCGAAGTAGAGCGCGGGCGGCGGCGGCGGCGGCGGCGGCGGGCTGAGGCTGCCGAAGCGCGGCAACGCGGCCAGCAGCGCGGCGGGGCCGGCGGGCGGCGGCGGGGGCGGCGGGCGGGCGGCGGAGCGGAGGGCCCGCCCCAGGATGTCGTTGATGCCGTGCGGCGTGGCGGCCGAGAGCGGCGCCGAGAGCCCGGCGGCCTTGGGGCCGGGGGAGCCGAGCGGCGGGCGAGGGCGAGGCGGAGGCGGAGGCGGGCGAAGAGGAGGCGGAGGAGGGCCCGGCGGGGTACGCGGGGTACGGCGGGCGCCTTCATCTCGGCCATGCTGTGCAGGGCGGCCAGCGGCGGGCTGCCCAGCAGGAAGGGCGCCCTGCCGGGGGCGCGCCGTCCGTCTGCCCCAGCGCCAGCATCGCCCCCGCCGCCCGCCCGGCCGACGCCGCCGCCAAGCCGCCCCGGGCGGGCCCTAGCGCCGCGGGGCCCCGCCGCCCGTCCCCCGCATCCAGCGCGGCTCTCAGCGGGGAGCGGCTGCGCGCCCGAGCGGCGGCCCCGCCGCCCCGCCGGGCATCGGGGCTGCGCCGCGGCGGCCGCCCCGCGAGCGCTGTGCGCGGCCGGAGGGAGCGCTGCGACGCGCGGACGGCCCCGCGGGAGGGAGGGACGCTCGGGCCGGCCGCGGGCTCAAAGCGGTGCGGGGGCCCCGCGAGCCGCCCCTTCGTCGTCCTCGGGGCCCCGCATCCCGGCCGCGGCCCGCCGCCTCCGCCTCCCGCTCCGCCTCCCGCCGCCGGCTGCGGGCTCGGGGCGCAGCTCGGGGCGCAGCTCCGGGCGCACTGCCGCGCCGCCCCGCTCCTGCCTCCTTTAGCGGGGCTCGGCCGGCAGCGGGCGCGGCGGCGGCGGCGGCGGGCGGGGGCGGAGCGGCGGGCGGGGCTGAGCGCACGGGCCGGGCCGGGCCGAGCTGAGCGGGTCGGGGGGGGGCCGCGCTCCGCCCCGGCGGCCAACTTCTGTCTTCGGCCCGCCGCCGCTGGCTTTTTCTTTTCTTTTCTTTTCTTTTCTTTTCTTTTCTTTTCTTTTCTTTTCTTTTCTTTTTCTTTTCTTTTCTTTTCTTTTCTTTTCTTTTCTTTTCTTTTCTTTTCTTTTCTTTTCTTTTCTTTTCTTTCTCTTCTCTTCTCTTCTCTTCTCTTCTCTTCTCTTCTCTTCTCTTCTCTTCTCTTCTCTTCTCTTCTCTTCTCTTCTCTTCTCTTCTCTTCTCTTCTCTTCTCTTCTCTTCTCTTCTCTTCTCTTCTCTTCTCTTCTCTCCTTCCCTTTCCTTCCCTTTCCTTCCCTTTCCTTCCCTTTCCTTCCCTTTCCTTCCCTTTCCCTTCCTTTCCTTCCCTTTCCTTCCCTTTCCTCTTTTCTTCCTCTTTTCTTATTTTTCTTTTTTTTTTGTTTCTCTTCTTTTACTTCCCTTCCCCTTCCCCTTCCCCTTCCCCTTCCCCTTCCCCTTCCCCTTTTTTCCTCTTCCCTTCTCCTCTCCTCTCCTCTCCTCCTCTCCTCTCCTCTCCTCTCCTCTCCTCTCCTCTCCTCTCCTCTCCTCTCCTCTCCTCTCCTCTCCTCTCATGTTTGTCATGTTCTTCTCTTATTTTCTTTCTGTTCTCTCCCTTTCTCTCAGGCTTCCTCTGTCTTTTTTTTTTTCTCTTTCTCCTTTATTTCCTTCCCCTCCCCCCCCCCCCCCCCCCCATTTCCTTCGTTCTTTACGTTCTGTTTCTTTTTTTTCTTTCCCTTTTTCCTTCTGCTCCTCTTCTCCTTTTTGCTTTATCTTTCCATTTCTCGGTTTCTCTTTCCTTTTTTTTACCCTCCTTTTTTTTCTATTTTCTTTTGCCTTTTTTCTTTTCCTTCTTTTTCTCTTTTCCTTTTTCTTTTTTTTTCTCTTTTTCTTTATTTCTTTTTTTGTTTTTCATTTTCCTATTTTTTTCTTTTTCCGATTTTTTTTTTCTTTTTCCGTCTTTGTTTGTTTGTTTGTTGTTTCCTTTTCTCTCTCTCTCTCTTTTCTGCCTTCTACTTTCCGCGTTCCCCGTTCATCCCCTTTCTCGTTTCTCCTCCTCCCGTCCCAACCTCTCCCTGCTCCGATCGAAGCCGCGGCGCTGCCCCGGGTCCGGCCCTTCCTACCGCCGCCGTCCCCGAGCAGCCCCGGCCAGGAGGGAACAGCCTCGGCCCGGCCCGACCCGTTCGGGTCTGCGGGGCCGCGGGGCCGGGAGACGAAGGGAGAGGCGGGCGGGAGCGGCGCGGCCGGGAGCGACCCGCGGGGCTTTGCTGCCGCGTTTGGCACTTAGCACGGGGACGCGGGAAGAAAAGGAACAGAGCGGCACCTCCGTGCCACGGCCCGTTAGAACGGGGTCCCCGGGTGCCGCCCGCGGTTCGCTTCGTTTTGCGGTCTGTTTACGGGCGCACGCCGAGCGCGGCTCTTCGGGAACCGCCGCGGCTGCCGGGAGCGGAGAGCTCGGGGCCCGGGGGAACCTCAGAGGAGCGGCCGCTTTGTTCGGCGCGCGAAGCGCCCCGCCGTCACCGCCTGCTCTTCGCCAGCGGCCTCCTGAGAGTGCCGGGCGGCATTCGGGCACTGTGCGGGCACCGGGTGGTTCGTGGTCCTCCTCGTGCCGGGGAAAGGACCGAGCCGGGATCTGCCAGTGCTTTGCCGTGTGCTAATTCCAACAAGTCTTCAAGGTCTGATGCGTACAAACGCCGTCGAGATTTTAATTTTTTTAGTTTTTACTCTCGCCCGTAATTCACGTTGCAAAATTTGCCCTTTATGACAAAATGGTGATGATGCCGCAGGGCTGCCTGCAGCAGGGCCAACACTGAGGATTGTGCATGGCCTCTCCTGCTCCTTCTGCTTCCTCCCAAATGCGGAGCGGCCGAGAAGCAGAGCGAGCTCATTAAAAATAGTTAATAGGTTAATAGGCACCCGGGCTTATATTTCTCTAATGCAGAACGCCGCTGCTTCAGTGATGTGGCTGTGAGGCGTTACAGGGAGCCAAGAGAATGAATCAGACGTTTAATGGAGATGTGGAAGCGGAAATCTCTGCTAGGGCTACAAAAATGAGAGCCAACAATACACTAAAATATAATAAAATTAGAATAAAATTCCGCACACGAAGTGCCAACGTGTCTCCACTCTCGCTGGGCACAAACTGAAGCAAAGCCCCAACGAATGGCCGGAGCCGGGACTTCGGCTGCGGTCCCCCTGCTCCATGTCCGGGGGGCTCAGCCGGGACAGTGCCCTACGCGGGGCTTTGGGGAGCCCCTTCCTTAGCGACTCTCCCCCCCCCCCCCCCCCCCCCCCTCCTTCCCCCCCGGCCCGGACGGCCGCTCGGGAGCTGCAGCAGAAATCCTTTTCCCTTCTGTTGGTCCGGACTGACCCCTACTGGGGGAGAGCTGCGGAGCAGAGCGGGAAGGCCCCACACTGAGAGGGGAGCAAAGACTTTCTATAGCTTTTGTACGTTTATTGTGAGAAACTGTTACGGACTAACAAAAAAAAAAAAAAAAAAAATCGGAAACAAACAAACAGACGAACCAGCGTGGCTCCACTTTGGTTTCACGCGGACAGCAAAAATGTGTGGAAATGTGACTGGCAGTGCTGTTGCGCTTCTGTAGTCTCTTTGGCTCGATGGGAAAAACGCACGCACGGCAGGGGCACCTCGGGGCATCGGGCCCCGTGGAAATGGGACCGCAGAGCTTTGCTCAGAAGCTGCTGGCACACGGTGCTCCCGGGGCGTCGGGGAACCGGAGATCGTTACATCGATGGTCCAAATGGGGACGGGAGGGAGGAAGTGGCGGCAGCTCTCGTTATATGCATGTTTTTATGGCTTTTAGAAAACCACATTGCAGCATTTTCCGTCGCGTCCGAGGCTGACAGGGCTGCATTGATTAAAACATCCGATTTAGGTCATAAAGAAAATTCGCTCGCAGCAGCACAGTCCGTAACGCCACGCTTTCTTAAGACGTCTCACTGCCGTCGCTGCGGCGCGGAGCGCAACACGGAGCCCTCCGCTCCTTGCGCGTCCCCGACGCCGAGCGCGCCCGGTGCCGCCAGGGGCTGCTGTGCTGCCGGGAAGGGCGCAGCGCTCCGCTGGTACCGAGCGCTCCGCGGGTACCGATCCCGCCGCGGCTCTGGGAGGCGGTCACGGCCCTCGGCCTCGCACCGGAGGCACCGCCCGGCCCCCCGAGCGCAGGGCTTCACGGGGTGGCCATCCGCAGCGTGGCTGTAGCTTTTGCCTTCCGTGCTTCCTGCCGGCTGCCCGCCGCTTACAGCGCGTACCCCTGGTGAGGCTCTGTCTGTCCCGTGAGATGAGACTGCTGGATGGCAGAAGTGAGTTATATTCCAGAAACGGCCAAAAATCAGACTGCACATAGCCTGGGTGGAAGGCATAGCCTGTCACTCAGTGTTCCATGCAGACGTTTGTGGTAAAACACCGGCTCTGCGTGGTTATACAGCCTGCAGTGCATGGAGTGTATGTGGGAAGGATGTGTTGCAAATGCATGGCGTGTTCAGGCAGCTGCAACAAGTTCCAGAGTGAATCTTGGAGGAAAACAGCAGTGGTTTGCCAAGCAGCCATCATGTCTGAAACATCTTTTGGGAAAAAGAAATGGCATCCTGGGAATCGTGGCATGGAAGGAAGATCTGTGCGCTGCTCCACACCTGGACCAAGGGGTGGCAGGTGGGACTCAGCTTCCTGCAGCCACATCTTCCTGGTGATTACTTATATTCCTCACTCTTCTGTGCTTTGTTTGGAGGCATCACAGCCACTTTGCTTCCCTGGATTTTTGATTGTTGGTTTGGGTTTTTTTTGTGTGTGTGTGGTTTGGCATACAGCTGTCCCTACTCATAAAGTTTGAGCGTGCAAGCTCCAAGCACGTAATTCTCAGGCACAAATACTACAGACTGTGACGTTTCACTGCCAGACTAGCGAATGCAAACAGCTTACTTGGCACGTTAGCTCAACACAGAACAATTCAGCGCTGTCAGTGGACTTAAATTAGTAAAATATGGATGCTTATATTCCATTCAGGATGCCTTGGCAAATCACTGCTGTCTGTCAGCACATGTTAACACCAACAAGACAAGAGTTAGAGTTCATATTGTATCCATTTAGAGGGAGAAAAGAGACTCCATTCTGTTTTGCTTTGTGCTGTTTGAGAGGAGGACTCACCTGGGAGCACTCAGGTTGCTGCGACACCGAGCTCCTGGCCTGGAATCCAGCTGTGTGCACTCCCCAGGCAGCACCAAGTGCAGGCGCTGCACTTCCCCATGCAGTCCCAGTGCTGCTTGGTGCAGTCCCTGTGGTGCGGGAGCACCTGTGCTCAAGGGCTCCTGCCATGCTCTATGCAGCTCAAACTCTGGGGGTGTTGTGTGACTGCTCTCTGCTTTCCTCTCTATATTTCTCTATAAGGAAAAGATTGCAAATTGATTACATGCAACATCTTACAGTGCTGTTTATAAGTGCTACAACCTGTGGGACACAGTGCTGTTGCTGATGTCGTGTGACATTGCCATTGATGCTGAGCAGTGGGTACCAACATTTTCCACGTCTCCACTGTTCTGTGTATAAGTAGGAATCAATTTCAACAAGACAAAAACTGTGAACAATTTCTGATTCCAAGAGTTCCAGCAGTTGGGCTCCCCTGTGTGAAGGAGGTGTAAATCTCAAAGCAACATTCCAGGCCTGGTCGGTTCTGTTCCTCAGCCTCACAGCTGCCAGGGGCCGGTTCCTTCAGGCTGCTCTTGCTGTGGAAGGAAGGGGGCTGATCTGCTCCGCTGCCCTCTGCAGAAGGGGCTCGGTGGTAGTCAGCAGAGGCTGCAGCAGCCCCTCGCAGACTGCCTTCCCAGCAGGGCTCTGCACGCAGCTCATGCACGCGGTTTCACACAGGGATTATGTAACTCTGGCAGTGTAGGGACTTCATTGTGTGTCTGCCTGCAGAGCGCTCCCCCTTCTGTACGCAGAGCATAGAGACAGCGCGGAGCCGCTTGCTGCTCGGCGCAGCGTGGCTGTGGTGCGCTCTGCACTTTACCCGATACACGGGCTGAGCGTGGGGACACGCCGGGTGCCACTGTTGTGGAAAGTACTGGGCCCAAGCACCCGGCTTTGGTTTGTTCGCCAGCAGCTTTTGGTCACTGAATGGATGTGAGAGGCAAAGGCCCGGCAGCAGGAACTTCTGAGGACTCTAGTTGGGAATTCTTCATTGATACTTCACTTGTACATGAGATCCACGATAATATTGGTATATCAGAAGGGCTGTTGGCAGGCATGCCGATGTCTCTATGTGTGAAGAATGTGGCAGTTCCTACCACACATTGTGAAAACACAAAAACACTCCAGAGAAGTAATGTTACATTCCAGGCAAAGCGGCTCATTGCCCCACAGGATCCTGAGCAGCAGAGAGGAGGATTCCTACCCGACCAGTCCAACCAGCTGAGACTCAGGGCACTGCAAGCTGAGGGTGTGTACTGGGCTTCCAGGAGCAGCCAGACTGTTCTGCTGCCATCCCCGACCATTCAACTGCCAGTCCCACTGCTCTGCCTGCAGCCCTGGCCCTCGCTCATCTTGTGTCATCTCTGTGCCTTGCTGTCACAGCTCAGAGACAAGAAAAAAGGAAGACTAGGCTCATGTGCCCACCTAATCCTTCTGGCACTTGGTTCTTGTTTTTAATTCTCTCTCTTTATGGCCCTGCCCATAGGATTGTTCACGCTGTCACCCCCACTGTCACCAGTTGCTCAGGTGCTCCCTCTCTTCCTTATCCCCAAATGCAGTGACTCATGCTCTTGCACTCACCTGCTCTCCATTCATTAATAACTTTGGCTTTCTATCTCTGCTGGTTAGCCTTTGCTGTTATCATTGCATTAGTCCATTTGCTAAAGAAATATTTTGTCCTCTGAGTTTTTCTAGGTGAATCTTTTCCCTTTCACAGTTTAGGAGGTGGCTGCTCATCCTGGATGGGATGTAAGCATTTGCTTTATGGGTCTGGTCTTGTTCAACATCTTCATCAATGACCTGGATGAAGGGATAGAGTGCACCCTCAGCAAGTTTGCTGATGATACAAAGCTGGAAGGAGTGGTTGACACATCAGAAGGCTGTGCTGCCATTCAGAGAGACCTGGACAGGCTGAGAGTTGAGCAGAGAGGAACACGATGAGGTTCAGCAGGGGCATGTCCTGCACCTGGTGAGGAATACCTGCACACATCGGTGCCAACAGATGGGGGGCTGACCTGCTAGAGAGGAGCTCTGTGGAGAAGGACCTGGGTGTTCTGGTGAACAGCAGGGTGGCCATGAGCCAGCAGTGTGCCCTTGTGGCCAAGAAGGGCAGTGGGATCCTGGGGTGCGTTGTAAAGAGTGCAGCCAGCAGGGTGAGGGAGGTGATCCTCCTCCTCTGCTCTACCACGGTGAGGCCACATCTGGAGCACTGTGCCCAGTTCTGGGCTCCCCAGCTCAAGAAGGACGGGGAACTTCTGGACAGAGTCCAGTGGAGGGCGACAAAGATGATTGGGGCCTGGAGAACCTCTTGCATGGGGAAAGGCTGAGGGAGCTGGGGATGTTCAGCCTGGAGAAGGGAGGCTGAGAGCAGATCGGATCAGTGCTTATCAATATCTAACGGGTGGGAATCATGCGGGTGGGGCCAGGCTCTGTTCTGTGCCGTGCAGCAACAGAACAAGGGCAGCGGGCACAGATTGGAACGCAGGAATTCCATATGGACATGAGGAAGAAGTTTCCTGTGAGGGTGACAGAGCACTGAACAGCTGCCCAGTGCGGTCATGGAGTCTGCTTCTCTGGAGATACTCAGAACCCACCTGGAGGCTTTCCTGTGCGACCTGCTGCAGGGATCTGCTCCAGCAGGGGGGGATTGGGCTGGGGATCTGCAGAGGTCCCTTCCAACCCCTGTGATTCTGTGATTTTGTGCAGGCAGCAAAGCATCACTTGTGTCTGCCGAACGTGGGAAGATCCTTTCTGTGGCTTTACTGCTAGGCCAGCTTTGCCAGGAGGTGTGCAGCAAGGCTGTGCCGGTAGGGCCACGGGGAGCAGGTGGGCTGCTCTGTGCTTCCGTGTGCGCCTCGAGACGGCGAGTCCCAGCGCGGGGAGCGGCGGGGTCCTCACGCTGGAGATGAGGAGCACTGATGGAGAAACACATTTACAGCCGTGTTTATGAGGCGTCGGCAACCAGGCAACCTTTGTCCGAGGGCGGGAGCCACACCTCAGCGCGCTGCCCGCCCTGTGCTCGGGACCGGCCTCCCGCAGGAGCGGCCCTTCTCTGAGGCAACAGAGCCATTACCGAAAGACGCCCTCGCGTCAGCCCGACCCGCAGGCCGGGAGCGCGGCTCCACGGGCAGTGCAGGTGCCTTGGGGGCGGGCGGCGCCGGCCCCGCTCCGCCCAGCGACAGAGAGGAGGGCCGGCCCGGCGGCGGGCGCACCTGGACACCGCGGCGGCGGGGACGCGGCCGGCTCCGCGCCCCCTGACGGGGCTGCCAGCGCCGCGCCCGGCCACAGCGCGCTCCCGCCGCCATGTCGGCCCGGCGGCGGCGACGAGCGGCCGCCGATGAGGAGGAGGAGAAGAAGGAGGTGGAGGAGGAGGATGGCAGCGACAGAGTGAGGAGCGGTGGGGCCGTGGGGCTGGGCAGGCCGCGGGCGGGCGCCGGGAGGCTGCGGGGGGCGGCGTGGCGGCTCCGGTCACCGCGGGGAAAGGAGGGCTGTGGGCGGAGGGCCGCCGGGAGCCGCGCGCTGCCGGAGCTGCGGGGCTGTGCGGAGTGAGAAAGCGAAAGTCTGCCGGCAACCCTCGTCCTGCACTTTGGTTGGGAGGGCACGGAGCCACCGAGCTCTGCAGTGAGCCGGAGTGTGCCGCGTTCAGGGCCCCGTTCTGTACAGCAGCGCTTAGGCCACAGTTGCGTGTCTCTCCCTACGTGAGAACTTATTTTAGCTATGGCTTTTCATAGCGGTCTGCTCAAAATACTGCTTTCCTACAGAAGCATTTGGTTTTGCTCAGCTCTGGACACGGCGACCTGCCCCCAACCCCCGTCCCACCTCAGCTCCCCCAGCCACAAAAGGGCTTGTCAGGCTGCTGGGAAGGCAAGCCCAGGATCTAGAGATGAGTTTTGTATCAGCCACAGTTGGGTCCTGATTTAGTGGTGGGCACAGTGGTTGTGCACGCCATAGGGGATCTGATGGGGAGTATGAGGCCGTTGGGATTCACAGGTGCCACCACACTCTGTGTCCCCATAGATGGGAACGTGCGTGCTCTGCCTCTTGCCTCGCCTTTGCAACATGCAGACAGCACGTTCTCCTTCAGATGTTTGCACATTGCCTGTTCTGCCTTGGGGGCTGCACACTTTGAAACTTGTTCCCTCCTCCATGACTGCTCCAGATGGCTGTGAAGCAATGGGTTTCCGCTGCTCCCCACTGCGCAGCTGGGAAACATCACCCTCTTCCACACTTAAAATGAGAATGTGGATGTATGGAAACTGCTGGCTTCTGATGCAACTGCTGCTGACCCAATTCATTCAGTTTCCAGATGGGTAAAAGGGACATGCTTTAAAGCACCGTGCATGTCAATGTAGAGGAATGCTCGGAGTTTGCTCAAGACCTGCAAGAACTCTTGAGTGTATCTGAAGGCTTTTATCTGTTAGACCCTTCATTAGCATTTTCAGTATGTTTGCTGATACTTAAAATGCTTGCTAAGTCCAGAAATGCTCATTTCCTAGTGAATTTAAGTCAAGCTGTTTGGTTGGTTGGTTTGTTTGTTTTTTTTTCCCCTTTTCTGCTCTTCTTCTTAGTAATGCACAGAAACAATCAGTATCTGTTTCTACTTCCTTGTTTTCGAATAGAAGGTAACTTTGGTTTAGAACAAATGCCGTATGCCCTTTGTATAGCTTGTTCCTGAGCACTGCATAGTTTAGTGTCCCCAGCTGCCTGCAACCTTATCAAGCTGATGACTGCAAAATTCCTGTCAGCGTGCCTTTGCCCCATGGGCCTCTGCGATTTCACAAGTTTTTTCTTTCCTCACATTGTCCTGTGATGTGCAGGAGTGATCTTTAGGTCTTCCCTGTCCCATCTGTTGCTGTGTGCCTTGTGTGCTTTTCCCATAAATGTCTTATATGGTTCCATGAATACTCCACTGCCCTCCAGAGCAAGCGGAATGATTTAGCGTTAAAATACTCAGTATGAAAAAGTCAGTTACAGTTTTGCAGATTGCTGTTCACGCTACTCTCAAAATTCCAACTGTTCCATTTATTACCATGAAGGTTGTGATGCTGCTTTCAAATGCTTGAAAGACATCAGTGTGTCCTGAAGGTAGGGAGATGGTTACTTCTCGTGGTGTCACACAGAGTTCAGGAAGCGGTGTTGTGTTGCCGTGTAGCCACCAAACGAGTGACTGTGTGCCCAGGCTAAGTGTTAATTATTTCTAAGTAAAACAGACCTGGAATCACTGACTGGTGTTTCTCCAGTAACAGCACAAAAGGTGTTTCTGTTCAGTGAAACAGCCCTTCTGGGAGTCAGCTGCTGGAGAAATGACTTGGGCTCAGACTCTCACCTGCAAGGCTGGCCCCAAATTTTGTCCAGAGTCATGGTGTGTGTCCTGAACCCGGAGACATTTGAGGTCAGGCTGGATGGGGCTCAGAGCAACTGCTGAAGCAGCAGGTGTCCTTGCTTGATGCAGTGAACTTGGACTAGATGACCTTTAAAGGCCCCGTCCAACTCAAATGATTCAGTGATTCTTTAAATGTTCTAAACTCACTTGGAGTTCAATGAAATCCTAATGACAGTGTCGATTAGAGTGCAATGTCAGACTCTGTCACAAATCACTTCTTTCAGTTTGCTTAGTAATGTTGGAATAACCAGAAAATAGACCTGGTTAGTTTGACGGGTAACAAGAGGGCTAACTATTTTCAAAACTCACATCTTGAAAGTGTGTGAGTTGGGATGTGGAGGTTTCAGTTGGTGATTTGGTGTGTGCAGTTTTCATGGGATTGTGGTTTTGCTTATGTTGGGCTTCAACAGCTTGGAAAAAAAAGGTTTTACTATTCAAGATCTTCTGATGCTTTGATGGCTTGGCTTCAGAGGAAGGTATCGAAGTACATTGATTTAAATACGCCACAAGGTGTTCTCACTGAACTATTAGCTTCAGTGTAACACTTGTGGGAGAGGCTGTAGAAAGATCAATGCTGGAGAAGAAAACTGAACAATTACACTGGTAAAATGGCAATCAATTATTTGCTTTGTATGTGTGTATATATATGTGAAAATAGAAGTACATATATATACATATAAGTTGTTGGAAAATGTCTGTCTTCCTTTTCTCTTAACATAGGTGATGCTCCGTTCTCTGAGGAAAGCATATTTACAGTGTCTACCTGAGTTTCTTACTGTGTTATGGAAATAGTCCAGTACTAACAGAACATTGCAAATGCCTTAGTAATGGGTAATTCCTGTGCATGTTTCACTCGGCGTCTGTTAATTGTAGTGCAGAAATGTCTTATATGGGATGGCAATTAAGATGAGTATGGCCTTTTAGAAGGTGAGAGGTTGACAGGTCTGTTTTTATTTTTATGCGTGACACATGGATGTATTTTGGTGGCTGCTGGAAAGCAGAAAGCAAGCAGAATTCCATATGGAAGCTTGATTTTTGTGCAGGTGTCACAATACCTCCTGCTAGGTAGGCACAGTGTCCTTCCTTGAGTTCCTCCTACGGAACGGTATTTGTAATATTGCTCAGTTTAGCTTGAGGATGGAAGTCTTGTCACTTTTTAGGAAAGCCAACGTTAAAACAAACCAAGCCTCTACAACTACATACACCTTTCTCTTGGATTAGTTCACAAGTGCTGAAAACTGATGAACATTGCAGCTTCAGAAAGAAACATCTGTTGGGCGCTGAGCTCCTAGGAGCGGCTGAATAACAGTTTGTGTTTGCCTTCTTCCTGTTCTTATCAGGCCTACATCATTCAGCCCTGTTGGACTTAGCCTTAATGAGCTGGTTAGGTGGGTTCTCTTGCAGGAACATGAGCCTTCAGATGAGGAGAGGCAAGGCAACAGCCTCCTTGTAGTGTCTGTCTGTCACAGGCACTTGGGGCCTGAACCAATGAGATGAGTGCGTGTGAAAGGCTCTGTCACCTGCTGTGTGAGAACTGTGGGGAGACGTGGCAATACCTCATATCAAACATTTAACTTGGAGCTGTGGTTAAAAGGTGTCATTTTGGACACTACAACTTCTGGTGTTTTCACTTTATGTTTGAAAAACTTGTCAATCAGAGCCCACAGCCTCAAGCTGTAGCTTTTCACGCGTTGCCCCTCGCACATCCTCACTGTTGCTGTGTGTTCAGCTTGGTTAGGTCCCAGACCAGGAGAACAGGAGAAGGAAGGGCTGCTGGGTTTTATATTCGCTCCAAAACTGTTCTGCAAAGTCAGACTGAAATAGCAAGACTCCTGATCTGATCTTTTTTTTTTGAGGGCTTTTGTAGTGATCACACCACTGGTTACTGCAGTGATGATTGTTGTTATTCCTAGCTATTAACTGGAATGTTTATAGTCAATTATGTAACTAAGAAAAAAAATTAACAAGAAAAGTATGTCCCCAAGTGATTGGGTTCTTAAAGCATTTCATGCTGGAGATGACAATTAACTGACTGCTAGTGAGCAACTTCCTCTTTGGCTTCGGACTTGGCAAATTAAATACTTTACTCAGGAAATGTTTTGTGGCCATTATAGCATGAAATGGAAGATGAAGTAAGTGCTCAAGGTCATTGCTGAGGTAAGGTTCAAAGGGAAATAGAAGATAGTTCATGGTTTATTCCCCACAAGTTGTTCTAGCAATTTAAAGCTAAAAAATGGCAGAATGTGTGCAGCTTGAAGACTGCACCGGCCCACCTTCTGATAGCAGCAGCAGCATCAAACTGCTGAAGATGCATTGGATAAGCACAGGAGGACTCCATGGTGTTCACATGCTCTGAAAAATGCCACAGATTTCAGATGCTGGAAATAACAAATTGAAAACATTGCTTCAAGTTAGGTGCATGAGTAAAGATTGTGTTAAAATATCAGAGGTGTAAAAATAGGCATGATTTTATTTCTTGCTGTTTAAACAGCAGTTGAGCATGGAACCACTTAGAGCTGTGCTGAAAGCCCAGAAATGGAACAAAAATCTTGGAGGTATTTTTAGTTCTCAGTACGTAAAGGAGAGAACTTCTCTGCTGTGCACAAACAAGGATTAATATTAAATACTCTAAGTCGTGGTCTTAGGGCCAGGATTACTGCCCTTCATCTGCAGTGCAGTGCTATCTTCTAGCACTGTGCAAACAGCTTTTTGTACTTGGATGCAGACTGTAAGAGGTGGAACAGTGGTTTGGAGAAAGGCTTGTGATTATTTTTTTATTTTTTACCTTTTTCTTGTGCGTTATGATACCTATAGTTGATTTCCTAACCTGTAGTAATACAAAACTGGAAAAAGCCATCTCTGAATAACAAGGCTTGCATGCCCATTAATTTGTTTGTTTGCTTGCTTTTCAGGCCTTCAACAAACTTCCTGAGATCTAGATCACGCTTCAAATATTTACTCTTCTAATGCCTATTAATTATAGTCAGTGTCTGCCTGATGATTACTCAGCCATGGGATCAGAGGGGAGGGCCCAGCCTCCTAGCGCTGGGAGCCCAAACAGCCCCAAACCAGGCCTCCATGCTTCCCCATTTCAGCCCGGTTTGGTTTGTGATTCTGAATGCGGGCTCCATCAGCAGCTTCAGGCAGTGAGGTTTGGCACGCCTTACCTTTTCCACTTGTGTTGTTGACACAGGTTGTTGGTTGCTGAGGCTGAGATTATGGTTATTGAGGCTTTGATTATGTTCAAGCACAGCTTCCTGTAGGCCAAGAGGTTACGGGGAAAAGGCTACAGACTATAGAGGAACTGAGCGATGGCTGGGACTGTAGACCTTAGTTCCACAGTGGATTTTTGGAGGCAAGGGGAAATGTACTCTGCTGGCTTCTAAAATACCAAAAATACTCAGAAGAAGGGAGCAGCTGTGCCAGTGCCAAGCGCGGCCTTCCACCTGCGCAGAGTTAGGGGTTTGTAACAGGAGAATGAAGTAAATCAGCACCTTGGGTATTGACTGCTGCTGAGGAAAAAGAAATCTCAATGATCTGCTCTCACTGTTGGTGACAGTTCGCACATTAGATTGCATATGTTGCTTTTGGATAAAGTGAAAGATCGGTCTATCTCGTATCTTCTGAGTAGTCAGTGAACAATGAAGATCCAGGTGCTTTGCTGAGGTTGTATAACCAAAAGGTTATTCTGAATAATACTGTCACTGATCCCTTCATAATTTGTTCTTGGGTGTCATGTATTTTCAAGCTGGAGGGTTCAAGGGTCCCTTCAGTTTGTTCTTGGGTCATTTATTTTCAAGCTGGAGGGTTCAAGTCCCCTCATAGGTGTGTGTGAGACTGTAAAAGCAATCTCTCATTGTGGAGAGGTTGGTCTGGTGCTCCGTTTTCTTTCTTCTCTGTGTGACGCCACCAGAAGACCCTTTGCTGCCTTAGATTAGCTTGAAATTAAGGTGAGGAAGTTTGTTAGAGACTAAGGGATTTTTGTTAAACCTCAGTTTTATTCACCTTTAGTTCTTTTGGAAACAAATAACCTTGTGCTTATGTAGGTGGGTAGAGAGAGTGCCCAGAATATAAAGTTCCCTGAGTGTAGCAGGTCGTGTCACAACACTGGAGTACTGCCCTTCTCATAAACATGTATTAATGCACGCTCGCTTTCTACAGCATCAACCACTTGACTAGCACATCATTGCTTTCTCGATTTAGGGAACTGATAATTCCTACGTCACTTTCCAAGATGTGTTTGTGACTGAATACTGTGTTGTGGCATAATTAATATTCCTGTATGTCGAATTGAGGTGATTGAGCTATATGTTTTTTTTCCTCTGGTCATAGGAAGTGGATTTGGATGAAGGACTCGTTGATTTGGATCTCAGAAATGATTCGGATACCCCCGATGTTCCACCACCAACAGACAGCACTCCAGAAATCCTCAAAAGGGCTTTGTCGGGCTTGTCTGCCAGGTATTGTAAAACAAACGAGCTCTCTAATTGGAGAGCTGCCAACTAAAATTATTGCAGACTGTATTGTAGTTTTAATTTTCACTTGGTACATACAAAAATTCAAGGATAATTTTTTATTTGTTGTCACAATTGATATTTATGCTTCAGAAGCCCATTTAGTGTAATGTTGTTTCACAGCAGCTGAAGGTTGCCCACAGTTCACTGAAACTTTTGCAGTTGTTCTGTCTAAGCGTTGCAATAAAATATGTGAGAGAGCAGTGTTTGGGTTTGATCTCTAGAGTCAGAATTTCTAGGGGTTATAAACGCTTATTTCCTACATTCAAGCTTTATGAGGGGGGCGTTTGTGTTTAAGTGAAAGTGTTGATTCTCTGGATGTAAGTTTTTTGGGCAGCATTTTCACTTCTGATAAGTAGGCCATGAGGAACAAGCTGTTTCTCCGTAACTCATACTGAAGGGGAACTTAAAGCCTTATTGTAATGAATTCCTCTCCAACTTTGTTTTGACAATTTCGGCAGTTCCACTTAGTGGCTTTAGCTGCCATTAGCTGGCAGATGAATATCAAATGAAGGTAGTTCAACTCTACATTAAATGCAAAATATGAAGCAAAACTGAGTGTCTCTTGAAGCAAGTGTGTCTACTGGGGCAGCAGTGACACGTAAAACTGGTATTAAAGGAGGACACTGCGAAGACCTTTTCTTCAAGATCTAGTAGGCTTTCTTTTGTGCTTAGCAGTAAGTTGTGATTTCTTGGTTGATTGTACATGTATGGGCAAGACTTTTGAAGGGAGCAAAGCAGAGGAGGAGAAGAACTTACTGAAAAGGAAGTACGGTACACACTATTAATAATTAAAAACATTTCCATGGCAGAGAGGAGCATGCAGTGAGTTTATTCCCAGATATTTATTTATTTATTTATTTTTGTCTGTCAGTCTTCAGAGACCTGTATGCTGCTTTCCTGGCAGCCTTTCTTTTTACATGTAAGTCTTTGTACGGCTGCTTTCCCCATGTCTCCTGCTGTGAAAAGCTCCCAGAGGATCCTGATGTATTTTCACAGCCGCCTTCAAGGAGGGGCTGATCCATAACGTCTGAAATAAGAGGGAGGAGAAGCTATGAGGAAAGAGGGAAGATTGCTACCTTTGCTTTCTTTTACCATGTGTTCTGTTGAGCTGGCAGCTAGTAAACTAGATTCTGTGTTTCTTGCTGTATGTTCTATTAAGCAAGATGTATCTGGGCTTCCTGCTGCTTCTCATCAACTCAAGTGTTCGCACAGTGTAGGAGTGGCCTTTGTTTTCATTTGTAACTGGTTGCTTTTTATACTGTTTCTCTTTACAGATGGAAAAATTGGTGGATTCGTGGGATTCTAACGCTAGCTATGATTTCTGTGTTTTTTCTGATCATATACATGGGATCTTTCATGCTGATGCTTCTGGTGAGTTTCTTTAAATACTCTGTATTGTGCAAGAGTTACTTAATCTCTTCGTCCAGCATAAGGAATAGCTGGAAGCAAAGTGCAGACATTACAGAAAGCAATTTCTCTTCTGTAAATGTAGGTGTCTTTGAACTACTGAAAAGGTTCTCAATTGGGTGCTTTTGGATGAAGACCTTCTCGGTAACTTTATTTGGGAAGAAATTAAACAAGTCAAATGGATTTTTGCCTTGAAGCTAATGAAATCAATCTATTTCCTTGTCTGATTCCCATTACCTTCTCATACCCTCCTTTGATTTTGTTTGAAATACACAAAGGGAGCTTCATTTTTCAGGCTGAGAAAAGCAGGCAGTTCAAGTCAGCTGGCAGTGCCTGGCGCTGGAGGACTTTCCTCAGTCACGCTCCATTAATTCCCTGCTTCTCTCCAGAGCTGCCTTGGCAGAGTGGAGCTAGGTGCCTGTCTGTGACACAGAGACAAAATGCATTTTTAGGTCACAAAGTAAACAAACGTAGTGGATTAGCATCCACTGCATGCTGCTTCTTTCCATTGCTTTTATTTCTGCTGTTCTTAGTGAATGAGGATTTAATTATTTTTTTCAGTTGTGGCAAACAACAAAAAGAAACATGTTTCCTAAAATTCTGGAGTTTAGTACTTCTGGTTAGCTGCTTTGATTTCTCCCCAGGATTGTCAAATTGTCAAAACCTTTATTTTTTCCATGTCTACTCCAAAACACCTCTTGAGATGCTGGAATGCTGTTTCACCAGTGTTATGGTCTGTATTACAGTCCCTACATCTGAATGAGTCTGGTTTGTATTTCCTGTCTTTAGAAGAATGACACAACAAGCTTGTGATTTCAGTGGCAGATGATTTTACTGAGTGTATGAAGAAACAACAAAAAAGCTCTGCTAAGTTGTAGCTCGTTGGAGAGACATTTCTTGCTATGTCAGTAGTATATAACACTTTCAGAATAACTGGAGCAAAAAGAAACTGCTGGCTTTGCATTATTATTTGCTATATTCATGGTATGCTGCAAAGTTTCAGGCATGGCTAAGCTAACAGGATATTAACTAAAAAGCCATTGAGGTTAGTATAGAATTAATAGAGAATTCTTCCTCTGTACTATAAAGCAAAAAAGACAGTTGCCTAATACAGTTAACTGTGTCTAAATTTGATATTTGTTACAGTGTTCAAAAAGTGAAGTAATGAAAAGTTTTGCTCATGTATGATTTAGTTTCACTGGAGTCACTTAGCTTAAATTTTCTCAGGAGTTGTCATGCTAAAGCCAAATCTTAGTACTGGCCGGGAGGATGCCTGGAGAGCTGTAGGAAGGGTAATCCAGATAAGTTTGGAGGACAGGTCCTCAAACTGCTCCCAAAAACTGGGGGAATGTATATTGTGTTTGTTTGCTGTTGAGGCAGAAACTTCCACACCTTCACCCCCAAATGTCCTTTTCCTCTTAAGGACCAACCTTTAAATACTACGGGCAATTGTGACGTTAGAGTTTATGATGAAGGCAAAGCCGAATTGAGGGCATGAGCAGGGCAGGTGTCAGAATTAACTCACTGAGGTGATGTAATACTGTTCAAACTGTTTTGAACAAGGTGAAGTGCATTCATGAGTGCAGGTGCTCAGAGAAATCCTGCAAAGCCTACGGTGATGGCATGCACGGTCAGTGTGGGTAGGTTCCTCCTCCAGTGTCTGCACAAGATTACTTCTTAGCACTGTTTGAAGGCACTGGATATCGGGGCGAGATGGTCTGCTCGGTGACTAAAAGTTAAGCAAACCTGGCTGAGTCCCTCAGGGCCCATGGCCCGCAGAGTGCGCCTCCAGACGTGCATAGGCAAGCACAGCCATGGTGAGATCGTGAAACAGCAGCAAGGCTGTGCGGGTTGTGATACTTATACCTGCACTGGGTGACCTGTGCTTCTAATCAGCACCGATAATTATCAGTGGAGACTTACCTGTGATGAAGTACTTGCAAATGGAAGGCTTGCTATGTTGCGTTGCACGACTTTTTTTTTTTTCTTTTTTTTTTTTCTTTCTACCTTGAACGTATCTCTTGAATTTAAATAAAACTTAACCAAAAGAGCTTTCTCTTTATGGAAATGCTTTTGACTTGCTGCCATCCAAGTATTTTAATGAGGAACAGTCAGGAATTCTCGCTTATTTCTTGAGGGGATTCTTGCAGCTAGCCCAGAGTGCCTTTTTTTGACAAGCTCAGTGTGTCTTTTTTACAAACCTAATGGCTGTGAGTTAAGGGGGCAGGGACAGTTAAGCAGAGCTTGACTTTCTCCTTGTTCTTGTTTGGAAGCTGTCTCCTTTCTGCATGGAATTTAAATTTGGAGTAATTTTTTCCCACCTTAATGTAGGCTGCAGTGCTCCACACAGCCTTTAAGAAACAAGCAGTGGTCAATGTACATTGTTCCTTCTTCTTCTTAATTTTAGGTCTTGGGCATCCAAGTGAAATGTTTCCACGAAATCATTACTATAGGTTACAGAGTGTATCACTCGTATGATTTACCGTGGTTCAGATCCCTCAGCTGGTAAGTAGCAAGCAAGATGGTCAATAAGTAGAGATGGGAAATTTAAGCCTTAGCATTGTTTGTATCCTGGCATGGTGGAAGGATAGCTTTGTAAGTCATGTGCAGATGTAAAACCTGGCATCTGTCTCTACTACATGACTCTGTAATTGCCTTCCTTTTGTGAATTTGAACAAATAAGTTGGCTTTTTACTACTTTTTTTCCTGTTATAAATATGCATGCATGTACACATTTGTGTGCATGCATATATGCTTGAAGTCAGAATTAAGCATTTGGAAGCTGCCTGAAAAAGTGCATAGCCAAATAATCACCTGACCTATATTATCTGAAAAGCTTTGACTTTTGCAAGTAATTCTGTGTACTTTTAAAGGATTCTTTTCACAAGCAAGTAACTGAAATCATGATGTACAAGTTCTAAATCCTTTCCTGTTTTGAGTTTAATCACAGGACTGGGTAGATAGAAGTGGTAGGGGATATTTTGAAAGCCACAGGACAGGATTAATGTTTCTGACAAATCCGGGATATTTGTGTCAATGTCCTGCTTCTTAGAGGGTGTGCAGCGTACCACTTGGTCTACTTTGGCAGCTAACTACAGTCTACCTATGTATGCTAAGTTCAAAATCAGCATTTCAGTACCACCCAAAGTCTTGCCGCTGAGACGGCATATTGAGACCCTTCAGCTGGGTGGGAGGGTACTGCTAGTGATTGGAACGTGAGCTGTGAGGCATAGTTTGAGGGGCAAAGCCTTGCAAAGTGGACTTGAGGATTGGCTTGGAGGAGAAGACAAGTACTGATCTCCATAAACATCCAGATATCCAGCCCATCTTGAATTATGAGTTTTTGGCTTTTGTGACTCCAGTAAAAAGCTGAAGAACATGCTGCTCGAGAAACGTGCATCTTTTACTGGTTTTGAATTTGATATTTTTTCTATTTTTTTTTAATTTTTTTTTATTTGCATGTTAACTGGTTTGGCTGCATGAAGCTTTTTTTTCTTTTGAAAAATCCTTCAGAAGGAGACGTGTGAAGGTGACATCTCACTTCATTCAGACTTTGTGTTTGGATGTACTTCCAGTTTATTTTGGAAGAAGTTGTGGTTGGAGCTGTGTCACTGATTTGTGAATGGACTTTAACTCCGTAAGATTGTTGTTAGGTGAAGGAAGCTAGAAGTGAAAGACACAGGAGAAGATGCAGCTGTAACTCTTTCACACAAGAATCTTCAGTCCAGATGGCAAAAGTAAAGTTCTGATCAGATCCTCAAACACATCGACAGAGGTTTGAACTCAGAGGTTTTGTTCTGCAAGTATCTTACTATTTTCTGTGGCAGATATCATGAGCTTTTCACGTTAGAATTGCGTACAAGTATGTACCCAGTTGTATTACTGAGTATAGAAGGTATCTGATACTTATTCTGTACTGTGAGAATATCTGAAAAGGGCTTTTGTAGGTGTGAATTATTCAGTACAGTACGTGAAACGATTTTTGTGACATTTATTTTTCTAATCGGATTTCATTATAAGAAATACATTACAAAATTTGCTTGTTGGAGAAGGCTTCAAACCAGAGGTATAGTGAAAATCTGAATTTATTCTTGCATTTGTATTCCATCATGAGCTCTTGCCACTTAGTTGTTTTTCTTATTGTGTATGTTTGTGAGCGATGTTAACTGAATGACACAACCCTGTATTACCGTGTTAAAATAATAGCTACCTTTATTTGTTTTAGGTATTTCTTGCTGTGTGTCAATTACTTTTTTTATGGGGAGACTGTGGCTGATTACTTTGGTACGTTTGTTCAGAGAAGAGAACAGCTTCAGTTCTTAATTCGTTACCACAGGTTCATCTCTTTTGCACTCTACTTGGCAGGTAAGTATGGGGAATGATAGAAATTAAAGATCTTTGTGCTGCATTTCTTTTTGTGTCTATTTGTGTATGTTTCCATGGTGGGTTTTGTTTTTTTTTTGTTTGTTTTTGTTGTTCTTTTTTGTTCTTGCTTTTTTTTAAAGCTTTCTGCTGTTATCCTCTCTATTAATTTTTCTGGTGCTGTTTAAGGAAATTCCCAATTCTATTCTCATCATGAAAATGAGTGTAATTTTTGCATTTACTCAGGGAGTAACCTAAGAAAAAGCAGATTATCTTAGGAAAGCTGAGCTTATGGTGCTCATTAGGAATCATCTTGGACTGGTTTTATGATGATTGATGATCCTGAATATGTGCAGGGTGTTTTGACAGTCTGTGAAATAGCTTATATTCACCATTTCTGTGATGGGTTAATGCTGTATTGTGCAAGTGTTCTGCCAGGTCAGCAGCCAGGAGCTTGGTATTATATTTTCAAGCTATTCTTCCAAAGACCTGAGAGTTTGTTTTATCTGCAAGATGCACTTTTGCTTGCCTCATGGATAAATTTTCCTCCCAGTCCAGCTTTGTGGGATATGGCTTTGTAAACCACTAAATATAGTCTGCTCTGCTTTCAGGAACGCAACATTAATATTACTATTATTTACTATATTAATATTATCATTAGCTTAGAAAGTAATCAATTGAAGACTCGGGTTGTTCTAAGGAGCAGGAGACTGCCATGCTGAAGTATTCATAACATAGATGAAGAAACCTGCTGTTAATAAAGAGCTTTGTCTACTGTTACTGTTTTTTAAGCCAGATGAAAGTTTTTCTCCATGCTTAGATTTCCATGATGGGACCTTGGAAGGAACAAAACAGAAGCTTCTTACTAAGGATAGCTAAGTCTGCTCTAATGAGAATAATTCTGTGCCTGTGGTTACTGAGCAGAAGCAAATACTCTGACCAGAGGAACTGGGAAGAGCTTCAAGGGAAGAGAATGACTGGCATATCATGGTTCAGTGTCATTGAATATACAGTGGTACAAACTACACTTACTTTATTTTACAGGCTTCTGCATGTTTGTTCTGAGTTTAGTGAAGAAACACTATCGTCTGCAGTTTTACATGGTGTGTATTACCCACTTTGCTGTGGTCAGTCATGTTATGAATGTCACAAGAAAGAATCATGTCATTATGTTCATAAAATAGCTTGGGAGTGCTTCAGCTGGCAGCTACGTGATACAGAGTAATGTCAGTCTGAGTGTTTACACCATGGGGCTGCCTCTGTCAGAAAGTGCAGTCTCTCAGTGAATCCAAGCTGTGATTAATGAGGCCCTGCGCATACCCAGGGTGATGCATCTCTTAGTGACAGATGGGTAAAGGAGAGGCTCCTGGTGAGAGGCACGTGCCTTTCGTGCAGGCCAAAAACCAGACACGTTCAGCACAAAGCTGGACATGACTCTGGTGACCACAGGCCCCACTGCAATGCTAGGAGGGAGCCTGACCTGAACACCTGTGTGGGGAACACCTGTGTGCTCTTGGCACAAAACCAGCACTTAGCAGCACTTCTTCTGTTGTATAAACATGTGTTTCTATCTCTCATCTTTGGTCTTCTAGTGCAGTGTGTGGTGGATAGTCAAGAGCATTAACTTACAGTTTTCTCGTGTAATTTTTGTAATGTGCCTTTTTTATATCTAAATTGAAGGTGTAACATCGCATCTATTAAAAAAGATAGAAATCACCAGAAAACAGTAAAACAGTAAGGCAGCACAGCCTTTTTATTAAAAAACAAACCAACAAACAGAACAGTTTTTGAATGTCTTGTGCAACCTGAAGATTTCTTAAGGACCTGTTTCTGCTGTTAACTCCTGTTTCTGCAGGTGCCTTAGATGGCACTTTAGCCTTGCAGATTGCTCATTTTGGACTAGGAATTGCATGATATTTAAAATCAATAAATAAAAGATTTACCATGTTTGTGGGATAAGTTGCTTGATGGAGGGGAAATGCAGCTTTTCTGGGAGAGGTGGTCTTTGGTAATTAGCAAAGCACAGGTCTTTGATTTGGCACAAGGTAAATACGTTGCTTTCCCTTCTGGAAAAAGGAGGGGCAGAGGAATGTGCTTGGTCATTCGACATTGTGATTTTCAGAAAGCACTAAGGTGTGACTATGTAAGAATTTCAGAAGAACAGAAGGAGCAGCATATCCTCTGGATGGGAGAACACTGTTTGGATAGACAAGAACAGCCATCTGGTTTGAGTTGATATTACAGCACCTTTGTATGAATCACTGAAGTTTTGCTTCAGAGTTCCTTTACTAACCAGCGAATAATATGTTCAGAAAGTTTAGGTCAGTTCTTGCACTCCCTTTCAACTTTTTTCAGTTTTCTTAACTATAAGTAGTTGTGGACTGCTATAGGAAAACACATGTGATAAGAAAACTTAAGGAAGTACCACATTGTACGTGTCAAATAGTCCAGACATGGAGTGCTTAAATCCAGAGTTCAATGGAAAAATGACCAGGTCTTGATCTAAGAGTTTTTGGAAAGTGAGATGTAGAAGCATTACTTGTAGACTGTTTGGAAGCCACCTGATGGGTAGAGTATTGGTGATCTTGACGGTTTAAATGTTCATGCCCATAAAAATTAACTCTTTTCTCTCATCCTGAGAAATCTCATGTTTCCTGAGAGGGTTGGTGTTAAGTCATGATGTCCACATCTGTGTGACATGACTCTTTCATGAGTTCTTCATTGCCATTTTATTGTTACAGTTCTAACTTGTCTGTTACATGTGTATACACAGAATATCACATTGCTTACCTTTCTTCGCTGCTTTCGTGCTGAAAGTTCACGTATGTCTCACTAAATTGGATGTTCAACTGCACATTAAAAATTCTGGGTGATGGAAGAGGATGAGGAAAGCTTTTAAAGTTTCAGTCCTTTCTTCAGAAAGCCAGCTAACTTGTGATATACTGTATGCATGCACTCTGCATTATCGCTAGAGCTGGTGTACGTGAGAGCCCCTAAGGGCTCTTCTAGCTGACATGCCAGTATTGATGGAGATGTACTGATCCGTGTTCTCACTAACTGTTGTGTTGTTGCATTGTTAACAGTTCGCATGGACTCATGTCACTTTGCTGATCACTGTAACTCAATCTCATCTAGTCATCCAAAATCTCTTTGAAGGCATGATCTGGTAAGGGGACAGCAATAAACTAATTTGTAACTCTATTGCATTGAAAGGCCGGCTCTGCTATGTAGTGGGTGTGGCTAGGGAATAACTACAGTGGAAGTAGCACAAGATAAGAGCACCTGTGCTTAGTTGGACGGGGAGTTGGAAGCAGTGGGAGCAATGAGGTGAAGGTACAGGACAGTGGGCAGAGAGCTCTCCAGCCAGATGGCAGCCACAAGGATGGTGGTTTCAAGTAACCACTTCGTTTGTCTGCCAGGTTCGGGATTAATTGCAAATGTCGTGAATATGGCATTTTGCTGAGTGCAGGAACACAGCTGCTCAGGAGCTTTAGGTACCTCAATGCTACTGAGGTTGGACCACTTAATTTGGAAGACCAAATCTGGCTTTAGGAGTCCCACTCGAGACCTTTCCAAAAGGTTTGAAGGCCATAAAATCCTCAGAGATAAGAAACAACATTGTGGGAATTTTTACAAGGTAACTAAAAATGTTCTCACCTATTTTTAGCAGGCAAAACAAAATAGTTCTGGCAAGTGATGTAGCATGGATCAGTAGTCTGAAACCACACGTCTTGTCTGTATGGAGGTTCAGGTGAAAGGACAGCAAAGACTCCCTTTTCTTACTGATTGATGGCAGTCTCCAAGAGCAAGGTGTCTATTAGAAGAAAAATGCTTCTCCCTTCCTGCCTTTAGTTTGTATGCTAAAGTTCAAATCAGTTTGTTTGAAATTCTCTATGAGTTTAAATCTTGAATGTTGTCCAGTCATCCCAAGTCTTGTTTCCAGCTATGTAATCAATTCTGATGATGCAGTTAAACCTGATGACTTCAAAACTTCTCCCCCCAAAAGAAGTAATGCTTTCCCACCCCACACCTCTGCAGGTGGTAAATTACAAGTTGAGAAAGAAAGCAGCAGTGCATGGAAAGCAGTGTGTTCTTCCAAGAACTTAATACTGCATGTTCTCCTTTTCCTTTCCTGATGGAAGGACAATGGGAGATTATTGCAGAGAGGACATGTTCACAGCCAGAAAGAAGAAACAAAGCCTTTGACAGAGTTTGTTTAACTGAATTCTTTTCATAGTGATTTAGTTCATGTGAAAAGCTGAACCAAGTTTCCTTGTTAGCTACCTACCGATTTGGCACATAATTATAACATCCAACTTCTAGTTTATTAATACATCTCTGCCTTGAAATGGGGGGAAATGCAAGTTAACAGGATCGAGTAGCAAATTCAGATGCTATCTGCATGCAGAGAACACTGTAAAAAGCTAATACAGGCTGCTGCAAACTGACGAGAAGAAAAAAAAAAGCTGGCTTTCTTTTTTAAAATTTAAGTACCATTGAACTTATAAGGACTTTGCTTGCTTTGATGTTAACAGTAATATTAACGTGTTTCTTTCTGTTGATTTCTTCTTAACGGTGGTATCAGTCAGCAGGTCTGATAGAAAAACCCAGCCTGTTGTCATTTTAAGTTCGTGTGCTAAAATTAAATTTTAACTTGAATTAGCATGGGTCTCTAACAGTCTTGATTAGCTGAACATTAACATCAGTATGGCTAACTGTGTTACTTAGGGAGGAACAAGGTGAAGACATTTTGAAGCATAACAGTTTCTAAGTATTTCAGAACATTTCCCAACAAAAATGCTGCTGTGTGAATTATAAATTATTTGTACTGAAGCTCAGGCAGTTTTCCCTTTTCTCTACGTGAATCTTTTGGTGCATCTTTCTCTAGGTTTCTGGTGCCAATTTCGAGTGTTATCTGCAATGATATTGCTGCTTACATTTTTGGATTCTTTTTTGGCAGAACTCCATTAATTAAGGTATGTATGTAAGTGTTCTTTGAGTTTTGACAGTTTACAACATTTTTGATACTTGCTAAAAAATAATATATATAGAATAAACACTTTCATCTGTTCCGCAGGTTACCTATTTGCTAAAAGCCACATTGTTAATCTGATTTCTAGAGATTTGTAAGTGGCAACTGAAATTATGGTGAATGTAGTATTAACACCATAGTATAATACAGTTGCAGCCTATTTCATTGTTAGCGTATTTCATCCTTTTTTCTTTCCTTTCAATTTCCCATGCAGGTTAAACTGCATGCTTCCTTCACAGTGTTTAGTGACTAACTTAGCTGGTGACATTCAGTATTCCATGTGTACATGTGCTCACAAGCAGGTGTTGATGTTTGCAAGTGAGGTACAAAAATGGAGGTGGGGATGAAAGAAGGTTTAGTGATGCAATTGTTGCAGCTAACTCTGTCTTGCACCTAGCTGTCTCCCAAAAAGACCTGGGAAGGGTTCATTGGAGGCGGCTTCTCCACAGTTCTATTTGGATTTGTTGTAAGTAACCACAGGACTTTCCTTTTATAGATTCCGCCTTTAATGTTCTGTTTTCAGGGGAAATAAAATTACTGACAAATTAGGTCATCTCAAACTGCAGAAAGTCTAAGAGTTGGGGATTTGTGGTTGATTATCTTTTTAGCTACAGAATTCTGCTTGATCATAACTGGTTTTAAAAGTTAAGGACAAGGTTTGTACTTTAACTGAATTACTTAACTGACTGTTTTGCCGTTACTGTTACAGACTATATCTGGAGTTCTTTTATCTAATAGTTACATCCCTATTTTAAAATTTGAGTTTATTGAAAGCATTGCTTTTGCTTTGTGAAGAAGTAGCTTTGTATTGTATGCTTCATGTTGTTATTTTTCCTGACTGAAATGCCTCTGGGTTTGGATGGGTACTTTATTCTGATGGTATGTCTAGGATAAAAGAGCAACATAACTGATTTTACATGTAATTTATCACCAAGGTCAGAATTTGTAGGTACCAGACCTTGTAGAAGTAGTAGTTCAAGTTTTAATAGAAAAGTAAATTGAAAAGAAATAATGAGTTGTAGCTGTATGGGGATATTATGATGCAGAAATACACTGCAGATACTTCTGAGAGACAGAAAAATAAAAACAAACTGGGAAATTATCATGAAGGGTATTGAAATTCCACATCTGCCTGCCTTAGTAAGGCATTCTCCACCCTAAAACGAGGGCTCCGTTGTGGTCTCTTTATTACCAAAAATTTTCATATCCTGAGCTTGTGATAACAAAGTCATTTATTAGAGTAGGTTTTTGACTGTAACAACTAATGCATATTTCAAGAGTTCTTGTTCTGCTTTCCAGTTTTCCTATTTCTTGGCTCAACATCAATACTTTGTCTGCCCAGTGGAATATAACAGTGAAACCAACAGATTTGTGACAGAGTGTGAACCTTCAGAACTTTTCCAGCTGAAGAAATACTCTGTGCCACTATTGCTTCAGGCTGTGTTGGGATGGGTAAGGAAAAAATAAGGCTTTAATTAAGATAGAAATTACAAAGCCAAGCTTTAAAGTTTTCCTAAACCTTTTAGAAGGATGTTCCAGCACAGGTAGGTCTTCAGGGTTAGAAACTGAGTTGTTACTCTCAGCTTCTCTTACTCACATGAGGAGGTGGTCACTCAAGCAGAAGTGTTGCTGAAGGAAATGTCTATGTCCTTGTTGCCTGTATTTGTGCAGGAAGTGGATGGTACTGCTCACTGTGCTGTATGTCATGTTCAACCACTCTGCTGAAAAGCTGTTACAGTCTTAAGCTGTTACAGTGTGTGGAAAATAGGCCGAGGCTTGTTACAGCCAGAGTTAGCAGTAAGGGTGAATACTTTTGTCAGTAGAAAAGCAGTCCATTTTTGAGTTAGTGTGCAGCTGCATCTAGACTAGAACTTGCACTGTCTCTGTGAAGTAGATCTTGTGTAGTTAAGGCCATTCCTTCTATTGTACACAGAGAAAAACAGACTAAGTTACAATTTCACCCAATGGATTGCAGCATGTCCTCATATGCAGCCTGTGCCTCCTGCCAGGAGGAGTGCTGTGTCTTTAGCTGGCAGGAAGTAGGTCGTTGCTCCTCCTGCCATATCAGTTTTGCTGCCTTCATCACAGGAAAAGACTAAGTAAAACTAGAGTCTGTATGCATTTCATATATATATATGAATTCTGTGTAAATACGTGAATAACTACATGCACACACACCCCACAGCCAACCCTGCATGGACAGAGGTGTGCATGCACATGTGTATACAGACACACAGATACATCCACCCACACACAGCCAGATGCATACCCACGTGCATACGAGTGTGCACATGAGTACATCCACATCCCCCAAACATCTCTACCCACCCCCATCACCTACATATGCAGATCCACACCGTGCATGTATGTATACATACACCCATGCACGTATGTGCCCTTATTTACATACATTTGTAAACATGCACACATGTGCAAAATATATGCAGAGAGAGACCTAACCCCCACACATCTACACTCTTGTGTATGTACACATACCCACAGCTGCACACAGAACTCACATGTATACTTACCGTGCATGGATATATGCATCCACATGTATAAGTGCGTGTGTGGGTATGTACACCCATGCACATTCATGTACCTGCATGCATATACACCCTCACACATACACGAGCGTACATACGTATGCATATGTGCATGCAGACACGCTTTTAGACACATGTATATGTAGACACGTATACATCCCACTCCATGTGTATGTATGCATGCACCCATATGTCCCATGCACATACAGATGTGTGTATATACACCCATGCTTACACACAGACACACATGTATGCTTGCACAGCTACATATACACAAGTGTGCACACATGTAGATGTGCAGATATACATTGCACAGCCAATTCTTACACAGGGATGTATATATATGCATACATACACTGTGCATGTGTGCATGCACACATTTGTGTACACTCTAATGTGTACGTATGTTCACTTTTGCATACATACACAAACATACAGACACTTGTCTGTATGCAGACTGTGTGTACATGCCCACAGACATGTATATGTGCATGTGTGTGTACACGTGTGGTACAAACATTGATATGCATGCCTACTCAAGTGCAGACATGCATGCTTATGCACATATATTCACATGCACATATGTGCCTGTACGTATACATTTACACACAAGTGCACTCAGGCACACTTATGTAGGTAGGTAGATGCACACAGATGCATACACATACGGACAGGCCCACATGTGTGCACGCGAATGTTAACATGCATGTAAACATATGCATTCATATACAGGCACATGCACATCCATGCATACACATGTATGTGCCCCTGTGCATATATACATCCCTGTGCATATACACATGCAAATATACATGTGTAGACACGTGTGCATGCATATATACACAGGCACATATACACACAGAGTTATGTGTATGTGCACTCACATATACATGTGCGTGCACTTAGGCACATATACATGCACACCCCACACGGACATGCACATATGCCCTAATCTTCCCTGTGAGACACAAAGGAGGTGCCTGTGACAAATGTATGACGCAAGTGGGTTCTGCATCACCTTCTGCTCTATTCGTTGCCTCAACATTGAGAACAAGCAGACAGTGCTAAGAAAGATGGTGTGTTTTAAGTGCTTTTACACGAGCATAGCATTTAATGAGAAAAGCTCACAATTGTAACAAAAAGGCGTAAGTGGAAATTGTTGCTGATGTTTGCAAAAACTGAGGATTATAAATAATAGCCGCAGCTGGTACTTCAAAACAAAACAAAAAGAAGACTGCATCTAGAAGCAGATCCAGTATTTTCCTGAATGAACACACCATTGCTTCAGAGGCTGTGAAGTTGACAGCAAATTTAAAAATTATTTTTAAGTAGTTAATTAGTGTGTAAGCTGGGCTAAGTCTTGTGTTGTCCTGCTGCGTTATGACTTTTGTTAAAGGACAGGGTGATGGGAACAGCCAGCTCTGTCATGGTCCAGTTGAGATGTGTCCACCCCAAAAAGAGGTGGTGGTTGCACACACACCTCAGGAGTAGTATTGAAAAACTCTGTGTCCATTGAGGAGATAATTACTTTGAGCAGTATTTATAGAAAATGACCATCGGTTTAGGAAACAGTTGGTGTTGGCCATGATGCAGATCAGAAATGTAAGGTACCAGAGTTTCAATTGCAGGTGGAGTGTGTTGAGAATTGCCAGGGAAGGTGTGCTCTGCATGCAGCAGCATTGCTAGGCTGGAGCTTGTGCCATTGACTTGGTTGAGCTCAAAGATGCAAAATAAAACTTATCATCATTAATGTATTATTTGGCAATAGGTACGTGTTCTCCTTCCTGACAATCAAGTCTCTCTTATCCCTAAGAAATGTAATGGGCCAGAAGAAATGTTAAGTCTTTGAACAAGATGAGGGGGATGTTATATGGTCAAATGTAAAATCAAATATTAATGGAGTAAACCTTTCATATCCCAGTGCTGCACTGTGTATGTATAGGGGACGGCATGGCAGACTTGTGTAGAAATTCCTGTCTGTCTCATGGGAGCACTTCAGAGCAGCAACTGTGACAGTGAACTGCGTGACAGCAGCCAATTTCTGGGGACACTGAGTCACCTAATCTGCAGAAATCCTATTGGCTCTGTGGAGAGCTCCATTCTCTACAGGATACAGAGCTGGAAAAGCAGGGCAGGGGAAACTTTATTTCTTCTGATTAAGTGTTTGGCTGAAAAGTATTACTCTCTGTTGGGAAAACTGAAGCTTTGTGGAAATGTGCCCAATTTTAAAATATTTAAGCTGAAACATGCCTAGAATCAAAGGTACTGAAATATCCTGTTAATTATTTTTCTTGTAGGAAACGGTGAATATGTACCCATTCCAGATGCACAGCATTGCACTGTCAACATTTGCCTCACTAATTGGGCCATTTGGAGGATTCTTTGCCAGTGGATTTAAACGAGCTTTCAAAATCAAGGTGTGTCATCATTCCCATATGCTGTCTTTGTTCTGATTGTCTCTCTGTATGAGATCGGTTGCTTTGAGGTTTTTTTTCTTGTGTGGATTCCATTACCTAATCTTTCTCAGACAATGTATGAGCTGTGCTTCAGTAGCAGTACCAGCTCTTTGTTTTATTGGATACATATGTGTGTTATTCCTAAATTATTACTATTATTTTTTTGCATTTGGTTGATACTATTCTCAGCTATGCTTCTAAGGTGAGCACGATGCAAGATAATTATATTCCACACCACTCAGTAGATACCTACCAATCTGTAGATACCTGACCACTGCTCACGGTGGTTTGCCCCAATCTTTACATCATTAAAGCTGTACTTTACAGACCCAGCCTGTGCTGCATGCAGATGCTGACACTTCTGTTCAGCAAGGCACGAGTGACTGACTGCCTATGGCAATGCAGCACTGCATTGTAGCAAGAGCGTGTGCTGACACACGATGCGATGTGTTGGCCTCTTTATCACAAGTGTGGCTGGAATTCAGTGACACTGGACTATGGGAGGAGAGTAGCCACGCATTTTCTTCTGACCTCCCTTATGTCTTGGCAGGACTACTGTAATTCTTAACCTGTTCCTTCAGCCTGCTGGTTGTGGCACATGCTTTGCACCAAAGCATATAAGTAAACCTCTCTGGTCTGAAGTCCCACCCATGTGCTTGTGCTTATTCCCTTTCCTCACACTGGTCCAACCACTTACCTGATGGCTGGCTACTTACAGCCTAGTGCACTGTTAGGCCTGTGTCTGCTCTGTAAGACAAACATGGGTAACACAGAAGGTGGCATATTTGTTTGCATCTGAGTCTTTTTTTTCTTTTCCATTCCTTTTTTTTTTTTTTTAAAGGGATTGTTTGATGACAGGGCTTTGTGATGCTGCTGAATGTACTAATGTTGCATGTACATGCTATGGCTTTTAGTTACTCTTCTGAGAAGCCAGTGATAAAACTGGTAGGTGAATGAGCATATGACTTGTTAAGTCGCTGGGAGTCAGCAGAAAGGGATTTCAGTTCTTGCTCTTCCCTTGGTGTAAGTGCATCAGTGTCAGCTAGCAGTAGATGCTAAGGCAAGAAAAGTGTTGAAGAGGAGAATGAGATCCTTTGGGGCAAGAAACTGCAGCCATTGGTTCAAGAAGCTTTCTACAAAAAGCAGTGAAGTACATGCATACACAGAGATGTACTTGGTGGTGGTGGATGTGCACTTGACCTGCCCTCTAGTATGTGACTCTGGGGAAGTTGCTACATCTCTTTCTTTTTCACTTTTTCTTACCTCTTGCCTCATCGTTTTGGCTAGAAAGTTCTGTAGCAAAAAGGCACTTGCTAAGTTTTGTCTCAGTGCATTGAAACCATAGCTTAATAGCATGAAATGTTGCTGTCAGGTGAGCCTTGGTTGGTGTGTTTCATCTGAATCGCTTACTGTGATGCTTTTTCCTTCTGTCCTTCACACCCTAAAGGATTTTGCAGACACAATCCCTGGGCACGGTGGTATAATGGATCGCTTTGATTGTCAGTACTTGATGGCTACTTTTGTTCATGTCTACATCACCAGTTTCATAAGGTATGGGTTTTTTGAAATTCCAGGTACTCAAATACGAGTAGGAGCTGTGCCACATGTACCACAGTGTTTTGGTCTGAGCTGTGCTCTGCATAATTAGCGCAGTGAAGGTTGTTTCTATGTTTGTTGTATGCAATGACTTCAGATACAGAGTCATGAAGAGCGCAAAGATCGCATAAGATTTGTGCAACATTAAAGCTATGCCCAGGGTATCAGCAGTAACCCACGTAACTTCAAATATGAGGCTTTTTGCTGCAGCCTCATAGAAGGCTTCAAAAAGAGCCTGCGTGTTGTGACTGTGGTTCTTCCCATGAGCTTAAGTATTCTCAGTGGCAGGACTTGAGGCTTTCTGTTGGAGAGTAAAACGCTACCATTAAAGAGAGTAGAGGACTTCTTAAAAATGCTGCTTGTCATCCCACACCAACTGTCACAAAGGTGAGATCATGGGAATGGAAATGCTATTGCAGGCAGTCATTTTAGTTCCGGGGTGGGGGAAATTGAGGTAAGGAACATGAGATGGCCAAACTGATACACGCCCTTCGTTTTGTAAATGCATTTGAGTAAATAATAATGAGAAAATGAAGAAGTTACAGATTTTTTGCTTCATATTGAGTTAATTAAAGAAGTACACAGTAAGTGACTGACTGGATTCCTGTTATTTAGGGATGCACAGTTTAATTTAAGAATTTATTATTATTATTTTACTCTGACAACTTTCCATTTAGTTGGTATTTACACAGCTTATCCAGCAACTGGTATTAAAATGAAAAAGATCTTTTGATGAAGACTGTGATTATGGTAATTATGAACAAATCTGTGAATCTTTTTTGTTATAACCTTTCTTAATATTCCCATTTGATAGTAAATACAGGCACCATTTTTAATTCCTATTTACATTCAGCAAATGAGAGTGCTGGCCCAGTGATGCTTGCCCATGCACCCTGTGGCAAAGGTTAGACTGGGTGAAATCCATACTTTGGTGCTGCCGGACAAAAAGGAGGCACTGTTTCTGCAGCAAAGCAGGGTGAGAATGGAAAGCTATCTGAAAGCTTCTTTAGAACCGCTGTTCATCAAAAAAACTTATTTCATTGACAGGGGCCCAAATCCCAGCAAAGTACTGAAGCAGCTGTTGGTCCTTCAGCCCGAGCAACAACTCAATGTGTACAGAACCCTGAAATCTCATCTTGTCGAAAAAGGGATCCTGCAGCCATCCCTGCGAGGATAGTTTGCCAAAACAGAGGAATGGTGAGAAAAAGACATGCAGACGTTGTCTGTGGAAAAGCACTGTAAGTGTGCACAAAGGTAATGGCTGAAGGAAGGCTACATCATGATCTGGACGAGGTGAATGTTTCTTTCCTTAAAGGAATGTGAATGCTGTGACTTTCCAGTAGGATACAGGAGAAGAGTTATTCCTAAAATAATTAAAATGCTTACAGAGTAACAGTACCGTGCTATGTATTTTATTTCCCGCAGTGAATGGTAGCAGGCCTTCTTCAGCACTCAGCCTGACAACGTTTGTATTTTAAAAAGTCCTTTTTAAGATGTCCTGGATTAGAACAGTGAGACTGAACTCCCCGTGAGTTATACGTCCAGCAAACTTTAGTGAAATTTCTCAATTCACTGGTGGCTTTTAATGAGTTCTCCATTACTGTATGTCATAGCAATACTTTTTTGGTGTAAAGTGGTTACTGTAGTAAAAATACAGAAGAGGCAGGCAGTTGCTCGTTTAACCAGCTGGGTGATGAAGACAGAGTTGGCCAGAAAATCCACGTTTGCTTGGTCAAAGCAGTGCTGGTGGACTGCTGTCAGACCTCCTATATTTACTGAGTCACTGTGAAGGTGAACCTTTGCTGTGTTTTTAACTAATCAGCTTTCTTATGAAACTACTTCATCCTTTCAAGAGGGAGATATCTGTACTGGAGCATACTGAGCTGACTGGGCTGTGGAGCTGCTGTTTTTTAAAATTAATGTTATGCACTGTAAAGAAGCACATACGTCTGGGAGCAGTAATTACCTGAAGGTGGGATTCTCCAACCCTGTAACCAGATTGGAAAGAATTCGGAGTTTAAGAACTTGGTTTCCCCAGGATGATCAGTGTCTGAAGACATTATTTCAAGCCTTATTCCTTGTGCCTATTTACTACTGTGTAGAAGGGGATTTTTTTCTCCCTTTTAAAAGCACCTTGAGGTCATGTTTTATTCGTGTCTTACTGAGTGAAGGCAGAAACTTTTATCTCATGAATGTGCGTGATGCAAGATGATGCATGGCTCTGCTGTTGCGTGGTACTGTTTTACTAAGAGGATCTTCAAGCAAGCCTGGGCAACAACATAGGGATTCAGATGAATTTCTGAAGGAAGCAATTGCAGTGTAGGATTAATGGGACACAGGAGAAAAGCTGATGCTCTGCATTTCTCAGTCCTGGCCGCTTTTGAACTTCTTAAAGCAAATTAAATTAAAAATTAAATTACAAGAAAAACTTTTTGAGATGATAAAAATGGTTCATTTACAGACAGAAAGCACAAATGCCAATTCTAACTAAATTCAATATAGTTTTTCCAACCGATTGTGAATAAGTTTCTCCTGCAGTGAACGTACTGACGCACGTGTGTGTGTGTGTATATGTACATGTATAGATGTATGTGTATATATATAGCATTAGTAGGTGTATGTATGTATATACACACACATGCATATAAAAGATTTAGAAGGGTGCTACCTGAGAACAAAACCATGGCAAAGACTCTAGGGTGGATGATGGGCTATATCCATAACATTGAGACTGGTTCTTTTGGATACAGTGCAGCTCTTTTTGCTTTGTTTTGCACTTGGGCCATGACACCTTGTGCACTGTGAGACTGGAGAAGCATTGCTGTGTGTGGCTCTGAGATGGAAATCCGGCCCTAAAGTAATCCCTGTTGATGTCAGGTAGCTGGAAGAATTAAATTCTTTGTGATACTCCCTACAGTTTGAAGGCTGCAGGACTATGTGGCATAGCTAGAGGTTGGAAGATGGCATGGCCAGAGAATATATGGCTTAGAGAAAGGAGTTTGAGAGAGAAGGAAAGGGAAATAGGGGTGTGTGCATCAGGGAAGATGACCCCAGTAGCATACCTCAAAAATGAACGTGTCAGTGTGGCTTTGGTTGTGTACAGGGCTTTTGGGTTTGCTTATGGAAAAACACAGCTTTCCTGGAGCCAGCGTATCTTCATCCTGTGTTTAAAAATTAAAAAATATATATACAGAATACACATGGAAAGGTAATTGTTGCTTCTGAAACTTGAACTTTCTAGTGTAGTTTTATAGCATGTACAATAAGGAAGTTAAGCTTATTTTAGCACTTAATGCAACAGAGCATTTGAAATCTGTTGTCGTCTGTTTGCACAGTAGAAGTTATGACACTGCAATTCTGCTGTTCAAAGTTAAAATGAAGAAGGGATCACTTCTGAACTCACTAATCGCTCTTTCTAGAAAGAATAATGGCATTCTGCTGGCTTAGGCTTTGTAAATACAGCTTGGCAGGGCCTGTCACTGTCAAGTGACAATGACGTTTGCTCACTATGAAATGCATTTATCCCAGTTGTCACTTCAGCTCGTTCAAGCACTACAATGTGATCAACAGGACAGGGTAACTTTTGCACCAGTGATTCTTTTCACTTGTACTTTTGTTAAAAGTTGCTGTAATTACTTATTGAGCAAAAAAAAAAAAAGTTATCTGTAAATACTGTAAATGTTTTGAACATATATTATCTGTTATAGTTCAATCTTTCATTGGGGCAGGCATTGTAAAAATAAAAATGGGATGTAAATCCTCTTCTGTTTTATGTTTATCTTCATTTTATTATGACCAATGCATGAACATTGCTTAATTAAAATATATTCTTCTTCCTTGGAAGTTGCGTTCTCAAGAGAGACAGCAGCAATTCATTTCCCATTTTGCCTTCAAGACTCCAGACCATTCAAGATTGTAACCACAGGCTCACAGTGATGGCTGAGCTGCTCAGTACAGGATTTGGAATACCCTGAGTTGGAAGGGACCATGAGGATTGCTGGTCCAGCTCCTGGAACAGAGGAATTGAATTTGCATCCCCTGCCTGAGGCACTGTGTATGTTCTACCAAAGCACTTGCAGTGTGTTCTGCACCTCTGGTACAAAGGCCGTGTTGCTGGATGGGCATTTAAGGTTGTGCTATGCTAATGCTGAGAGAATTGCTTGCAGGGATAGTGACATAGCAGTAAAGCATTCAGACAGCACAAGTTGTGGGTTTTTTTTTTGTGCAGTTCTGTCAGGAGGAGTTAGTTGTTTGGTTATTTGTTTTCATTTCGACATAAGTTGCCCTACATAACAATAAGCCTCACTGAGTGGAGTCTCTTTGTCGAGTTGCACTAAAAAGTGTGTAAAGCTAAGGTACAACTGTCCTTTCTCTTGCACATAGCTTCTCAGTTATAAAACGGACATTCACACGTGTGTTGTGGCCATCTCAAACTGTACAGACTCAAATGCAGCCCTGTATGGGATGGGATCACAGAAGCAGGCTGCGATGTTGTTGATACCTACGGACTCATACTGCTGAAAACTACAGAATTGCACCCTGTCACCCAGATTGCACTGTGAGTGCTGAACACCAGTGCTGGTTGTGGAAATTTAGCAAAACATCTTGATCTCTAAAGCAACAGGTGAGAAGGACTCCTGTTATCAGAACAGAAGAATTTAGGACTTTGACAGGCACCAACACACCCCTCGCAAGGATGGATGACAAGGCAACATAGTCTCACTGGGAGGTAAAGCTATAAAACTACTGTTAGGACTCTGCTCTTTGATCACAGGAAATTAAACACTTGGGCTATCTGGCAAGAGTTGTGCACACCTTCAAAGAAAACACAGTGAGAGGTCTGATTGCTCAATCGTGGCTGTTACTGATTCCCTACCTGTGGCCAGTCTCTAGGGGTTGTGTGCACTTGAAGGGTGTGTGTGGTACTGTGCACTTCCACCTTGTTTCTGCTGTAAAAAACTATTGCCCAGCAAATATAGAGCAGCCTGAGGCGGAAGGGGATGTTGGGATCTTTGAGTCTAAAATGGATGAGAGACAGCATCGTGAGAAGCAATGGCTATACTGTGCTGTCCAGCCTCACAGAAACATGTTTCAGAGCCTCATGTCATAAAGTCAGAAGGAATTTCTGTCAAAAAAAACAACACTTCATTGTGCTTTCTAGTGAGTATTCAACATCCTCCCTTCAGAAGCAGTGTGTTATCACCTTGCTGCTCCTTCAGCTGATACTGTTACTTTCATTCCCAGAACTGATACAGAACATTTGCAGCATAGCAAAGTGAGCCCAAAACAGATTTCTATTTTATGTTCGAAGTCTTGAACCCAGATGCCTGAGCATCAGTAGGTGGGAAAAAAAGCTCAAAACCACGGAGTGGGGTGTGTGCTTTTGTGTCACTGGGTCTTCTCCCCTCCTGTGAAACACTGTGTACAGTTCTTCCCTAACCTCGTTTTATTTTCTTTTTTTTTCCCTACCCAGGAGCACCTGGCAGCTGATGCACAGCAATCACATTCAGGAAATCAGAGCAGATAAGATGGGTCTGCACAGGGTTACCTCCCTCAGCAGCTCTGCAGGCAGTGGGGCCTGTCATACCCAGCCCATGAGCTTTGCAGGGTGCAGCATCTCCTCTGAGCTGTTCCAGAAGCGCTGCTCCTGCAGGGTGTGCTCTGCTCCCAGGAAGAAGCAACTCACAGTGCGAATGTAGTGATAGGCAGAGTGGAGCTTCTGCGTGGTAAAAGTGCCCCTCCTCAGTGGGCTCTTAGTTTTATCAAGGAAAGTCCCTTGCTGAAATGTTGAATATTCAAGTGTCTTCAGGGACCTTGGGATCACCTCGCCATCAGGTATTTTTGGAAATATAGGGGAGAACTGGGTGCCTGGGGAAGCAGGGTTGGCTATGGCAACTGCAGAAAGATGCTTTCACCTGAGAGGTGCCTGTATTTTGAACTCCTTCTTTGAGGACAGAACACAGTGGCATCTGTTACTCTGATTTGCAGTGGTACCCCTGCTGATAAGAGAGAAACCTCATGATCAATCCACAAGGCTTTCCCCTCCAAAGGTGCAGTTCTTGGTCTTGCTCTCTATCCTTAGGCCACCCTCCTTCACCTTTTTGCTTATCTGAGCGAAAGCAATTTGGAAGGTGCTTTAAGGATATGACTTCCCTAACTTGCAGCAGGGGGTTGCTCACTCAGACTTTCATGTGAGCTGGAATAGGTTTAACCAAAAATACTGTGTAACTCTCCAAGCCTCTGATGCATCTTGGTGGCTCTTCAGAGGGCTTCTGTTACTCTAATAGCTGATGGTTGTACAGCTCTTCTTAAGGGTGATCAACCCTTCTCTCTTTTGCAGAGATGCATCTCTGAAGCAGTTCTGAGCAAGCTCAGTTCGACAACAAATGACAGCTGTGAGGCAGTTCAGGGAAGAGGAGGGAGATGGAGGAAGCTTTCCTTCAGCCTGCATCTATTCTGACCTCTTCTAAAGCCAAATATACCCTAAAAGGCAGGTAGTAAATTTGACCTTCCCCTGTTCTGCTGTAAACTAATACATGATTGTCATTATGCAGCTGGTGCAACTTGAAGTTACCAAAAGAACTCCTTACAAACAGTTCCTATCCCAATACAAACAGAACTCGTTACTTTAAGAGAAGCTGGGAATCTGAAGTGGGAACTGTCAAGCCCAAGGATGGAGCTGACTGGGATGTGTGCCCCTGCTACTTTCACACCAGTTCTGGTCTCATAGATCATGATAGATACCTCTGCTGGTGTGGCACAGGCAGTATTGTGCTGTTAGTGCTGGCACGTTTGACTCTACTTTACACTGGGGACAATGCCCTCCTTTGGCTAGGAATGAACGAGTAATTGGGCTTTTATGTTCTTTTAAATACCTGGTGTATATCTAATCACCTGGTTAGGATGAATGTAATGGCACCCCCTCGTGGCTTTCAAGCAGAGATAGACAAAAAAAGAGTGTGTAGTACTGTGCTGCCTGTGGGAGTTGTTGTGCAGAGACTAAGTACAGCTGCCCAACAGAACTGCCACTAATGCTGATAGAATTGCCTCGTGCAGCTGGATTGAAAACTGTAAATCTCCGGGGTAAAGCTGCAAATGCTTTTGTATTGATGGTCTGTAGAAACTCATGACATAAAGAGCAGAGCATTTGTCAACCTCAGATGAGGTACCCTTATGTACCGCGTGGTTGCTTTTGGATTACTATAGAAAAGAGGCATGTCTTTAACACGGGCATGATGTTGTTAACAGTGGCACAATGGTACTGGCTTGGTTTTGGAGCTGCAGCACCCGTGTACTGCTGGTATATGGAAAAAGTCCCAGCTGCCTGATCATTTGAATACTCCTTAGCTACAAACTTTGAAAACTTGCCCGTAACAGAGATTTAACTCAGAATAATTTTACCCATTCTTCACCTCCTCTGTCCTCTCCAGATCTGAAAGGCTCGCTTACAAGCTAACAAAAGAAATACTGGCCTAGAAATGCAAGGGTTTTCCTTACTTGCCTCACTAATGCATTGTCTGTCTGTAACCATGCTGTAGCCAGAAGTTACTTGCCATCTGTACACTTACTCTTGCGTCTGAAAACTTCCCCAGGCAGGAGATTATGCTCTGCTGTGGTTTAATGCCCTGGTATGGCTGCTTCCTGCAGACCTACTCTGCTCTGGTTTCCACTGAGACACTGAAGAAAACAAACTGCCCCCTCTTGCTGATGTTGCACAATGTTTGAGGACTTGAGGTCACTGAGGACATGAGTGTAACAAACCAGGGGATAGCTGCAGTGATTTGTTTTTTCTTCCCTTGCCAGAAAAAGGTGCCTGGAGCGCAAGAGGCCTAAGGCCTTCCTGGAGAATGCTCTAAAGAATAGAAGCGCCGTAACTGAGTGATATTTCAACCATCTGCTCCTTCCACACTGCCACAAGGGCAGGCCAGTTCCATGTGAGTGCAGTGATAGGTGAGCCTTGATGGAAGTTGCAAAAAGTTTTAATTTTCTCGTTCATTGTCAGACAGTGATCTTCACATCACTACACCAAAGGAAATAATTTTAACGTAATTAACTTGAGCTAACGCTGAAACTCCTGGGAGCAGCATGGTGTTAACTGTTCAGAGATTTTTAACTTGCTTTTTATCACGGATATAATAACACTGTTTGAATTAAGACTTCTTAATTAAATGTGACCTTGGTGGCACTGTGTTCTTAATTAAACATGACCTAGGTGACTGTACAGTTATTAACACCATGTTCGTTTGCGCTGTGGCTCTGATATGCTCTTAGACTCTTCACCCATCATTTCACTGGAGGCCAACACAGCAACTTATATTTAAATGCTCTGCAACTTTTCTATTGCTTGAATTTGTTCATTTTTTTAATGCATTATAAATCAAGAATATCAATAGTGACTTTTGTTCTGGATCTAACAACTGGTAAAAGTTTTTATTCTTAAGTACTTTTTTTCAGACAGATTGTAAAGATTGTGCTTTTTTCACATTGAATTTAAAAACCAATGCCAATGGAAAAATCCTTGTAGTGAGTCTTCTGAGAGACAAGATAGAGACGTGCACTTGCCAGATCTTTGCAGAAACCTCTTTAGAAAACACTGCTTTTCCTACTGTAAGACCTATGGAAGAAAGAAATTAGTCCCAGGAAGGAAAGGAGCAAATCTGGGCTGCAGGCCTGGCATTTCTCTGCTATGCTGGTCAAGATTCAGCCTGGACTTTGAAGCGACTCCATGGTGGGGCATAAGGTCCACAGAGTCTGTTGGCAGAAAAATGCCTGATCACTTGGTGTTGAACCAACCAATGCCTTCTGAGGAAGCCACCTAACGTTCTGTCCAAGAGATCAGTGTGCATTCACAGACCAAAAAAAGGAAACGTGAGAGACAGATGACATGTTGCCAGAATTAGTCATTGCTACACCAAGTATGCATTGGACGCAGGACTTGCCTCGGTTCAACAACTTGAAATGCAAGTTCCCTATTCCAATTTCACATGCTTTTAATGATAGTGTGTTAATATCTCCTTCAGTTTTGGGCATGACCTTTCTGAAGTGTCTGTTTCTGTTTCTCACCTGTTCATTGAGCCAAAAAACAGCTGTTTGTGAATTTTAGGAGGGGGTGCAAGGGACAGAGCAGATGAAAGATTTTCTGTATTAATTGATATGACCCTGAATGAATGCAGTTGAGCGATCTACACTATTTTGTACTGCTCGTATTTACCAGTTGCTGTGCCTGGTTCAAGGAACAAGCCTACAACCCTGCCATTGTGAAGCTGGCCAGCCTACTTTAACCCACTCAGACACACCCATCTAAACAAAACACTCCCTCTCCAAAAACCTCATGCTCCTCTCTGCACCAAGCCCTCTCACTGCAATCCTTCCCTGTGCAATCTGTCTCAACAAATCCCTTTTGCTGCCTTTGAAGTTTCTTGCTCCAAATCAGTACTTCTGTGTGTGAAAGATCCCCAAACTGGAGTGGTAGGGCAGCAGCAGGACAACCCCCCAACCTATGTCACTTGTTGCAGATTGCTCTCCAGGTGTGGTGCGTTAGATCCTGCTGTTGCCATCCACTTGGGCAGGCTGCTCTGAAAACACCTGGGGGTTACAAGCTGAGGTCAAAGAGGTGAAATGGGCTGGGAGAAGGCAGTTCTGACAGTAAGTTAGAGCCTAAGTGGGTTGGGCCTGCATTTACCCTTCAGGATGATGAGGAGAAAGTGCTGAGGTGCTGCCAGGGCAGAATGGGGTATTTTGGTGTGCAGAGGGCTATGTTGGCACCATCCTGAAAACAGTGAGAAAGCCCTGCTCTGAGGCTGCTTTATAAATGGCTGCTGGTGGCTGTAAGACATCTGGGAACCATGTGAAAACTGCAGGTGGTGGAAATATGGCATGTGGGAACACTGTCAATTGCTCAGTCAGCCTTTAGGAACAAAGATACAAAACTTCTACAGTTAGAGATCCTCCCTTGGTGTCTTGGGAAAGAGTTTGTCGTCAGTGCACACCAGAGCTAAGCTCTTTAAAAAATATCATTGTTATTTCTGGAAGGGGAGGTTGGGTCACCTTCCAGTGTTAGGGAAATCTGGTCACAGGTTTGTGCACCAGAGAAAAGAAGTGGCACGGTGTTGGCAGGTCACGCAGTCCAGTTCTGTCCATCAGGTACAACAATACCATGAAGTATGATTTTGACACAGGATTCTCTCCTTGAATTTATATTCTGTTTTACTACTGGAAAATGAGCCATGACTGTTAATTAAGGACTGTTTCCAGTTTAGGGTTGCACTGTTTATAAATGTTCAGATCCTCCATGTTTAATTCGGTATTGTCATTCTACCACAGATTTGGTCTTTACTATGAGTTATGATGTTCATGATGTGCTGCTATGTTTTAGCCTTGGTGTTAGTTTACATGTCTTTCAGTTTTCCTTTGTGCTGGTTCTTTTAACAGAACCTGGAGCAAGGGCCATCTTTATGAGAATCTTATACTTCAACCTGTAATCAGGTATAGTTGAGAAGGAGCTGTGATGCCAAGTGCTGCTGCTTTCCTCTAGCAAATGGAGATGGTCATTGTTACATATTTGAAGTAGCATCTGTTCATGTACAGATGCAGTGTTGTTGACAGATCGTTATCAGTCAGCATAAATAAATAAGAAGTTAAATGGTACAAGGAAAGCACAGTGCAAATTGTCATCAAATCTGTTCCCCGGCTCTGCAGTGGAGGTTGTGTGCTGAGTGACGATTGTAGGCTGCTAGCTACGTTGCTCTGGAAAGTGATTTGGGGTCACAGTGAAATCACACTGAATTGTTGAAGTTGGGCCCAGAGGATAACACACGCAGCCATTCAAAAAGCACCAAGAAACTTCTGGTTACAGATGGCACGAACGATGTTTTGTTATGCTTGAGATAATGCAAACATACCTGTGGCTGTTACATCTATGACAATTTCACATTTCTAGACACTCACTGGATGCTGCCCACACTTTAACTTTTATTTTTCTGCTTTTCTTAATATGCAAACTCCTTAAGAGTGTTCTAGGAAAGGTGTGGATGCTGTACCTTTAATTTACCTTCTGACAAGCCTTGGATGCTCCCCCCTTGCCTCTCTTGGATTCCTCACAGGCAGCCCATAGTCATCTAGCAATCTACAGTGTAAAATTATCACCATCTACTTCTCCAATAGCCAAAGGCTGAGGTCATATGAATACTTTGGCCTACTCACCCAAAGTGCTCTCTTTTTTTTTCCTACTTGGAGACTGAGGGTTTGTAGAAAATAATTTTCTATTTGAAAGGAAGTGCTCCTTCAATTCTGCAGCTTGAAGGGAGATTGACAACTTAGCTTGCGGTTAACAAGGTTGCCACAGGCACTGACAAGATTTGTCATTGTTCCTGAAAACTATCCTTATATGACATGGCTAATAATATTAGAAAAGCTTCAAGTTATGTCATTTGTTCATGGGCAGGGGACTGTCAAAGACATTACAACTTCTCCACAGGAAGCCATGCATGCGTCTAAAAGCTCCAAACTTGCACTGTGTATCCACAAGCAATTCTGGTGATGTTGAAGAGGAAGCAACTCCAAGTTCTTGCAGTGCAACATCAGTAGTAAAAGGATTGAGTTCCACAGTAACTTAGTTTTATAAGATCAAGTGTATATAGCATGGCAGTAAACTAAGGCTAGGAATTAAGTTGAAGAAGGATCTTAGCATGTAAACCACACGCTTTTGGAACAGCTTTTAGAGTGACATAACCTTCTCATAACTCTTCAAGTTGCTCTTTAAAAAATTATATACATTTATGAAGAGTTTAAATAATTAAGCTGCCCCAAATGGTAGACAGGGGTGTATATGTGCCTGACCAGTGGTTTTCAGTTGTGATCTGCAGTTATGCATAATTAAATCTGTGATGGCAAAATATCTGTTTGCTTATACCTGTAGCTCCTGTGAAGAGAAGGTGAGTTCTGAGTTTGTGCTCTGGTTGATCAGGTGCTATAGGTGTAGGGGGAGAGTACGTATTATGGCAGGTGTTGTAAGAAAGGCCCTTTTAGTTATAGCTTCAGAAATCCCGTTTCTTAGGTTGTAAACATGTTCCTTTTCTGAATGCTCTGCAGAAGTGCACAAGAAATGGTTTGGAAGCATTTGGTGTGCTGTAGGTTACTTGGTGAACTTGAAGGCATTCCAGGAGTAATAGAGAATTTCTCTATTCTCTGGAAAATAGAGAGCGGTGTGGGAGCTTGCTTTTTGGAGGAGTGTGTGGCAGGCCTGAGGTTTTGTAACTGCTGTGTTCCAAAAATGGTGCTTTTATAAATAAATAACATACCCTGTTTCACATGGTTTTCTTTCAGTGGCAAGCTGCCCTGCAGTCCTCAGGATTTTCCTATCCCTGCTCAAGGGAGGGACAAATGTAAGTTCACAGAAAGAGCATCTTTATTTCCTCTATGTCTAGAATTGAGAAGTATATGGGTTTTTTTATTCTTTGATCAGTCACTTCGGTCTCCCTAAGCAGCCGTCATGGCTTTCTGTGAAAGCCTGTGAAAATAAAAATGTAGCAGACAGAAATAACATTCCCTCATTCTAAGTGTGGAATGTCTCAGTGCATATTTGGCACATCCTCTGAGGCTGTATCAACAACAAGGAGAAACAAGCTGCTGTAAAGAGCAAATCAGAGAAAGAAATAGCACTTGGTGTCTTGTTCTGTATCTGCTAGGATTTCTGACATGAGTCACAGAATTGTTAAGGTTGGAAGAGACCACTTAAGATCATCTAGTCCAACCACCAACCCATCCCCACCATGACCACAAACCATCCCTCAGTGCTGCACCTGCTCTTTTCTGAGATATATTCCAAGGGCTCAGAAGTTACAACAGTTTCACTTCTGAGCAGACCGCCACACAGCACACCTTTCAGGCTGTGTGCTTTGGTGTGTGGCTTCACAAGAGCCTTCCATAAGCTGTGCGGAGCAGTGACGCCTTTAACCAACACAAAGACAGCCTGAACTCTGTGGGACGGAACCAGCAGCATTTAGATGGCTGCAAGTGATGCACGACAAACGTTTCCTTCCCTGAGGCACCAGATGGCAGCATTTTTCCTCTCTCAAAGTGTGATCTCCTCTCGGATTCTGGGACCACCACACAGGGCTGTGTGGCTGTGGAGGCCACAAAGACCTCAGCTGAACTAGCCTTTCTCTGTCATCGCCTGCTTTGTGGGAACCCGTCAGTCACACAACCCTACGCCCTCCTTTTTCCCCTCACTCTTATGTCCTTGCTCATAAATGCAGAGCTGCTTGACCATTGCTTTTTGTTACAGAAAAAAAAAATAATCATCCATGTCAGCTGCAGCAAGCTCTGTTCCCAGGTCACTCACCTTTGGCCTGCAGCACTATGGGACAAATGTGTTTGCACGAGTTGTACAACTTTACAGCTTCGTTGGACAGCAGAAGAAAGGGATTGGCCCCAGGGGCTGAGGGAGGAGCAGCTCTGGCTTGCTTTTTTTTGTTTTGTTTTTGTCTGTTACTCTGTGGGGCTGTGGTTAGTTGCTCTGTCACTGTTTTACAGATGCTATGAGCTCACCACTGGACAATTTGTGGGTTCTTTAACTTCTGACGAGCAGCCAGAAGTTGTTTTTCTAAAGAGTGTGTAACAAGGGATTTTCTAATTTTTCAGCTTTCAGCCAAATTCAGTCAGAGTGCCATAGGACAGGGAAGTGGTGGTGGAGCCTTCTCTACTCCACCCTTCTTACTTAATACCAAAAAATTGTCTATAAACAGGCAAGAGGGAGGGAAGAGCGTTCCTCAAAGTAAGCCATAAGAATCCTGTACAATGATAATGCTAAACTGAGAGTTTTGGAAAACAGTGCTATTTTATTTGGTTAAAAATATTCTAATAAAAAAAAAAAAGCCCTCAATGTTTTTTTTCACTTTCTCATGCCAGTTTCTTTCCAGTTTTGGATTTGTCTGCCCATTGGTTTCAGCTAATTCATGTGAACAGGACGGACTCAGCTTTACTGCCCAAGATAGGCAAAATACGTGCAAAAGAAATATACTGGAAATTCACCCGAAAGCTGAGTAGAATTTCATCACTTCAAGTCAATTGTACAGGTATCATCTTCCTTTTAAATAAAGAAGAAAAATATTTTTAAATATATATCTCCACAGCTTATAATGATCAATGCGATTCTTTATGTGTACTTGCTGTGAAAAAAAAAACCAACCATTTTTTTGTCTACTTATAGCTCTGTAGTTACTAACTAGCACCTTCTCTGAGAAACAGTTGCCTGTGATGAGCTTTGCAAGAAAGAGAGATGCTGGGATGGTTAAAAAAAAAAAAAAAGCATCTGATATAGAATCATAGAATCATAGAATCATAGAATCACTAAGGTTGGAAAAGACCTAAAAGATCACCCAGTCCAACCGTTCACCTATTCCCAATAGCTCCTACTAAACCATGTCCCTCAACGCAACATCCAGTCTTTCCTTGAACACCCCCAGGCTCGGTGATTCCACCACCTCCCTGGGCAGTCCATTCCAGTGCCTGACCACCCTTTCTGAAAAGTAATACTTCCTCATGTCCAGCCTGAATTTCCCCTGGCGTAGCTTGAAACCATTCCCCCTGGTCCTATCCCTAATGACACGAGAGAAGAGGCCGACCCCCAGCTCACTACAACCTCCCTTCAGGAAGTTATAGAGAGCAATAAGGTCTCCCCTGAGCCTCCTCTTCTCCAGGCTGAACATTCCCAGCTCCTTCAGCCTCTCCTCATATGGCCTGTGTTCCAGACCCCTCACCAGCTTCGTTGCCCTTCTTTGAACACGTTCCAGGGCCTCAATATCTTTCTTGCAGTGAGGGGCCCAAAACTGGACACAGTACTCGAGGTGCGGCCTCACGAGTGCTGAATATAGGGGAACAATCACCTCTCTGCTCCTGCTTGCAACACTGTTTCTGATGCAAGCCAGGATGCCATTGGCCTTCTTGGCCACCTGGGCACACTGTCGGCTCATGTTCAGCCGAGCATCAATCAATACCCCCAGGTCCATTTCCTCTACGCAGTCCTCCAGCCACACCGCCCCAAGCCTGTAGCGTCGCCTGGGGTTGTTGTGGCCGAAGTGCAGGACCCGGCATTTGGCCTTGTTGAAACTCATTCCATTGGCTCCAGCCCAGCTCTCCAGCCTGTCCAGATCCCTCTGTAGGGCCTCGCTACCCCCAGGCAGATCCACACTTCCAGCCAATTTAGTGTCATCTGCGAATTTACTGAGGGTGCACTCGATGCCCTCATCGAGGTCATCAATAAAGATATTGAAGAGGACAGGCCCCAGCACCGACCCCTGCGGAACACCACTCACGACCGGTCGCCAGCTGGATTTGACTCCATTCACCACCACTCTCTGTGCCCGGCCCTCCAGCCAGCTCCTTACCCAGCCAAGAGTGTACCCATCCAAGCCTCTGGCTGCCAGCTTCTGCAGGAGAATGCTGTGGGAGACAGTGTCAAAGGCTTTGCTGAAGTCTAGGTAGACCACATCAACAGCCTTTCCTTCATCCACCAGATGGGTCACTAGATCATATCTATCAGTATGGATTATTACAGCTTGCCATTATTTATTTTGGAACTGTGACAACTGACCAAAACATAGGGACTATGAATAGGAATGCAAAGAGCAATTAAGTGCACAAAAGAAAGGGAAAATAAAAAAAGCAATATAATTTGGCACGCAGCAAATGTTAGATCTGGTGTACAGCTGTCTGTGCAATTCTCACTGCTCTCTTGGAGGGTTTCTGTGATTTCCCACTAAGGTATCTCTGCTGATAGAGACTTAGAAACAGATCCATCTCTGTAAGCTTTGATTCTTAGTACAGCTGGTAAGATAGATGTGTTAATCCTTTACATATGAAAGATGCAAGTATCCTCCTACACATACATTACAGAGAGAAGTTTTGTTTGTTTTATGATGGGTAACTGCTGTGTACTGTTCGCTGTAAGTGGAATTACTGTTGAAACAAGCTGATTAAATCTGAGATCCCTCTTGCTGCAGTCCAGAATGAAAATATACCCAAGGGGGGACAAATTCTGCCTGGTAGTACATAGAGCTGGAGGAGAAGGTACTCCTAAAAAGTAAAAAAAAATCTGGCTTGCAGGGAAACATGCATATACAATTCCTATGGAATGAGATGTGGTTCTTGGTGGCTTTGTAGCGCCAACAGCTGCTCTACCAACTTTCATCTTGGCTTTCCCTCAAGGGGGGAGAATTGGTTCAGCCAATTGGTGCAGACACAGGGATGCTTTTCCTTGTGTGTATCCATTATTCTGTGATGTATACAATATATGGGGAGTGTTGTCAAAAGGAAGACACTGCAAACAAATCGGTAGTGTCGTATTCTGATCCTCCTCATTTTCTATTCAATAGCATTTCTCATCACCCAACCCTATTTCTCCCAGAAAACAGCGACTGTTATTACTGTTTGCATACAATGTGGGATGAGGAGGCCGGGAAGAATAGTTGTGCTGAGAGAAACTGGTTGGGGAAGAGGTTAAAAAGCCCAAAAAGTGGGTGAAAGTAGGCAAAAGTAGACAAGGCATTATACATATGACATAAAGTCCCCTTTTTTGCAGGTACAGAATGCTGGGTGTTTAAGAGCTGGTACTGATTGTACTACAGTTGTTGTACGAGGGCTGTAACTGGTATACCATGCATAATTTCTCTCGTGGTGCTTATTGTTCATTGGTTATCCTGCACAGAAACAATACAGGCACTGTAACGGACCCATGGGCTGCATTCCAACACAAGTCATTAGCTCAGGCAGGTCCCCTGAATTGGTCTAAATTTTGCTCCTGTTGATGCAGTGAGTGTAGTGATATACTTTTAATGAGTAAAGGTGGGATTACGTTGTGTAAGCAAGAAGTTTATTAGCTTGTCTTTGCTTTTATTTTTCTTTATATTTCTTTGTTTGGGTGGTATTTTCACCTTCCGTTAGCACATGTTTCATCTCCTTAAGAATCACAGAATAGAATTGTAGAACCATAGAATGGTTTAGGTTGGAGGTAGGTAACCTACCCCAACCCCCTGCCGTGGTCTGGTTGCCCCCCACATCAGGCTGCCCAGGGCCCCATCCAACTTGACCTTGAGTGCCTCCAGGGATGGAATGGATGGGGCATCCACGGCTTCTCTGGGCAGCCTGCACCAAGGCCTTACAGCTCTCAGGAGTTGAATTAGAGTTGGGCCCATCTCAGACATCCACGAGTCCTAGATAGAAATACCCTCTACATAAACAAGAATGGGGTGAAAAGTTGTATCGCAGCGATTGCAAATCATAGATTCATAGCATCCGTAAGGTTGGAACCGAGCTCTGAGGTCATCTAGTCCAGCTGCTGACCTATGACATAATTAAAAATAATAGATAGACCTGTATTTTTTATATTAATGTCCAGCATTGGAAGATGGGGTAAATGGCATGGACTCCCTTTGTCCTCAGGTGCCCAGCTTCGCTTAATAAGATGTGATACCAAAGGCAAGAGGCAATTTTATTGTGATCATTTACCCATGAAACACACAGGCCCTTCATGCTGTACATGTTAGTTCTCGTTGCATTTACCCCTGCAGCCATTCTCCAAACTGCTCAGTTCCTTCAGTGAGGGCTTTGGAAAGAGATCTTGTAAATGAAAAAGCAAACTGCTGGAAGGCAAACTGTTGTTAACAGCTGATGTCTTGAAGGAAATGAGTTTGCACTTGATGGAAAAAGGCAGAAGGGCTAATGGACACAAGCATGGATGTACTTTTGTACCCTTTCCGTAAGGTATGGGTGGGTGAAGGTTGCCCTATGGTGGCAGTGACCCTGTACTTGCTGTGTCTAGCTGATGCTTACGTGGGTAATGTGTCTCACTGGCACAAAGGAATCCTTTAGCTGTAGGGGATGCATTAGGAAACTATTTCTGCATTCCAGCATCAGAACCGTGTGGATGACAGCACAAATAATGGAATCATTAAAGCTGGAAAAGACCGCTGAGATCACCAAGTCCAATCCCATCCCCATCCTCACCACGACCACAGACCACGTCCCTTAGTGCCACATCTCCACAGTTTGTGAACACCTCCACGATCAGTGGCTGCACCACGTCCCTGGGCAGCCCGTGCCAACGCCTCACCACTATATCAAAGACACGTTTCCCAACGCTCGACCTGAACCTCCCCTGCCGCAACTCGATGCCATTCGCTGACGCGCCGTGCCTTTCGTGCACCACAGAAGGGACGCTCGGTGGGCTTCCACTCAGCGCCCAAAGGCAGCGGGAAAGCCTCAGGCCCCGCGAGGATCCCTTCCGGCCGTCCCGTGCTGGCAGCGCTCCGTTCTCCTCAGCACGGCGCGTTGAGCGGCGGCGGGTGCGTGCCGGGGGATCTTTGTCCGAGGGAAGGGAGGCACAGAACCTTCCGCGGGACTCCGAGGGAAAGCCAAACTACTAAAACCCAACATAACCGTAAATAATTTTTATTAATTGTTTTTAATAAACCACCACAGACGGACCAGAGGCGAGCGCGCAGTGCCCGCGCTCCCTGAGGGCCCGCTCCCTCCTCCCGCCATTCCCCACCCGCTCTCCTCAGGTGGCCGCGCCGGGCCGGGCCGCGGGAGCCAGCCGGGAGGAGGAGGAGGAGCGGAGGGAGGAGGCAGCCGGGCGGGGAGGGGGCACTCTGCGCCGCGGAGGAGGAGGACTAAGATGGCCACCAGCCGCCAAGGGGAGCGGCCCCGCTCCCCCCGCCCCGCCTCGCGCGGCCCCCCCGGTGCGGCCCGGCCTTGATGGGGCCGGAACGACCCCGCGGCCAGGACGCTGCAGCGGCGGCGGCGCCTCCCGCCGGAGCCCTCCCGGGCCTCAGCGGGGGAGCCGCCCTCCCGGCCCGGCCCGCACCGCCCCGCCGCGGCCACCCGCTCGCCTGACCGCCGCGCCCGCAGAGCGAAGAGAAGCGGAGAGCGGAGAGGGGCCGCCCGCCGCCCTCTCCCCGGCCCCGGCGGGCCGGGCCGGCCGCAGCGGCCCCACGAGAGCTCGCCGCCTACCCGGTGAGTGCCCACCGCCCTCGGCCGGGCCCCGCCGCTTTGTCGCCCCGCCGCGGGCCCTGCCGTGCCGGAGGGGTGCCGTGCGGGCTTGGAGCGGGGGCGGCCCGGCAGGTGCCTTTGGCGGTCCGTTACGGCCGTCACGTTCTCTATTTTGTATGGGTTTCCTTCTCGCCGCGCGGGCCCCGCCGGAGCCCGGCCTGGCGGAGCCCTGAGGGAGCCCGGCGGCCTTTGTTGTTCCCGGGGAGGCGAGGGCCGGGCCGGGCGGCCTTCCCGCAGGCACCTGACGTGGGGGGCGGCCGGGTTCCGTCGTCGTCTCCCTCACGGGGTAGTTTATTTATTTCGTCCGTGGTCTCCGACCCAGCCGCGGTGCTCACCTTGAGGGATGAGGGCCGTGGCTCCCAGCTGGGGCTGGAGATGCCGGTGTGGAGAGAGAGGGAGGCAGGCGGCGGTGCAGAAGGGTAAATGTGCCTGTTTTCTGCTGGGTTTTCGTGAATGGCCTACCTGGTTTTTTGTGTGTTTTACAAGAGTAACTCCCAGAAGGATTCCTCTGAGGACCAGCGAGCCCTGGGCTTATTTTTCTGGCTGGTTTTTGGTTAGTTGGCACCGTAGGTCTGTGTATACAAAAGCATTATATTTCACCATGGAATATGGTAGGTTTCCTGTTAGGAAAGGTAGATATTGCGCGTTGTGTTAGTAGCACAATTAGCTGGTGCATTAGCTCAGCCTGAGCCATGTGGCTGCTCTCTGCCCATGTGTGCCTTGGGTACAGGTGAGTGACACCTCCCTCGGGACCATTCCACACAGAGGTGGCCTCAGAGGGCTTCTGTTGTGTTGGGTTTCAGCATCACAGACTCCCCCAAACCTGGGCTGCAGGGAGCTGTCCTGATGGCATCATGACACATTTTAGTGCATCTGTGGCACGTTTTGGTGCCATGGCAAATGTAACTCAAGCAGTGGCACGGTGGGGTTGGCTGTGTGCACAGTGTGTATGAGCTGGCATTTGTGTGGTATTTCATGTGTCCTACAGCATGCCAATACACTTGTAGTGTTCACAAGCATGGAGTGCATTATTGCTTTGTGAGTTGGTCAACCACTATGAGATAAGCACCTCTTTCCCGATATCGTTAGGCTATAGACAGGCATGTTTATAAAGCAAAATACTTTGTAGAGTTCCCAGCTTTGATACTGGAAATGTGAAGCCCTGCATCTGCACAGTGACCCTGGTAATGAAGTGTTGTCAGTCCAGCTTCAGATACAAGTTTGGGTCACAGATGGTATTTCTGTGCCATTTGCTATGGATCTGTGTAGTTCAGCTGGAGCCAGCTCTGCAATACTGAATGCTGGGGACAGCAAAATATTTTGAGTAGAAGAATGCCTGAAATATCTGTGGTGTTAGAACAGACTCTTAGTGAACGGTGTTCTTCAGTTTGGTATGTATTTGCTGGGAAATGGACCTGTTTGTTTTTCCAATTTGCCCAACAGCTTGGAGTACGAGTGTTGTATGGCTGGAGTTATACTGCAGTTCTCAGCGAGCTGGTCATCTATTCAATTCAGAGTGAAGCAAGTTAGGCACAGTGCTGCTGTGATATTTAATAACTTCAGTGCCCATTTAGAAATGCATTGCAGCATTTCCATCTCAAGGTTTATGTGAGTTAGTCCTTCTAGTACACTGTTTCCTCATTTGCAGTTCTGTGCCCTGAGATCAGCTATCTCATAGTAGCTGAGGGCAAACTTGCCTTCAGAACAGTAATTGGAAGATGCTAAGTAAAAAGAAAACTATTTCTTGTTATTTTCAAGTTGGAAATAACAACTGTAATTCAGAAACCTGTGTGGTTTCATCTTATAACCTGGATCAGCTGAGAAGGTACCTCAGCAGTCTCCCTGCATAGCTCTGGGTCACTGGAGCGTGACTGTCAGCAGTAGTGTATGTATGTGGCCCCAAGTCTTTGGGATGTGCAGACATTTCTTGCTGTTAGAAGACTTCAGCAATGTATTTCACACCTGCAAGCCTTACTTCATCTATTTCACAGTTTTATTCCAGTGCTCAGTTGGATTTCTTGAAGTGTGGAAGACTTCTGGGCTGAGTACTGTGTGGAGATAATGGAGAGTATGGATGGATGTTGGTTTCCTGTTGGAAATACTCAAGGCTGTCATGAGATTGTTTAAAAACTGCAGAGTTTGAGCACAGCGTTTTGCCTCCCAAATGCTGCTGTTGGATGCATTGTACTGTTGGGTCGTGGGGATTCACCTCAGTTTCTGAAAGTCTGCTGAGCAGAACTATGCAAAGGAAAGCACATGGTTGGTCCCTCATTGTTAAAGTGCTGCAGGGCAAATCTGCAGATGCCGACTGGCCGTTCTGTTCGTGTTTGTAAGGGATTTGAAGTTCCTATTGCAAAATACTGGAAATATTGGCTCAGCAGTGGCCTCTGACTTGCAGGACTTCCTGCTCTAAGGAAGTCTTATATCATCTGTCCAAAATAAATAGATTTTGGGGAGGAGGAGCTGGACTACAGTACATTTTAATGTGAGAAACCACATATCTTGCTTCTAATTTACCCCCCAGTGCATCATAATTGTGGAAGTCTCTTTTTGAAAAATCTTCCTATAATAAAACCTGCATTTTGAAGTGGTAAATTGAATCTGTCATTGGGCCATAATACATGTATGCGTATGGGGAAATGAAACAGTTGATTTTTGCATGGTTTTGTATTGGAGCTTTTAGTTCACCGTGCTTTTCTTTTGTTGCTGTTGGTAGGTGCGTTGCTAACTGCAATTGAAATGTCCAGCTCACAACAAATACTTGTGTTGGTACTTTCTTTGAATTGCTGGCAATGCCGATTTATTTTCAGAAAACGCTTGCTTTGTTTTGTAGGCATCCTGAAGGAACTGCAACAGGATGTCTCTTTAACTCAGTATTTTGTTTTCAAGTTTTCATCTTGGGATAAGCAGGCTCACTCATGTACCTGCTGTTGCCTTCTGCTGGAGGCTTCATCTCCTGATGCCAGGCCTCTCTCACTTGCCCGGGCTGGGTGGCAGGATGTAGTTAGGAGGCTCCTATGCGCGCTGGGGTTGGCCGGTTGTCCCTCAGGCAGTGCTGCTGTTTTCTCTGTTCCTGTCTCTCTCTCACAATTTCTCATTTCTCTTCTGCGCAGAAATGCCTGATTGATGTGGCTCCTAAAATGATGCTGGAGTTTTGGGACTCCTGAATAATGGCAGGGGACTCTTGTCTTGTACGTAGATATGTTTTTTCACCCTTCTCATTGAGCAAAATTGAGGCTGTGGTAGTAGGACTGACCGTGTTCAAACTGGGAGAAATATTGTTTGCCATTTAGGTGGAATTAGGTTTGCCATTTAGGTGAGAACCACCACCCCATAGGTTCTATTTTATTTAAGGGAAAATGGTGTTGGTTGCTTTGTTCTTTCTGGCTTTCTGTTGGTGTCCTGTACGGGATTCAGCCTATCTGCAGCATGTAGCTGCTAGTGCCCTTGTATCGCAGAATGGTAACAGATTTGCAGCATTGGCTGTAGCATGTCTAACAAGTATCTTCTGAAATGTCCAAAGCAACTGAGTGCTGTTGTGCTAGGGAAGAGTGAGCTGTGAAGTGGACAAGGTCATACTGAGTGGTATGAAAGCACATGGCTTTACATTTTTGGGTGGCCATTAAGGGATATAAGAGAGAGATGATGTGGATGCATCTCAATTATAACAATGAGACGTGCATTAAGAGAATGTTTAATCTTAGACTTCTGCAAACACTGTTATTATTTACATGTGATGCATTGTGTTACAATGCATTTATTACAAGGAAGGAGCATTGAGCAGGTTGGCCAACTCGCTGTGTGGGCCATAATAAATTTGAGAAGAAGTCAAAGTGGATTTTCCAGATATTCTTACTTCATCTCTTTTTTATGTACTCCAGAGGAATTGCATATTACTCTAAAGTATGTAAGGGTTAAACTCAGACTTCTTCAGGGTAGGTAGGTATATGGCAGTTACACACCTATCTTAGCAAAGTCAGATGCTTTATAGCTTGGTTTTGCCCCCTGTATCTCCCCAACACATTATTCTAATATCTTGGTAGCTGGGGAAAGAAGTTGTTCCCTTTCTTGAACCATCCGTTTCCTTCCTAATGGCCATGCATGTGTGTCTGAGGCTCTGTGGTGAGCTGTTTCAGAGTACAGGGTGAATTTCAGTGCTTACCTCAAAGGAGCAAATTAGCAAATACATAAGCATAGAACTTTGAGCACTGCCAGTAACCAGGAGTTCCATAAAGTCTAGCAGTGAAATACAGCCCTGTGTTTTCTTTTGGTGTTCTCTGCGGTCTCCTGCTTTTGAAGCAGTGTGACTGCAGTCAGAAGGTGGATGGGAGCTCTTGAGCAAAGTGTACTCCTGGTTTTGGCTTCCAGTGCTGAATTTTATAGGGGTATCATGGTGCATTACAGAGCACAGCTTGGTTCTTAGTCCTGAGTAGCTCAACTCGTGTTATCTTACCATTGCTTCAGTATCACTCTGCCAGGTGGAGTGTGCTTTTTGTTCTTACGTTTCCATATGTGTTTGTTATTTTTAAATGAAGATATATTAAAGATCTCATAGTAGTTGGAAGCAATGTGACTTGATATTTGTGAAGTAGCAGCTGATGGTGTGTTTCTTCAATGAGCACACTGAGCTTGAGTACTGTTTTGAGAATTAGATGTCACTTGCTGCCCCCAGCTCTGACTGAGAACCAAAACATAAACTGAACTACATTAGCAAGGGAGGGAGTGCATGCACCGTGGGCTTTCTGAAGTTTGATTTTGGCTGTGTGGTACTGTGAGCATATCCCTTACTTGTATAATTGTATAATTTGATATTGTGGGAATAGAGAGAGAAATTCAGGGCTGAGAAAATCCCTGGGGTGCCCAGAAAGCATGTGGTATTTAAAAAGGAAAAAATGCATATCAGGGGACTGCTTGTGCTTTTCAGTGAAAAAGATGACAAAATATCACCTTTGCTTGCAAATAGAACTCTTAAATGAGAGGTTTCTAGTGCTCGGATGATGGAAAATCCCAGAAGGAAGAGGGGTACAGGGTTACCTGAGGGAGGGTAAAGGTAGTCAAGAAGATGAATCAGATGGAAGTGTGCTTGTTGTGATCAGCGGCAGTCCCTGCCTGAGGTGCATCAGACTGTGTGCTGTTGTGAGGCTGCAGTGGTTTGCAGTAGGTGTGTTGCTGGTTGGCGCTGCGTTGGCCTTTGGCTCCATGTCACAGAGGCCTCTGTGGCAATGGGAATGTATGCTGTGCCTGGACCCAGCGTGCAGAGAACTGGGGAGGACGGGTGTTGTGTGGAAGTACTGCGTGGTGCTCAGAAATTATCTGCCTCCCCCCACCATGTCTGTTTTAATGGCAGAAGCTTTTGAAGCTTTGTGAGTGGCAGAGGACGAGCTTTAGTGGTCTGATCCGGGAACAGGAAAGAATGCTTTCGTTGCAGGCGGACAATAATATAACAGCTGTCTGCTGCTCTCATGCCAAGCCTCACCTCCATACCATTCAGAATGCCATTTGTGGTCCTCAGCCTCCTCTCTGCAATTGCTCTCTTGCCCAGATCGACTACCTACTAATGGCATTTTATGGGGGTCCTCGTAGCTTCACTTGAGAGCCGGCGCTGAGATGGAGGCCTGGCTTTCTATTTGCATGAGTGCTCGCAGAACAGAATGTACCGCATGGAAGGATGACAAACAAAGCAAATGGAAGTGTATTTCTTAATGTAAAACTTGGATGTTCTTGGGCTTGCCAGCCTAAGAGTTCTATTGTCAGCATGCTGACCCTCAGTTGTGGTGGGCTGAAAGCTATTGCATAAATATATTTTACAGGTGTGGAGTAAATTCATTTCCTTTTTGGCTTCTGAGCCTTGAGCATGCAGTTTGTGTTTGGTAAAACGTGCAGACTGTGTTTTCAACACAAGTTGAGAGTTGAAACAGATTTGAAATATTCACGTGGCAAAATGCTAGGAGTTGGGTGTCACAACTATAAGGAGATTGAGAAGGATATGATCAGAGCTGGCAGTAGCCTTGTTATTGCCGATTTCCTCTCTGACAAAGTAAATTCATTGTATGTGTGAGTTTCATTAGGTTTACAGAAGAACGGAAGCATCTCTGAGCAGCCAGAAGTAAGCAGTAAACAGGATATGAAATAGCATAGGAATAGGGTAGGTACTGCACCACCATTGGGATACTGATGCTTGAGTCTGGGGCCATGCAGCAGTGAGGTACAGCAGAAATGTAACAATGAAATCTCCATGGATACAATTGAAAAGGATACCCATTTCCTTGTTAATTAGGTTTGTTCTGAGCATTTAGCATAAGTAGTTAGGATAGTGAGGAAAGTTGAATTCAGATTTTGAGTGGGTCCTGAGGTAATGAGGGAGTTCCTCCTTGAGCTTCCCAGTATGCTGGAGTTGGAAGGTGCAGCAGCACATCCAGCTGACCATAGCAGTTTTTGGAGACAGAAGTACTTCACTTTGATTCTTGTTGGGAACACGATCATAGATCCAGCAGTGTTGGAAAAATGAGGGGAAAGAATGGATTCCTTGCTGCCTCTGGAAATTCTTTGCAGTTTCTCTGGTGGTAGTTGGCATAGCCCAGTGACCGGTTATATATGTAAAGCTATCATTACATATATAACGCTATAATCTGGTTTTATTTCAGTAAAACACATACATATGTGCTTCAGATGCACACGCGGATCTGAACGATTTATGTTTATTTTAATAAAGGGAAGCAGAGGAAGTGTTTATTTACAGATCGTGTCCTCAGAAGAATGTTTTCCACCAAACTATGCGCGTCTTTAAATACGTATATATATTTTTAGATGAGATGTGGAATGCATTCCTTCCATATAGTTGCTGTTGCTCTGAAACACAGAATGTAGCAAGGTGAGGCCTGAGCTTCCTTTGGCACAGGCAGAATACATTTGGAAGACAGACTTCCCTCATCCTTCCTGCTCATGCTCTTTGACATCATTGTTTAGAAAAGAGGAGGAGCGGGGCTGTTCTCACAGCCTGTTTATAGAGGGCTGTCTGCAAAAGCTTTAACTGGAAAGATACAAGGAGCACAACATGCGAGACGAGGCTTATCTCAATTGCTTCAAAGAATGAAGTGATAATATTGTTAGAAGCCGTTGCTCTTGAGCAGAGTTCAGGCCTGTGCTGTAGTGTTATGCTGAGGATTGTGCTGGAGAAGCAGAGACCCTGATGAGCTGTGCTCGTTTTGCCTTTGGTAGTGGTCCTTCTCTGAACTCTGCTTTGGAGTGGGAAGGTGGGGAAGTTCCTATGCCTCACGCACTTCAGAGTCATTGTCTGCTGGAATACATTTTGGTTTTGGTTCACTTCCCAGTAGCTCCACGGTAATGATAATGAAGACAGTGAGCTGCTTTGTTATGTGATGGATGTTGGAAATAGTGGATATTGTAACGCAGCTGTGTGTCACAGTGGGGCCTGTACCTGATCCAAAGCTCTCCTTTGTGTGTTGGGAATGAGTGGCTCTGGGCTGCCCCTGTGCCTTCCCAGCAGGGACTAATAGAAGCTCTCTGAAAGTAGGCACATTTGAAGGGCTCCTGCCTTTGTCCAGGGGACAGTCGGTTGCTTTAGTGAACTTAAGCAAATTAGCTATAAGCAGTGTATGTCCTTTGACCCTTTGACTTTGCTTGTGGTATATGTTCGAGGGGATGAGCCCGTAGTTAATCAGTAAGGGGTGAAGGGGAAAGGAGCTCTGTTGGAAATACTCCAACTCAACTGGAAGTTGGGTATTAACTTGAAAAATGAAACCAAGAACGTTGGCTTTGCAAGGCATTCAGTAGTGCCCTGATTTTAAAAAGCCTCTGAATAATCCAGGTTTGTAGAAGAACTGTATTGCTCAGGATTTATGGATGGTTTTGATACTTGAGAAGGGAAAATAAAAAGCACGGTATGTGCACAGTGATGTTTTCATGTTAATGTATGGAAATACTTCAGCAGCTTCTGTAGACAAATAGCTTGTGCACATGAATGGAAAGTAGAGGTTAGATAAAAACCTTAATTCTTTCTGTTATTTTCTCAATACTGCAAGTATTGCTACCATTTACATACACTGGACAAAAGGGATTTGTCTGCAGATACCTTGAAGAATCTTGTAAGAGCATTTTGCCAAGACTTCTTGTCCTTTTTCTTTCTCTTTTGTGTTAGTGACTATTTACATGGCTATGGCCAGTTTGCCAGTTAACAAGTAAAATCCAGCAATAAAAAGTAAAACTAGCAGAATAAATCTCTTTCCTACCCTCCCCCCTGCCCCCAGTTTCTTTGGTAATGACAGTGAAGTATTTTTGTAGGAGCTGAGCAGAAAAGCAGTCTGGCAAGCATGTTGTAGGACTTTATTCTTTTGAAGTCCGTCAGTTGACTACAGCACTGAGTGCTGGGTTAAAAAGTAAGCCTGCTGTTCCCCTCCAACTCTCATCAGCTGCTGTTAGAATAAAGCTTACATGCACTGAACTGTGTCCAGAGAGAAGAATGGCATTTGCTTGCTTTAGTGTTCAGAAATACTCGTCTCCAGGCTTTGTGCATGGAGGAAATAATACGGCATTGGCTACCAGCGCTCTGATGGCGGCCACCAGCGAGAGGTTTGAAGGGTGGAGGAAGAAGAGCTTTCATGGCCGGTGCATGCAATCACTTGTCCATAGGGAAGGCTGCTGCCTAAGCAACCCGTCTCCCCAGCCTGCGAGGATTTATAGTCGTGTTTTTAAAGCTGTTGATCGGAGGTATGGCAGCGTTTGTTGCACCTGCTGGAAGAATAATGCTTTTCTTTAATTACGGCAAACTCTGCAAGGGTGGTACTGAGTTTTGTTATGTGTTTCTTCTGATTTATCTTTCCTAATTTCCATTTTCACTGTCTCCCTCTGCTATTTATGAACTGACAGTCAGAAGCAAGATGCATCTCTGTGTGATTTTGTGCGCTGCCTTAATGCTGTTTCTTTCTTCTTCAGGGATATCCTGGTTGTCTCCTCTTCCCTTTCTTTTATGTCTATGCTTAAGTATTTTGACATCAGTGAACTTCTCACTCTATTCTATCCTGCTTTATTATGAGTGTTGCTGTGATGTGATTCCAAGAACATAACTGTATTTTGAGCAGCGCTGGGAAGAAGATGGCTACAAATGCACTGTGGGCTGGAGGCTTGTGCTAAAAATGCAATGCCATCTCCAAACATGTTCCTATTGGTAGTTTACTTTCTGCTATTTGTTGTGCAAGGTCTCAGTCTGTATCTTGAAGTGCTTGTTGTACATCTTGAAGAATAAGTAGCCCAGTGTAAGTTACAGCCTTTTCAATAAAAGGTGTGGAAGAGGGAGAGGGGTGAAACAGAGGACCAAAAGCATCTAAGTTTCACAAATGGGTCTGCAAATTCGACATCTTGTCACTCTCTGCAGTGTCCCTTCCTTGCTGAAAACAACTGCCTTGTGAAGGATCTGGCACTTGAATGGATCTTGGATGATTTTAGTAGTTCTTACAGAAATGTAAGTGGCTGTTTTTCCACATAAACATTAAAATATCACTGCACTGCTCCTGACATTTTTTGGTGGAATGGAAACGTCTTCTTTAGACATGCTGTGTGAGTGCCTCTGTGCTGGGAGAGCCCCTTGTGGCTGGTGATCTGTCCCATTGGCTCGCTGCCGCGCTCCTGAGTCTGACTGATGAAGTGAAAGAAGGTTTGCTTCCCTTCCTGGGCATGATGTGATACCATTGCCTGCTCATTCCAGAGCCCTGTGCTGTATGGATAGCTGTTTGCATACAAAGAAGGCAACCCAATTACTTTTGAACTTTCTCTTGACCTTCAGTAATAAACTTGCCTCTCAGTGTTTAAAAAACAAACAAACAAACAAAAAAAAAAAGGCAAGAAAAGAAACCGAGACCACTCATTAAAGTGGTTGATAGTCATTATTTGTATTCAAAGTGCCTTCTTCAGCTTTACATCCTGCAAGAATGTCAGTGTGGTATGTGGAGTAACTTCTTGTCTGCTTAGGACCTCCCCCTTTGAGTGCTGTTTGCAACCTGACCACCTTCTTCCCATGCATTTGGCTGTATGGAAATGGATGATGTTAGAAGGTTGCCCCGTTCCTGAAGAGATCCAGAGAGCTTGTTCCGTTAGCAGCCAGATGTGTTATCTGTCTCGTGCATTCACCCAGGTAGGCTAGTGGAACGCATGAATGGCTGGCTTCTGTTAGTTATTGTTTGTACTGGCTTATTGTCCTGGTGTTCTCTTAATGTGATTAAAGGAAAGTTGCTGAGCTGATGATACCGGCGTAATAATGCTGAGCAGGATGCGCTTGCTTGGGTAGGCAGTGGCTGTACCTGTGTTAGGAGACTGTTCATCTCAAGCCAAACAATTAAATGAAGTGGATGAGATAGTAAGTAGAAATACCTTTTAGAAAAGAGCCTGTAAAATCTGAACTACAATAGCTTGTCTGAACAGTGATGTCGTAGACACCTACAGCTTGGTCTTGAGTTTCTTTTTGGTTTCTACTCTGCTGGCTGCATTGTCAGTGAGGAATACTGTGCTGGAGAGAAGCAGTGTGTGCTGAAGTGGCTTTTGGGAGGCTGATTCCCTTCTGAGCCTCTGCAGATTCTGTGCTGGCAGACTTGCAAGCTGAGGAAAGTGGTGTTGCGGTTCCATGAAATTCACTTTCTCTCACTGTCTTTCAGTCAGGAAAGAGCAGTAGCTGGCCTGCTTAGGCTTGCACTGAGCTTTTGGGCCCTTCTCTTTCATCAGAGGAAAATGTTTTGGGATTTGGGAAAGGAGTATTTGCTTTCTGCCTTTGATGATGTTTGGTCTTCTGCCATCCAGAGCTGTTATTCCTACTTCAATTTCCTTCATCTCAAAGGTCACTGATGTCCTGCCCCTTGTTTGCAGCCCCTCTTTGGCACATCTGGCCACACTGTGGAGTAATTGCTCTCTCTGGTAGAGGAGGAGTTGCTGTCTGAACATACGCCCTACTTACAGCAACGTGATTAGAAGTTTTTCAGCTGCTTCCATGTGGTATGTGGGTGCGTCTGGACAGGCAGGGTGAAGGGTTCTGCCAGCTTGCCACTATTAAGGGAATCCCGTCTCTGCTCCACAGTTGGTGTTTCTCTTGCAGTGCCAGCTCCTTACATCTGCCGTGGGCTCCTGGGAGCATTTTAAATGAAACAAATGTATTATTTTGCCTTCCTTTTTTTTGGTTTTGTTTTGGTCTGCTGTTCTGCTCTTGCAAACAGCTTTGCTTGTGATGGAGAAAGCAAGCAAAGGAGAGAGTGTGTTTGTGTGCTTGGATGCAGCTTTCCCAGAATGCTCATTTGTCCTTTATGCTGTTCTTTTGATCATAATCTCAATTATCTGCCCTTCAAAGAAAACTCTTTTAAAAACTTCAGTGGATTTTCAAGAGACTGTGACACAGTCTACTGGTCTTCAGTTTTAAAACACATACTCTGGACTAACACCAAAATGGAAAAAGATTGCTACAGAGAATTCCTTCAGTGCCCTCCTAGAAGTGCTGTGGAGCAGGCAAGGAGCTCCAGCACAGGGATGATGGACTGTGGCCCTGCCAAACACTTCTTCCCCTTCTACCCTTCACCCTTTATTTTAATGTTTAAATATGGAAATCTTACTCATTACCCCTAGACATCAAAGGGAAAATACAGCAAGTAATTAGATGTTGTTTGTTTGTTTTCTGAATTGCTTCAGCTGATTTGAGCTTATTTAACTATGGGTTAGCACTGACATTCCAAACCATGTATATATTTGTTTATTCTTAGACTGAACTCTTTTGCTGTTACTTTTCTTTCTGGGTATTCAAGGGCAGGTGAATTGTCATCAGTGCAGCAGTGGCAGAATTGGAGAATCTGGAGCCATTCCCTTTCGCCCACGGGACTGGCAGTTGCTAAGTTTAAGGAAGTTCCATTTTATACAGGATGCAGAAGACTTGGTTTTATTTCTGTGTGTTACTTCCCTAAATCATCTAGATATGGGGATGAGATGAGAATGAAAGTTTTACGCTTATTTATTTTGCTGTGCAGAGAAGCAGTAGCTGAAACTTGACGCGTTTAGGTAACAGCATGCTCATATTTGTGTTCTTGTTAGATCAACACAGCAAGTTGGGATTTCCTACAGCGTGCCGCTGACAAAAGCCATCAGTGGTTTAAGGGGGAAAGCCAACAATTTTTCTTATTGCTATTACTGATCTGTGCTATTGCTTTTTGTTTGTTTGCTTGTTTGAGAGGGTGGTATTCCGAAAGTTTTAGGATTATAATTTTGGGATTATAGAGCAGAAATAGTCAGGATCAAGTGTGTGCGTTTGAGCTTCTAGTGAATTAAGAGAATTGATTTTTAGGAGCTTTGTGTCCGCAGATGTGTAGTCTGACTCCTCCTTCTTGTCTGCTGGATGGATCTCCACTTATCTTTCTGGATGCCAAGCTTGCCATCTCTGTTTTCTTTCTGCATCATTTATAATTACTTTGCTTACAATTTATCTGCTTTTTCAGTTTCTCCTTCTGGTCTGCTCCTTTCTTTCCATCTCCCTTTGCAGAAAGAGGTATTTTTAATTTAGCTGGGAAGATTTATTGGGACACAGACTCTTCTGACGTGGAGCACTTGGCTGACTGTAATTGGAAGAGATATTTAGGATACCCAGACAGCCTTGAAAAGAAGTAATTGCCTTCCAAGCATCCTTGATTCCCGTTACCTTAGACTCTGGTTTCATGATCATACTTCTAGAGAGCTGTTTAATTGGAAAATATCGGCTACAGAGCAACCCTTGACACCTAAATAGTGAGTCTTTAAAGCTGGTGATCTTTCAGATGTGCACACTTATCAGCACATTGCATCTTCTTATGTAAACCACTTTCCTGTGGGTTAGGAAGTGGGTAACATAGCAGCATCGGAAGCTTAGCGCTGAGATTTCTGACTTGCTTGTTCTTTAATGTTCGGGTATCTGTCCTGTAACTAAATATACACACAGTGCCAGCTTTGGAATGATGGAGTCCCGGAGCAGGGCTGCTGCTGGCTTCCTGGGGATAGTGTCCTGCAGTGATAGGTGTGGGCTGGAGTTGCTTTTGTCTTTGAATGAATGAAGCGGGAGTCCTTGAAAGTGAGAAACGTTATCGCTGTTTACCAAAGAGCTGTGAAGGGGTCTTTAACCAAGAGTCTGAGTTGCTGAGGAAGCATTAGGGAAGGTAAGTGGCTTATTTAATTCTGAGCTGAGACATTAGGTATAAAGCTGTGCTGCCTTGTAGCATGTTCACAGTAAGGAATTTTGAGGGTTGGATTGTTGCTCTCTGCAGCAACCCATTATACCAAAGAAAGCAAAGTTTTAAATGAACTGCAGATGGTTGTGGTGGTTGCTGATGAATTGCCGCTGACGTGGTCACTGCCTCTGAAGTTGTAGCTAGCCAAGACACAGCTGTAGTGACCGCAATGGACTGTTGTGGCAGAGAGGTGGTATGTTTTTGCTGTGATGTCCATTGCATGCAGGTAGGAGATGTTCTGGGATCAGATTTTATAGAAATGGAATTACTTTGGTAGTCATGCTTGACTTCAACTTGCAAGCTGTTGGGTTTCAGAAGGAGCTGCTGAGCCACCTCCTGGAAGGGGCAGTGACCATCTTTTCCACTTCACGTTTTGGGTTGCTGCGGAAAGTCAGGCATGAGGTGTGAGAGCATCGCAGGGAACTCCTGTGGCTGGGAAGGAGCCCCTTCTGCTGTGAGCAGTGCGTGGGCTGGCAGGAGAGGGAAGGGAGCCCTTCCCTGAGCACTGAGCTGAAGCAAAACGAGGGCAGTTGAGCCAAACATACTGTCATAGTACAGCACAGTGACTCACCTCAAGTGAACAATTTTAAGTTGACACGTGTTTGGAACTGCAGGAGAGGAAGATTTACAAGCATGACTTGTAGGAGGCAGCTGTATATTTAAAGAGACCGTAGCTTAGCTTCCATTTGCACTTGCTGAAATGATGAGGTGGATGTTGTGGGGAGGTGGAGATGATGTGGCTGCAATTGGGGTGTTCTCAGCGTGGTCTCAGTGCAGTGAGTATTTCAGCAGTCCTTTCTTCTTTAATGTCAGTTGTGCTGTGTTCATGTCTCCTCTTGTAAGGTGAACTCAAGTAACATCTGTGTCATTTCCCTGAGGCCCCTTCGGAATTCAAGAGTTGAGTGGAGAAGAGCAGGCCTTCATGTAGTTTCCCATCTCTGAATATCTTGTGTGTGCAAAGGCACTGGGGCTAGAAACTTCTCTGTTTCCCTTTGCTAGAGATGGGTCTGTTTTCATCTGTTTATTTATTCAGAAGCCGACAGTCCAAAGTGGCTTGTGGGCAACGTGTTAAGCGTCTCGTTTTCTTCTCCAGTTCATCTGTGCTGCCACTGGAACAGATCATGGTATTCCCACCCCAAGGGGAACCACAGATTCCTGCCACTGCTGCTGGTAGTCGTCCTTGCTGAGCAAAGGCTGCTTTTTGGGGTTGTAGCAATGAGCAGGCAAGCAAATGGTTGTGCTGTACTTGTGCTTTCAGAGAATTCTGCAATATTCAGAGCACTAATAGGACTTAAAATAGTCAGGACGACCATCTTGGCATCACTGCTGTGGGTTTTCGTTTTTTCTGAAGTGCCTTGGGGTCTCTGGATGGCTTTCAATGTCTGTCAGCAATGGCATCTATTTTCATATCCAAAGAAATTCAAGAATATTGCTGCATCATGTGTTTGCTGACTCTGCAATGCAGCAGCATTGGGCCGTGAGCCCAAATCACAGTGGGAAGATGTAAACCTCCTGACCCAGACGTTAGAAGAACCAAAGGGATGAGACTGAGAGCAGAGGAGAGACAATAGGAGAAATGCAGATTTTTGCAAGAGGAGGTAAAACTTCCATTCTTGTGGTCCAAGAACTGAATAAGAGGACTGTAATTAGGCTAGAGTTATCTGTATTGATTCAGAGCTGGCAAGCTGCAAGTCAACTGCTCTTCAGTCAGCATGCAGTGTGTTCTTGGTCTGTCGCACTTGAGTCAAACCTCCCTTTCCTGCTCTGTGCCATAGCACAGCACACAGGTCCATGCTATGCACAGCTCAGGGAAAAGCTTCTCTGCGCATCTTAAGCAGTGTGAAGTTCTTCTGTGGTTCTTTCATCTCCGTTTCTGTTAGAAATAAGTTGTGTCTTCTGCAGTAGGTATCTGCAAAATAGCCAACTACAGGCATTAGTACTTGAGGTTTCTTGGTCTCCAATGTTCCAGAAGCCTCAGAATTCATGAAGTTCTGCAGCGACAGCAGAGCTCTTGATTCCTGCAGCTTGGCCTTACATGCAGCTTCCTGCAGCATGGATGTGTCGTGCAAGAGCAGGGCTGGAAAGACCAGGTGGTAAATTCTTGTGGCTTGGCAGTGGTAACAGGACATGTTTTTAGGGAAAACAAGATGTTTTTAGTGAGGAGTAAGGTAGGAATTAATGTTTTGTGTTCAAGTAAGCTAAAAAGTAGCATTGGAAACTAGAGGCTCTTGTCTGTAGTAGCATTTAACATGTGGCAGTTCACTTACTTGCACTGTGGGCTGAAAGGATGTTTTTTGTTGCTGATTTGTTTCCCTGATGAGGATAGGGGCGGACATTGTATAAGCTCTCAGGCAGCAGTGATTATGCAACTGACGCTGTTGTTGTGGAGCCCAAGTCCTTCCCAGTCCCTGGGCACCAGCTGCTGCTGTGCTGCTTGGTGTTTTTTAAATCATCTTCTCCCCCTTGCACCCAACCCCTCCAGCCTGTTTCTCTTGCAAACTTATTTTCTTTCTCATGCTGTTCTTTCCTACTCTCCCCAGTGTCTGTCAGTCAGCGTCCCATTTGTTGTTTTTTTCCTTCAGTTCAGTGTGCTGTAAAATAAAGCTGCCCTTGTATATCACTGGAAATGCAAAATGGATAGAGAAAGGTTAGTTTTTCATGAGAATTGCTTTGTACTTTTTAGATGTCATTAGAAAGAAAACAAAAACAAAGCCAGGCATTTGCTTAGATCTGAGTGAAATTTTGCTGCAAATGGCCTTTGCCTAAGCTGAGGTCAAAAGTTATGATTTCCTGTTGTCATGATATTAGAATAAAGTAAATATCTGGTGTTTTTTCATCCTTCAGAAGATGGGCCTGGGATACATTTCTTTCTACTCCTCTTCCCACCCTTCCCCTCCATGTGCACATACACTTTGGATCCCCAAATAACATACAGTTCTCCCATCTATAAAACGAGTCAGTTGTAAATCTTTTCCAGCCGAGTGATCACGCTGCAATAATAAAGGCAATAGAATAATCATGTACAATAATACAGTGAGTGCTTTGCAAAACTACTGTAAGTCTTGCCATATTTGTGCTTCATTTTCAGGTGGCAGTTTGATGTCGTGCTGTCACTGAGGTGGTATGTAGTTTCAGTGACTCCAGGTGGGTCATTCTGATCTGTTCAGGCTTTCAGATATGTGTGTGGCACAGGACGGTGGGACGGGAGCCCTTGGGAACCTGTCCTGCAGGTTTTTGCTTACAGATAAACTGAGCATACTCTGTGTGGTCCCAGTAGATGAGAAGAAGTGGTGGATCTGTCATAGCATGTTGGTTGCTGAATATCTTGGGTTTCTATAGCAAATGTGATCTGTATCAGTCATAAATAGGCTCTAGCAATTAATGTCCAATGCCAGGAAGCAATTTGGGTATCAAACGTTTAAAATCTGTATTGAGTCAGTAAGTGTTATGCTAAAAAAAGCAATGCAAAAAGATACATTTTCTTGCTTAGTGTCTGTCTGCACTGGGGACTGGACATTTGGGTAGAGATCTGTGTGAGTGCTGTCTATTGTAGCAAACTCTCCCCTTGGTGCGAGCTGGTTTTGTTGGAGTTTGGAAGCGTGCTTCAGTCTGCTTTAGAGATACCGTATATGCAGAAGGTGTTCTCTTTGCAGCTGAAAGAGTGGATGTGTGACATGTATTCCAGTCTCTTCTGTTTGTACCCCTACTCCCCAGATTTTTCATGGGAGGAACATTCATTTTTGGTTTCTAAATTTTGGTTTCTCAAGTACAGCCTTGCTCTGCTGTGCATATTCAATCAATTTCTGGTGGTCACACTTGTCACTGGGTTAATGCATTGCTTCTGTAGCTGTTGAAGACCATTGGAGCTCAGACCTCGTCCCTATAGTTCTGGCAACTGCATAAGTGCAGTTGTGTTTTTTGTGTATTTAACAGAAGGGATTTGGGAATCAATTTCTGACTGACTAGCTAGCACCTACAGACCTGCCACAAAGCACTTTGGATAATGTGTTGTCACCCTGAACAGAGCATATTTGTGGCAAATGTCTTTGCATGGTATTTCCAGCTCGCCAAAACAAATGCCTGAAGCACAGTGCAATGGAAGCTGGTACACAAGAGTTTGTTTGGTTTTGAGATGTGTGTCAGATCCATTTTTATCTCAGAATCTGCTTAGTTGAGGATCTTGCCTCAGAGCTTCACCAAAATCCAAACTAATGGCTATTCTTTAAGAACTTGAAGGTGAGCATCTTGCTAGGAGTCTCTCTCTGCCTTGTTCACTGCAAGAGAGAAGATTGTTTGAATCAGGATGTTCTTAAGAGGTTTTGTTTTGCCTCCTGATGCCTGTCTTGACATGTGGTCCTTGGGGTTGGTTTGTTTGGTGATAGGAGGTGGTATCCCTCAAGAAAGTTTTAATTGCTTCCTAGCAGTTTTGATAATTAAAGCAAAATATACATAACTTCTGGAGGGCAACTCTTTGGTCGTGGTGGCACATTAATTGGGATCTAATAAAGAATAATAGCTTTAAAGGCTCTTTTTTTTTAGTAGGTTTCAAAGTAGTCAGCAGTTGAGCTAGAAACCTCCGAAATTTAGCAATTTAGGAGGAAGTGGTTTCTTGGCTGCTTTAGAAAGTGGTTGTTTTTTTTCTTTCTTTAAATCTGGTGGTTTCTTTTCCAAGCTGCTGTTGTCTACATCTCAGTTTTCCTTCTCGATTCAGTGCACTCTTGAGATGATTACTGGAGGTTTTATTTTCTGTCACAGGCAATGGAAAGGGACATTTCTACTCGAGTTTCAAGTTGCAGATAGGGGTTAGCTTGCGGAGGTGTGAGCGTGGTGCTGCATACGAGGAGCAGGTTACTTTACAGTCACTACAGCTCTTGGAGGCGTCACAGACTGAACTGTGAATTCTCCTCTGTGGATTGCTGCCGGAATTTCATATATGACCACGTACAAAAAACATACCTATAAAATGCCCATCTTCTTAAAAACCATTTCAAACCTCCTGTCCATTGCACCTTCACTCTGTAAATCTACCATGTGTTTACATTAAATCTAACCTGTATTACCATTAAGTAGACAAGAAAATAATTTCTATCAGAGTGTTATTTGTTCACACTGTTTAAAACTGCTTTCTGTATCATATTTGATCAGGAACAAAACCGAAGATCACCTAGTTTCAACCCCCCTGCTATGTGCAGGGTCGCCAACCAGGCTGCCCAGAGCCACGTCCAGCCTGGCCTTGAATGCCTACAGGGATGGGGCATCCACAACATCCTTGGGCAACCTGTCCCAGTGTGTCACCACTCTCTGCGTGAAAAACTTCCTCCTACATACAAGCTCAATTACTTCTGTGGTGTTTCTTGAGTTCTGATGAAATCTATCTCATTTTGCAAATGTGGTTATTCTGTTAATTTGTGGTGTTCGGCAGTTAGTTTCTGTATCATGAGCTGAAAGAGTCTTGATGGTGCTCTGAAAAGCCCAATTCCTTCAAAACAGCCCCTCCTGGGCTAGTTTTAATGGCATGGGCAGCAGGCCAAGTGTGCCATTTCTGTATGGCATCTGTTGGAGGCTGCAGGCATTGCACCATGATTAGCCTGTGTCTGAATGGCAGTAATCCATCCAACCTAACCCAGAGCTCCTGCTGCTGCCAGTTGTGCACTGGCATTCTGTTTCTGTAGTACTTTCTTTCCCCTGAAAAACATATCAGAACACAAATAAGTGAGAGTTTAAATAGCTTTAACAGGCAGGATTTATATCTTGACAGCTTTTATCTTTTTTCTTCATGTTCAGTTATTTCTTAGGCAATAGAATTATAATGAAATGTTAGATTTCATAGATAGGTCCTTTTTTTTCCCCTTTATGGATGTATTTTTTTTATTGCTTTGGTTTTGCCAAAAATCACTTCAGCCATTACTGTGAGTTTTAAAAATTATTATTTTTGAGTTTTAACTTTACAATAGGAGAAACGACTGTGACCAACTTGGATTCCATTTGGTGGACTTGTAGGACTTTTGTATGCTTATGTTTCAGAGGAGTAGTAGAGAATGAAATTGTAGAAGAGCAGTGATGAGGCTGTCATAAAGGAGGAACAGATCCTTCAAAATACATCTTGAGGAAGTTGAGTAAGAGCATGCTGAGGGGAAGGAGGGTTCAGGCTGTACCATGGGTCAGCTGCTGCGTCCTCCTCCCTGTGAGTCACCCCCCCATCTTCCATCAGCAAATGGGAAGAAAAAAAAAGATGAAAAGGGAAAAAAAAGGCAGAGAGGATCCTCCATGCCTCCTCACAGTGAGCGCAGCACAACTGCAGATCCACACTTGGAATTTGCACATTTGCAAACCCATTAACTACAGACTCTTGGAAATGATTGCTGATTAAGGTGTGATCCTGTGCCTGTGGTAACAGGGAGAACTGGATGACCGTGGAAAGTAAGTTAAAATTTTGATCTGTCAGCATTCCTCTCTTAACGTTTCTCTTTGTGACTGAGCACATGGACCACTCTAGTAGTGAGGTTACTGCGTGTGTGAAGAGAGATCACAACTCCACATTGGAGAATGATGTTTCCTTGGTTTAGATCATTCCATCTTGTTAACTTTTTTTCCCATGTCTGTCAAAATGTGCCCATTCTGTAATGATTTGGGTCTGAAGCTTACTTCCCGCTGGATCTTTGTTGTGGCCTTGTGCTTTGAGGCAAGGCTCTCATTCACTCATGTTCTTTACACAGTGCATGTCTGAACTCTCAGCAGAATGGGTTTCCTTGGTGCAGGATACTTGCTTTGACAGAAATGGAACTTTGGGAACTAAATGTTAACTGCATCCTTCTCTTTTATGCTTTTTAGGACTTCTAGGCAATGTATGAAGCTACACAGTAAATTGAGAATAAAAATGGGTGTTATTTTCTGATCTGAATGTGATCCACACTAATTACGGTCAGAAATGTGCCTAGTGAGATGGCTTTGGCCAGGAATCTCTCTCATCTGCTATCTCCGAGGAGAGGAGAAAGCGGTGAATGAAATGATGAACAGAGGAGTTGTCAGGGGAGACGTGGAGGAAAGTTGGGTTGAACTTTGAATGTGAATTTAGCAGCATGAGGTCTGCTGTGTGGAGGCTCTTTTAGAGAAGCACAAAGTTAAAATTTAGTTACAGTTCTTGTGCGAATGAGAGCTCATCATCTGAACATTCCTTTGAACTGTTGCTGTTGCAAAATGAAGCCTTTCTCAGAAGCTTGGGCTGCTGAGTTAAAACTGAAGAGCGCTACTTTGAGAAAAATGAGGAAGGATCACACAAGCAGAAGTGCTGTGCATAACTTTTGGAGCGACTGCGTGCATATCCTTCTTGTATTTATTTTAGAGCCAGGCGTGTGGTCCTTTGTGTTCTCTTTGGTTAAAGGAGAAATAAATTTCCTCAGTCTGAGTGCCAGTGCCGAGCAGCATAGGCTGTGGGATTCCTCTTTTCAGGTTTGAGATCTGTGAATGGGACAGTGGTCTTTGACTTCGGGTGCTCCTCTCTGATTTTGCACTGCAGGCCCACATGGTTATTGGGACATTTAGTGCTGTTTAGTTCGTAGGTGGGTGCTGGGAAACTGAAACCTCTGGTAGCTGCACCATTGAAGATGTGTGATGTAGCCTATGATGAAACAAAGAAGCGAGGCTTTATTTTTAGGATTTATATATACCATCACCCTCAACTTGCTCGGTTGCTGCCATTTCCACTCTGAGTAGTGAACAGCATTGAACAGTATACACCAAAAAGAGGTACAGCCTTCCCTGAACAGTGACATGTTATTTAGAGGGGAAGCCATGTCTTGCAGTACATGCCCTTAAAGCCTAAGGCTGCTGACCAGGAAGGCTGTTGTTCAGACCAGAAATAGTGAGCTCACAGTCCGGAAATCAAAGCTGCCCTGCAAGCAATTCCTTCCCGGCCCCAGAGAAGCCCAGAAGTGGTGTGAGCAGTGTGCTGAGCCCAGAGCAGGAGCACTGATGGGAACTGCGTGCGGCCTGGCCGGCCCTTCGTCCACACTGCTCCTTCCTTAGCACTAATTCCTTGCATGACTGTCCTCAGGAAGAACGCTACTCCTTTACAAGCAGTTGTAGCCTCTGTTGTTTCGAGTTATGCCTATTGTTTCATTTTCCCACTGTGCATTGGTTGTTGTGAAGAGCCTGGCTTCATCTTTGTTCTGCCGATAGCCTGTGGCTTTTTAATATAGGTCAGCCTTCAGTCCCTGTTAGGAGATTGTATTTTTGTGATTAATTAAAGAGTAAATAACTAATATGAGCTTCAAATTAGCAGCTAATTTATACTGTTATATCGATTACATTATGTAATACAGCACCACTGAGTTGGGCTGTATTGAGCAAAGTGGCACGTTGACACTAATTAAGAGGGAAAAATCTTTACTTACTTTTGTGTGTATTATTTGGAACAACTTAAACGCTTCTTACTGAAACAGAGAAATAGCATCCTGCTGTGACCCCAAGATGTTGTAAAATAGCACCTAAAATTGTTCTGCAACTCTTCAAAATATCATCAAAGCTGCCTGAGCTTCTGTCCTCAGGGAGATAGCTGACCTCCAGGTTTCAGAAATTTAGGTAATCAGGGCTTGTCTCTGTGTCCAAAGGGTTTATATATGTATTTATTTCTGTGGAGAGCTAAAGGATTAGCAGGGCATTAACTTTCTGAAATGAACAGAATCCCTCTCTATTTTACTGGATTCTGATTTGATGAAGCAGAATGTTATGTTTGTTCAGGAAGATTTTTTTTTTAAATTCTTTCATACACGATATTAAGGGTTGTTTAAGTAACAGAGTTGTTGTTTGAATGTATATTTGATTGGTCTAATTTATGTCTTTTCTGTGGGTATTTGATCAACTTGAAGTATGTACATCACTGCTAACCCTGATTTCAGAAGGGATGACCACTGTAGAAAGCTTGCCTGTCCAACCTCTTGGGTGCACCTCTTGCACAGAGATGAGGGGCACTTGGCAAGGTAAATAACACAACAAAAATTTCCACCTCCACTGTGATAGCAGCCAAGCAGCTCATTTCTCAGAGAAGCAGTGCGATTTCCTTGGAGATGCTTGGAGTTCAGTGTGGCTCCAAGCAACCTGATCTGAGCTGACCCTGTGCCGAGCCAAGGTTGGAGCATTTCACCTTCGTGGATGACTTCCAACTTGTGTTGTTCTGTTCTTAAATACAAAGAATAGCCAGCATTTCCATGACAGGAGTCAGTGCTGTAATAAGACCTAATTACTGAATTTGAAAACCTCTACTTAAAAGCTTAATGCTCGCTTTCAAGCAGTGTAATTAATTTAAGTTTAATGCTGCAAGTGATGTTCAAGTCAATTTAATGTATCTATATGGAGAGCATCTTGAGGTGAGTTTCTTAATCCTGACAGATTCTGATTTCTCTGTTCAAAAAGCGCATTTTTTGCTCATAAGAGCAGAAGGCAGCCTGAATGATAGTGGATTAATGTCTCCTTGGCAGGGAGTTTTGTAAATTAGGGATTGAATGCAGTACGTGAGAATATTCTGAAGACAGCTTGAAATGAATTTTCCTAATTTATTTAAATGTACAAGTTTTTGATGGTTCATTTTGAGAGGGAATTAGCATTTATTTCCATTTGGAGCATCAGCTTATAGAAGTGTAGATATTATCAAAGCTTGCAAATTTAATTAGGAAGTAATTAAAGAGCAAAATAACATTGAGCGAGCGCTAAAATTTTCTTATTCCTTTTTCCAGTGTAGTTTTGGCCTTGACTTAATGTAAGTGCTCAACTGGTGGAGCATTTCTTCTTCCTTGCAGTGGCATAGAGATCAGGGGCTGCATTACATCTTTGTGACTCTTACAGTGACTGCATCAACACCGAGGCAAGACCTAGGCTGTCCCATGGAACTTGCCCAAACTGAATGAGACTTGCTTTGTTTCCTTGACTTCCATGTTCCTTTTTAAAAGTCTGAGTCAATGGTGTTTAACTTTCATTGCTCGTGAAGCCTAATCTGCCAAAGCATGGAAGTTGTGTGTTGTTGTTTTGCCTCTGCATATGGGCTGCTTCTGGGGGAGACATGAATGCAGCTCTGTAAGGTTATGGCTCCTTCTGTTTTACCTCATCAACACTTTGCGTTTATCTTCTCCATGCTTTACAATGTTGAGATTAATCTGGCTGAAGTAAAACCTATGTAAGATTGGGATCTTTCTGGAATACATGAGAATTGCTTGAAAGGCATAGGAGGACATGGGGCCTATCTGGTGAATGCAGCATCATTTGAGGAGGGTTTGGCTGTTTTGTGGTTTTTTTTTTTTGTCACTCATGAGTGAGTTCAGTGACAGGGAGCAATGCTTAGCAGTTGTATCTGGGAAGCTGGCTGTAATACTTGGCCATTATGACCCGTTTTGTTGTCATCCTCCCTTCTGCAGTTGAATTTGGAAGTGTTTTGAGGTTGCCTCTGGATTTGGAATAGCTTGCTTCCCATCTCCCTACCCCTCTTCCCCAAATACTGTTGTAGGGAATACCAGCTGAGGCATTTGCGTTATCTTTAGTTCAGTTATAACTGGCATCAGGCAGTGTATCTGCCACTGTGTGTGAAAAGCAGAGGCTTAACATGGCTACAGTGCTTATCAGTGCTTATGTATATGTTTGGAGCTCGGAGAGAGCACAGAACTGTGCATCAGAGCAGAATGTTGTGCCTCAAATCATGCTTTGTCACACAGTCATATGGCAGTGATGTCTGAGATTGAGACCAGAGCATGCAAGATCCCCTCCTCTGTGCTGGTAACTGCTGGTTGTGTTTCAGGCAGTGGTGGTGTTTGGCTGTGGGGTGTGTGGGATGTTCCCTGCCCTATCTGGTACAATCCTTCTTGTGTTCCCTGCTTTCTGAGTTGCGTTATTCCAGCTCTTGGGAAGAGGGACAACACTGAGTTACGGATTGCCACGTTCTGTGCTAAGTTGAAGGTGAATGAAGTAATATTTGGTAAGAAAAGTTTAAGAGACTGTGATGATAAATGTCAGTAGGCTCCTCTGTCGTTTTTGGTGTTTTCTGCTGTAAACCTCTAGGCTCTGTCTATGAGAAGGTGAACTGTGTGCTGGGATGCATTTTCCTCCTTCATCTTCCCGGTTCATGAGGTCAGTGGAGCCTGTTTGGCAGTATGACTGGAATGCAAACCATGAGAATTCAGACACTGGCTCCTACTGGCAGCATGTGGTCCTGACCTCCTGAGCCTGGCCTGTCCGAATAGTGTGCTGTACATTCATGTCCCTTGTACTGCCCGTGGTCTGGGACATGTGTTCTAGGTGTGCGTTGCTGCTGGAACAGGCAGAAGTTGGACCTGCATTGAATATAATGCTGCAATGCCTTTGCTTTCAGTTAGAAGCAGTGTTTTAATCCCCATTATGTGGGCTACCAGCACTCGAGTGCTGTATTTAATTTCCAGCAGCTCAGGCTTCAGTATCAGGATGAGAGGGAATGGCCTCAAGTTGCACTAGGGGAGATTCAGGTTGGATGTTAGGAAATGCTTCTTCTCTAGAGAGTGGTCAGGTGATGGAATGGGCTGCCCAGAGAGGTGGTGGAATCACCGACTGGGAGGTGTTCAGGAAACGTTCACTGAGGGACATGGTTTAGTGGGGAATATCAGTGATAGGTGGATGGATGGACTGGGTGATCTTGGAGGTCTTTTCCAACTTCAGAGATTCTACGATTCTATGATCAGTGCTTTGCTTTTCTTGCACTGACAAGTCTTACTACAGAAAACCAAAACATTCCTCTGGCATTACACACATATGGCTTTTTGTAACTTGGCAGAACCTGCCAGTGGGTAGTGAAAAGGCTGCTGAGATCTGAATAGGTTTCTGTTGAACACCTGTGGTACGTAACAAAATACGTGATGCTTTTTTAGGGCTCTCATTTTTATATGGTGATGGCACCAATACAGTATGTTACAACTTGGTTAAGCCTCCTTTGTCTGCCAAGTGGTAAAGTGAGGGGAATATAGCTGAACTGGATAGTGCTTGTGCTTCTTTTATGGATTTCAGACGTGAGGGGAAAATTGAGTGGATTTTATGGCAGTTCTTTTTCTTTTTGCTTCTTCCTAAGAACAGAGTGATTTGAGTTCCAGCATTTTTTGTGGAGTGTCTGGTGAGGGAAGCAGCAAGTTGTGTTGATTTTTGGACTTTCATAAGCGAGTGTCTAGAAAGTAGGGAGATATTGATCCTCTGCAAAATTAGGACTGAAATCTGTGCTTGGGAGGTCACTGCAGTGCTGCCAATGTTCTGTGTCAAAGCAAGCAAAGTACTGAAATGGACAGGGAGGAAGAAGTAGTGACAGCTCATAGGCACTATCCAAGCCAGAAATCACTTCTGCATCGTTGGACATGAATTTATACTTATCACTACCAGTTCTAAAGAAAAATGTTTGGAAATGCCATAGTCAAAGTTCAATTGGCCTTTGTTTCTGTTGTTTTTAAAGTAACAAAAAGTGCTTTAAATTTAATACGTACTGACCAATGCATTGTGTGTTTTAAATAACACCAGAAGAAAAATCGTATTCATCTGCTGGAAAAGCATTTTTGATAGGAGAAGGAATAACTGTACATAATTATTCAAACTGTGCAAGTAAGCTCCTCAAGGAGTGCCTGTCAGCCTGAACTCTTCTGAGAATTACTGTGAAGTATCAGTTAGGGTTTTATCGGTCCTGTTCAAGCAGACCACCCCAATTCTATGCTTTGGGAAAGTGATTGGAAATGATATGTTATCACTCCTTGAACTCAGAGGTCACACTACAGTGCAGCAGGAGCTTTATGCAGGGCTTGCATGGGAGCAGAGGTGTTTTAGACACTGAAGCTTTTTTTCCTGAACGACACCTGATTTCTGGAAAATAGATGTGCTCACTGCCAGAGGTCAGTGGTGAGCCATGGAAATAAAGTCAGGAGATATGATGTTGGATTCTCCATGGTGCTGGCACTTGCTCTGCTGAACCGTGCCCTGCATGTGCACGCATAGGTGAGGATGTGCTCTGGTGGGTGAGGGATCACAGAGGTAGTGTTGTGTTCAGCAGACAGAAACCTGGTGACATCCTGTAATAGTGTTGCACGTCATTTCCTTTTTCAGAACATAATTCCTACTTACACGTTTCCAAAATGGTTATGAGAAGACTTCTATTGCTGAATGGCCAGTTTGAGTCTTTGTGTGCTCCTCTTCAGTATTGGGTGTCAGAGCCCTGTGGGACATTTGAGGTTGCCAAGGAGAGAGCTGTCAGTAGCAAGTGAGATGCCATGTCTCTGCTCCTCGTATACCTGGAACAGTGCAGCCCTATTCAGTATTGCCTTGCTTCTCTGCTTGGCACTCTGTCAGTGGCTGACGCTGCCTCAGAAGGTCCATATGTAGAATGGCTGCAGAATCCTTTAGGTGCCTGCTGTTAGACTAGGGGAACTCTGTTGTGCCCACAAGGGGCGGGCGTAGATGGATAGGGCTGTTTGCTGTGTGCCCAAATGATCCTTTAAGATGGATGAATGTGAGTCTGGATTGTTGGGAGAACACAGATCCTTGCCTCAACGATGAAGAGGAAGGGTTTTGTTTTCTGCACTTGCTGTACCATTGCATTTCCCAGACATGTTGATCCTTTACAGAGGAGACTTGGGAGGAACCAAGGAAGCAGGCCAGGCCAGGCCATGCTGTGGCAATTGGTCAAAGTGGTTCTGCTTTCTCAGAATGTGTGGCACTGTTTTTGTCCATGTCTGGCATGCTGGGAAGACAGTGCTGCTGTCTGTCCCTGCTCTCTGTGTGCTCGGATATGTGTGGGCCTGCCACCTCACTTCCCTGGAGGGGGAATGTGGAGAGGCCGATAGAGCCTGAGCTGTGCCGGCTGCTCACAGAGCATTGCTGTTGTGGCCAGGATGCTGAAAACTGAGCTGTAATGTTGTTTGATTTAGTTACACTTGTGATGATGTCAAACTTCTGGCATACTCAAAATTCACATTTTTCTGAGCTGCCTTCTTCTTTTTCTCTGCTTGTTGTTGTGGAATAAATAGGGCGTGCCATTGGCTTTGCAGCCACTGTTGGTGATTCTGCCGATGACAACAGAGAGCATTTGAGTTTGTCTGATGCTAAAGATTAGTTGACATAATTAAAGTGGGAGTGGTTTATTTTTGGCACTGAGAGAGCTGTTCAGCTCCTGTGGGATATGTTCATACAGCTCCTTCTGTCCCCTGTGCATTTTGGTTTTGGGACTGTGGATTAGAGCTGTCCCATTCTGTGACCAAGTATTTCTTAGGTCAGCGTGGCCCTGATGCACTTCTAATACGGAAGTAGGGCAGTGTAAGGGATCGAGACTTTAGGAGACAAGGTGCTCCATGCATGCTATGGAAAGTGTTCATAGAACAGGCAGCTTGGTGTGTGCAGGCCCTAATAGGTGCTCCCACAGGATTCTAACTGTTTCTTATTTCATGCTGAGTAAGTAATGCTTGTGGAAGGGGGGTCAGAAGCTGTCTATGTGGTTTCACTTCCTAACAGCGATTTGTTGTTTTATTTTTTGATGGAAGCCGGAGGAACTGCTGATGTTGCACTCTGATTTCTGCTCAAGCAAGCTCACAGAGTTTGGGTGCTTGCAGTACAACAACTGGTCAGTTGAGCTTTGGCAATATAGGCAGTGCTAATTAAGCCTGGCCTAAATGCAGTTTGTTCTGATCTGCAGCCCATACGTAAGATTTCCATTGACTGTATTTAAAAATAAAAAATACTAGATCCTAACCAAAGAACTTGTTCATGATATGCAAAGGTGTGGCTGTTACTGCTGAGCTCATGAACTTGCCAACAAGTTGAGTTCTATTTTCAATGCTTGCGGTGAGGTTGGATCAAAACACTGTATAGTTATTAAGCACCACATCCTTTTGAGCCAAGAGCTGTGTGAATGCTGCCTCTCTGGCAAAGTCTTCTGAAGGCATAGTGATCATATACTGCTGTTTTTCACTTCTGTGGTGTTTTTTTTTTTTTTTTTCCCTCCTAAAATCTTTGTTATTTTTACTGTACAAAATAAAATTCACTAAGTGTATATTTGTACTGCTACGAGGTTTTCCTTGTTGATGTGGGATATGTCTGTATATGGCATAGGTACCTACACTGATGGTGCTGAACATGGCAGGTGGGGAATCAGAGCTGAAATCATTGCTCTCACAGATATCCTAGGAGCAACAGCTCTTTGCAGCATAGCAAAGCTCTGCTATTATTGGCATGTTTGTGTTCTAACCTCTGTTCTTTCCTTACCTTCCCCAGTGAATGGACAGCATTGCTATTGAAGAGGAACCTCAGAAAGGAATGGGCTCTGTTTTCCTGAGGCTGTTGGCCCCGATCCCAGGAATGCTATAGAGGTCAGTGCTGTGAGTACCAGAGAGCGTCTGCAGAAGCAACCTTTTGGTTTGTAACTGCCACGCTCCTCCCCAGGTCCTGTGTGAGGCACTTGGTTTGCTGTCTTAGAAACAGGGTTAGCATGGGCACCATTGGAACGCTGTCAATTTAAAATTGCTTTGCTCAAACCAAACTTAGGTTTTTATGTATTTGTGTAAAGGCAAATAGAAATGCATCTGCAAAGTACATGTGAATAATTGGGAGGAGCTGACAGGAAGAGCAGGAGAGATCTCGCCATCCTTACACAGTGAATTCCCAGTGCTGGTGCCCAGAATGCAATGTGTGCTGACCTGGCCCACTGCAAACCTTGCACCGTTAAAGGTTGCCTTCACCTCTGCAAATGGATTTCAAGTGTTTTGGGAGTGCGTGGCATCCGTCATCTCTGCTGCTCTGTGCAGTGTCTGTGAATGGAGTTGGCACAGGAAAGTATGACCTGGGTGGGCTCAGTTTGTTCTTCTGATCAAACCTTCCTGAAGTACTGCTTATGGAGCCCCAATGCATTGTTGGATTTGGCTTCCAAATGCTTCCCACTGATGGCCTGTGGATATCAGCACTATGACAGTGTGGGGTGATGCAGGAGATGCAGGGTGTTGTAGACTTTGGCTGTGCAACGTTCATCAATTTCTACGTGCTTTGAGTAGGCAGGTGCAAACAGGGGCTGTGGCTATTACTGCAAATTCTAGAATAGTTTATGACATAAAGGAGAATATCAGCCTTAGAGCTGAATCCAAGTCATGTGTGGTGCTGGCTGGAAGAAGATGGTGCAGATGTTTTCAGGTGGTACAATAGGAAGTGCCTTTGTTCTGGATGCTCTGTTGGCAGTGAAAGGTTGAGGTATACTGCTTTCTGTTGGTGGTCATAAGACAAAACAAACAACTCCAGTCAAAATGTTTGTGTGGGGTATAATCCCAACCAGTGCTTGTTCTTACACTCAGCAAACAGCTGTACTCCTTCCCAGTGCAGTATTTCTTGTGTACCATTTCTCCCAGTATTTAAAAAAAATTTTAGATGAGCTTAAACATCTCAATGTTGAAATAGGATAAGTAAGTACTGTTATTCAGATCCACAGTAAGGAATCTTTACCTTCTGTAAATAATGAATTGTCCTTCTCATATAACTTGAGACCTAATTCAGGTTATCTTCCTGTATTTCCACAATAATAAAAATAGGCTATATTTGGAGTGAAAAAAAAAATGAAATTTGAAAGAACGCCTCAGATATGTATTCACTTCTCAGTGATGTTGTTGCATAGAGCCCCTGCTCACCTGTTTTCTGACAGAAATACAATGGGACTTGTTTTCAGCATAATTCCAAGAGTAGTACATACAGCACACACCATTAAGTTGGGCTTCTTGGACAATGCTAGTATAGCCAATTCTTGAAGTACCGTTGTGTGGCTGAAGTAGTGCAAACTGCCATCCTCAGTGTGTGCTTAGGCTAAATGAAGTCACAGGATATTGCTGATTTAATAGAAGAACTGGCAGAACTAGCAAAAGTCAACAGCAGTGGTGGGTGGAATGACAACATATTCTGTGTATTGTATATGGAGTTATCAGTATTGTGTGAGTCACTAAAAGAAATTTCAAGATCATCTATGAAGGAGTTTAATAACACTAAAATACAGCTTCCTTCCCTCCCCCACCACTGCTCAGGCAGCAAAGTTTTGTCTCAGGTGCAGTATTCCATATTTCATTTAGATCAATTATCCTGCTGTCATAGCGTGAGAAGAACTCCCAATCTGAACGGTTTGGGAAAGAGTTTGGGATTCCTCCAGGAACTGTGCTGTTTCATAGGATCATACAAGTTGGAAAAGACCACTAAGGTAATCTACTCCAACCCCAACCCATCCCCACCATGCCCACTGACCACATCCTCCCTCAGTGCCACATCTCCACAGATCCTGAGAGCACCTCCAGGGGCAGAGACTGCATCACCTCCCTGGGCAGCCTGTGCCAATGCCTCACTGCTCTTTTTGAGAAGAAATATCTCCTAATATCCAACCTGAACCTCCCCTAGTGCAGCTTAAGCCTGTTACTTCTCATCCTGTCCTATTTATTTCATCCTATATTGCATGTATCTTCCTGACCTGAAGTCTGTAACCTGTTATATCTTGAGGATAGCATGGTAAAAGACCACAGCCACTTTTGTATCATTTCTCTTGAAATGTGAAAGGTCAGTGCAGATTTCCAGCATAGGCTGGCTACAGTTGCTGGGATGTATGTTAGGAAAGCTTAGATGTTTTTTTAGTGGCTTCTTGATTCGTTTTTTTGGGGTTTTTTTTTTTTGGTGTGTTTTTTATACCACAGTATTCGTTGCCAGTTTTTATGCCACAGTATTCAATCTTTTTTTTTAATTTTTTTTTTTTTTAACCTGAGATTAAAATACAGTTTTACCGATGCATTCCAGAAGGGTATTTCATCTTGGTTTAGGCAGAAGATGAAGTTATTCTTGTTAAATTCCTCCTACCAGCAGTTGGTTAATTATCTTCAGTATTAGAAACTTCATTCTAGTTTGTAATGAGGTGTTCCTCCCCCCTCTTTTTTTTTTTTCCCAGCTGCTGTCTGATGACTTTGTCTCTGGATTTAATGGTTCCTCAGTAACTGGTATTTCCCTCTGTTATTCCAGTCGCAGCACCTTTGGTATAATCACTTCTCCTTTTCATAATTGACCCTTCATGATGACCTCTTTTTTTGGTAATTTAAATAGATCAACTTCTTGACATTTGTTGCTGTAAGGCATTTTCTATCCTTGAATAATTTTTATCGCTTTTACTGACCTTCTTCAGTTTTTCAACAGTCTTTAAGCACTGAGAAGTGGACGCTGTAATTCCATTGACTCTTTCATTTTTGCTCTCCATAAATTCACCTGTAGAAATCATTTTCTGTTCCCCTTCACTCCTTCCCATACCTGAAGGTGAGCAGGACAACGGTCCCTTTTGCAGTAGCGTACAACAGGCTACATCTGAGTGATTTATCTACTCTGAGCCACTCAATTCCCTTCTGAGATCCTTGTACAGACTTCAGTCTCAGGTACAGAAGAGAGTGGCCCATGTTGCTTTGCAGAATAGTGCAGGGCTGCACACAGGTGCTAACTGGTATCAGTGAGAAGCATTACAGTGAGCTACCTGTGCTCCAGGAGGGAGATGGTGAGGGGAGCTTTCCTGTGCATTGGACAGCTATGGTGTGAGGTCAGCAATAAGTCTGTAGGAAGGCAGTGTCTGCTTGCCCTACGGAAGTCAAGGGAAAAAAAAAACCTACGTGTGCCTTTGTATTGATGAAGTCGATGTCCAAGGTGTTTAGGCCTTGTTTGGGTACAGTGTAACATACAGAACTGGTACTAATTGTATTCTAGAATTATTTTGAGAATGCTTTGCAACATGTCAGTTGTATTTCTCTAAATGCTCTGAGATGAGTATTGAAGAATCACAAAACCATCTCCGAAACTGCACCGAAGTGTTTTGCTGTGCAGCTGTGATTGGTGCTGGAGGGTGTTGAGTGTTGCCCTGTTGCAAGCTGTTTGCTTCAAACCCTGCAGGCACATGCTAATCAATTCCTGGCACGTACAGGTACCTAACAGTGCTAACTGTGGCATGGAACTTTGCTGCAAGAGGGGCTGCTGTGCATTTACAAGCTGCTATGGGATGGCTCCTGACTTTCTTGCACTCAGTGGTTTGTGTTTGTTTCTGCACAGGACGCAGGGGAGCTCCAGAAGCCAGTCAGGATGAATATGGTGAAGAGGATCATGGGCCGGCCCCGGCAGGAGGAGTGCAGCCCCCAGGACAATGCGCTGGGGCTGATGCACCTGCGGCGCCTCTTCACAGAGCTCTGCCACCCTCCCCGGCATATGACCCAGAAAGAACAGGAGGAAAAACTGTACATGATGCTGCCAGTATTTAACAGGGTAAGCCAGAGAGTCTGTGAGAGACTTTTGCTTTATTGTAACCAGCTGCTCTTATTGTGTTTCCTCAGGACCTCTGGTTCTAGCAGAATGGAACTTGCTCTTTCATTGGCATACTGTATTTTTTTTCCATGTTTTCCTCATGTACTGTTGTGTAAGTGGATGAACCCATCGTTGGAGATTTTCTTCTGTCAGGACTGTTTCTGAGATGCTTTCCTGCACACCTTACTGTCTTTGTAGGCACCTTTATCTTCTGGGAAACAGTACCCTATGAGATGTTCTCCAGGGTGAAGTTGTCTGCTGCTGCAGTCTTTATTCTCTTTTAGAGGTGATTCTAACTTAAGCTTAGTTGTGGCAAATTTGTAGCCATTTGTTTGTGTGTCAGCACTGTTCCTGAGCCTAAATCACACTTCTCCCTTCTTGACCCTCACTGTATTAATGCATATTTAGAGAAAACAGTCATGCTCTCTCTTGTCAGATATGGTTTTGCAACACTGTGTAAGCTGAATGTTTTTTATTTTCTCTTATGTGATAAATTCTCTATTCCCATTGCCCTCGCAGCCTTTTTCCTATGTGAATCTGTTTTACTCTTCTTGGGCAAGTTGGATTTCAGCGAGGATCCAATAGCTGCATGTGCAGTGACATTCCTGTTTTACTGCCTCCTGTGCTCAGGCACTGAGATGGCTTGGAGCAGGGCTGTGACTGCTGCCACTGGCATTGATAGGAGCTAAATCCTCTCCATGCCTTGTATGCCTTTTAGTTCCTTTGCCGCTTCATTGAGCCTAATAACTTCGATAGTAGCTTTAGGCTCTTGATTGAGCAGTACAGAGATACAGAGATCTACATTTATCTTTTTCCTGCTGTGACCTGAGCTCTTATTACTGAATCTCTTCTTGAATGAAGGATTTCTGGTCGTGTGTGCTGCTGTGGAGAAGTAGAATCATTGATTAAGCTATACAAGGGAAAAACTTGATTGGAAAACCAATTCCTTTTCTAGATTGATGTTTTGCTGAACATATGGCTTTTGATGGTGTTACACATTGGACTGCTTGCATGTTGTGTAGAAAAAGCAATCCTTGTCTAGATGTAGTGGTAATAGGATTTTCAGGCTTCAGTAGATAAGCCCCCCCAAGTGTCGTTCTGTTGCCCCAGGTCTTATTCCCAGTGCTGCAGGTAACCTGTTGTGTGAGTCTTGGAGAAAAAAATTCGGCTCACCCACTTCCTCCTTAATTTATCTGCCTGGATCATATGCCCTCTAGCCATGAACTTTCTTAATTTTTTGTTTTGTTTTGCTTTTTTTTTTTTTTAAATTTATTTTACAAATGTGCACAGTGGAATCTTAATCTTAGCTTGAGCCTGTGAATAACGTTTTGTTGCAATTACACCTGGAATTCTCCCTCTGGTAGTTTCAGGTGGCTGATACTTCTGAGAGGGGAGGATATCCCCCGTACTCACTTCAGCACTGCATTGTAATCTCCAGGCGAAGAAACTGTTTGTTCCTGGGCCATGGTAGTGCTTAGTTGTAGCACTGTACTTACAGAACCCCCCAGTTGGTGATACAGCTGAGTTTGCAGGAATATGGTGCAGCAATCAGTGTCCTACTTATGTAGAGCAGTCTTTAATTAGACTTGATAAAAAGGAAGTTTAAAATTTCTCTTAATTACTCCACTTTCTTCCAACTCTCCTGTCTTTCCACCTCATAGATCTTTGTCCCTTCTTAATCCTGCTACATCTCAATTTTAGTTGTCCCATGTCTTTGCATCATTTGTTCTCACTCACCTATTCTTGTTCAACTTATGTTGAACAAGTGTCCTGAAAAAAAAAACAACAAAAAACAACAAACCACTAACTGTAAATTTCTTTCTAGTCACAATCAGCTCTTGCCTACCTGTTCTCAGACACCAAATCTAAAGATTTCAAGATGGTATGCATGTCTTCTGCTGTTTCCGTTTGTAAGAGGGCATTTTGGCTAGTCTTCTCCCTGTTTTTTCAGGTTTTCCTTCCCTAAATCATGCATGTCTCTCCTCCACTGTACGTCACTGAACTTTGTTGATAGGATCTTAGTTTTCTAAATCCTGAAGAACCTTTAGTTTCCTTTCCTTGGTGAACTTTATACTGAAGTTATCCTTCTTGCCTCAAATGGAGGCCTTTGTCAGATGTGGTCCCTTTGTTTTCCAACCTCTGTAAATTCAGAACCTTTGTGTGGTGCAGTGTTGAAAGCATGTAGTATTTGTGCTCTTTTTCTTCCTAATTGTGCAGGCACTGATAACCATTATGCGTTGTCAACAAACTGTTAGTGTAGCACAAACAAAACTGATTTCACTCAAATCTCATCTACTGCAGGTTTTTTTCCCCTTGCCTTTTGCACAAATTCATTCTTGTCGTCTTGTGTGCAAGAGGTTGAAGAATTGCAATGTCATCTGTTTATTTTGACTTCTGTAGTTTCTCTTTTCTAGGCTGCTGGTTAATGCTGCCTTCTTTTGAGGGTTACTCCTAAAGTCTGCAGGTGGCTTTCTTGGCTTATCTAGCTTTGTGTTTTTTGGGAGTATCAGCTGTGTATGTTGGGAAAATCCCACTAGCTTAGCAAGACAGACAAAGGCAAAGTCAGAAGCTGATTGAAATAAAAAAAAAAATAATAGAAGGGGTGAAATATTTCTTTTAATTACAAGCCTTACATAGAATGTTCAGTGGAAGAACTGGTAAATGTTGATTCTGAGATGGCTTGATGGATGCTAAATTTGGAGGTGGCTTTCCTGTGAGACCTGCTTCTGTTGAAAGAAAACATCAAAACATTTTTAAAGAATCTTGTTTCTCAAAGATAATAGCTGCAAACATTTCATGGTATCAGTTAATAGCTTGGTTGAATCAGATCCCGAATCCTTCAGTTACTTTGTATAAGGTAGATTGGGTACTTCTAGTACTGCTGCCATAAGCCAAGCACACAATGGTGATTTCTACCGGATGCAGAGATCTAAGGTGAGGCGTTAGCCTGCATCGCGTGGGCCTGCATGTGGCCAGCATCAGCCAGCTAATGGATCAGGTGCTTATTTGCTTAACCACCTAGGACTGATTGATTTGGCAGAGATAACTGAAGTGTTGTGTGGAATGAGGTTTGATCTGATTATTTTGAGGATTATTAATCAGTACATCCAGAGGCGCAAGAGCAGCCTTCTGTTTATGTGGATGTGGATGTCTGAAGCTTGCTGCAGCCTAAACTGTCTTACTTTTGCTAATGAATGGGTGCTTGGAACATTTCTTTTCTCATTGTTCAGGGAGGCTTGTGAAATATCGAATCATGACGTAACAAAAAGCTAAATCAGTACATAATCATGAAATTTTTGTCCTCTGGAAAAGTTTTCAAAAGCCTCCTTTCAGAGATCTGCATCCATGTGAGCTCAGTTCTCAGAAATGGTGTGGTGCAGCGCCTTGTGCTGCTATGTGCTACTAAAGCTCCTGAGGTATATGAAAGAAGTGAATGGATGGATGGAGAAGCTAATATTTTGAATAAGTGATGTTTGAATACAATAAATTGCTTAAATTTCCTGGGAAGAACCACACCTTTTGTATTAACAAGAAAGACGACTCGCTGTTAAAATGCTTTGTGTCCTGTTCCGTGTATGTTACTGCCTTTAGTCAAGGAGTATGCCAACATGCTTATTTTAGTGCAACCTCGGTTGTGAGGTAAAACATTCCAACCTAGATCTGCTCAGTCAGCCTTGTGTTGCAGCTGTGAACACTCTGCCTTTCCTATCATCTGCTGGCAATTAGCCATCTTAAGTCAGACAGTGTGCCCATCCATTTTCTTCTTTCCTTGGTCTGAGCTTTAAGCTGTAAGCGATAGTAAGGTACTCTGCCAATGTGTGTTCTAGTCCGACTGGTCTTGAGTAGGTCATGGCAGGGAACATGGGTGCGTTGGGGCCCTCCTCACCTTTTGTAGCCTATCAGTTTTGTGAAAGATGCTGGAATGCTCCCTGCTTTGCAATCCCAGTTTGCAGGTGTTTCTTAGTTGACCTCAGAAGTCACCTCCAGTGACTGGACTTCTGGCTGCTTTCTTCATTGGTAATGGCAGCTGAAATTTCCTATGTGACAAACACCTAAGTTTCTGGTGAAAACTATTTTTATAGTGCGGAAATAGTGTTCAATTTTAATTTTGTATTTCTGGCTCTGTTTCAGCATGTCTTTGAAATGCAAGTAGGCAGGAGAAATATTTTTGGCTGTTCTCTAACATGCCAGAGCTATTGACACTGAGTGAAGGGGTAAGAAGTAAAACTTTACACACGGAATTGAATCACAGAATTGCAGCAGTTGGAAGAGAGAGATCATCAAATCCAGCCTCCTGCTAATGCACTGGGAGGGGGAGGATTGGAGAAAATAACCTTAAGAAAGGTCATTTAATCTTCTAGCTTATTAGACTTTCTTTAAGTAACTTGTCAGTTGCAGAGCTACTCAGTGCCACAATTGCCTTGCATCCCTGTTCAGTGTGGTGTTGTGAGTGTCATTGAAGGAAGCCAGACTTCTGAGTGACCTCAGATATGTCAACAGCTCACCTGCAGCAGTAGCACCGATAAAGGAGAAGGGGAGAAGAGGCTGAAGAGCGTTCGAGTCCAGATGTGCTGTTAATGATTTCATTCCCTTGTTGAGAAGTGAATATGACAGGCTGATCTAAAATGTTACTTAAAAACAAAAAGAAAAAAAAAGCTTTTTAAAAAAATGTTATCCAAATACCCTGGCTTGTTAGCGGTGCTCTTACAGGATATGCAATTAGCCATGAGAGGGGGGAAAAAAGAGTCTACAGAGTCTACAGAGAAGTACCAAGATACTCAGATATTCAGAAGGCTATTGCATTTTTTCAGCACTGACACAAGTGATAGTACCAGAATGTGGAAGGGATGTTTCTTTCAATAATTAATATCTAATATTTTATATATATAAATATCTATCAATACTTAATCATGAAGAGGAAGTTAGTAGAATTAAGCAACAATTAATTTTTAAAAATTGTTGATGACTACTGATGTTATGTGTTATGCAGGACAAGGCAAATGGTTTTAAGTTGAGGGAGGGAAGATTTAGGTTGGATGTCAGAGAGAAATTCTTTAGGGAGAATGGTGAGGTGCTGGAACAGGCTGCCCAGAGAGGTTGTGGATGCCCCGTCCCTGGAGGTGTTCAAGGCCAGGTTGATGGGGCCCTGGTCTAGTATTAAATGTGGAGGTTGGTGGCCCTGCATATGGCAGGGGTGTTGAAGATTCATGGTCCTTGAGGTCCCTTCCAACCCTGGCCATTCTGTGAGTCTATGTTAAGGAGGATCTCAAGAAAGGAGAATGGGGTGTTGGGAACTGTGGGACCTGTGGGGTTTGCTGGGATAGTCACTTCTAGTTTGTGTCTTCTGGAATATTTCATGCTTATCATTCTGTACTTGGAGTTCACCCCATGGGATGTGTTCGTACAGTAAACAGTTGCTCTTAAAACGGAAGTTCTGTGGGAGCGCTTAGTGTGCAATCTGGTCTTTCCCACTCTGGGAGTTTTTCGTTGTGCAAGAAAATTCATGGTTCTCTTTTTCCCCCTTTATTTGTCAGATCTTTCTTCCCTGTGATGACGTAATTTCACATATACTTATATCTTACAGTGTGCATTGTGAAAAAACACTACAAGGATGAATAATGCAGCAGATAAAAAGGTGATCTCAATAGTGGTACCTCCTGTTTGCAATGAGGAAGTGGCAGTTTATAATGATCCATATAAGGAGGGCGATTTTTAAAATCTATTTATTTTTCTTTTATTTTAGGTGTTTGGAAATGCTCCTCCAAGTACAATGACAGAAAAATTTTCTGATCTCTTACAATTCACTACTCAAGTGTCACGATTGATGGTGACTGAAATTCGACGGAGAGCATCAAATAAATCCACAGGTACTGCATGGGGCACAAAGTTGAGCTTTTGTACATGATGAAAGTATGGGCATTGAAGTCTTAACAGGGAGAACATGTTCTGTTTCTTAGGGCTGAGAAAATGAGGCAAACTGAGTCCTCCTGCCTAGAGTATAAAGACAATTAAGTTCCACAAACTTGATAACTTGTTGAAGATGGGAGTACACTGAGATGCCTCATCTAGTAGGAGGACACAAAAGATCATGGAGATGGCTGCTGTAGCTTGCTCAGTGTGTTTGTTGGTGGTGTTTTGTCCCTCAGATATGTTTGTGTTTAAATTGTACCTTTAAATTATCTGTTGGCCTCAAAGCTAATAGGAAGATGTGGAATTATGGTGAGCAGAACATTAGGACCAGCATCCCCAGCACTGAGAAGATATGTCTTGGCCCATCTTTAAGGTCTGTTGAATGCCTGAGGGAGACTTCATTCTATGCTGAACCATTGGTGTGTCAGACCCTGACTTCTTTCTGGAAGTTGCATTTTGGAAGATGATATGCTGGGAAGGCGTGTTGCCTTAACCTTCCCCTTTGACTTCCTTGTCTGAGCATTGTTTCCTGGCAAGAGGAGAGTTTTTCTGAGCAATATCAAGTTTTTTGCCTTCCAGATGGTTTTAAGTTCTCTCCTGGCTTCTCAGTTTGGATTTGGTGGCAAATGAGGAAATAGCGAGCTAAAAAAGGCTCTGCAAAGTATTACACGTGATGTCAGCAGTCACAGATTGTGCCAATTGTAATTTCTCTCCATTTTAAGTAGAGTGAATACCAGGAAAGTATCCTGTATGGAAAAACAGCTATGGCAGATAGAACCTGTACTCTGCAGGGAAAGCAGGAGCACAGTGTCCATATGTGTACAAGAGACATGAATGTCCAGCCAGCAGAAGGGTGGTGTTGGCTTGAATGTTCTTTTTGTTGGGGAGCACCTGTCACTCCTCCCTGCTGGATCTTACTAAGAACAGCCATCTATTTACTTAGTTCTTCACCTGTTATCTCTGCCTTGGCTGCTCCAAGATGGCCCGGTTTCTATCCTTGCAGCCCCGGAGTAGATTTTTTTTTTGTTGAACTTCAGGGCTTTTCTTCTTTTGTTCTTTTCTTTGCTAGGAAACTTAATTACAGTGACTTAAAAACACAAGTTAGTACTCTTGTAAGCTTTAATATGATGAATAGCAATAGTTTTATTAGGAGGAAAACAGTACTGTTTTTTTTTGGTACAGTTAAGACCGCCATAACTTCTGTTGACATAACTTTTGTAGATTGAGTGTGGGAAGCCCTTGTAGCTAGCTCCATGCACTGCAATTGCTTTGTGATTCTTGGCCAGGCCACAGAGTTGCATTTTGCTCTCTGTCAATGTCCAGTTAACAAACTGTTAAAATTCATGGTTTTTGTGCTGCTGTGTTGAACTATTTAGAGCTAGGTGAATGTTCCCTGTAACATTGAAAAGAGCTAGGCTTTTTAAAAGTACTTTCTTTTTCAGAGACAAAATAATTATGCTTAAATATTGTAAAGGTCCTTTTTCTACCAAACAAAATAACACAGTGTATCCTAATAGCTATTAGTAGGTAGAGTACGCTTTTAGAGTAAGAGCTCTATGTGGGAAATATCTCTGAGAGAATCCAAATGCAGGTTCTTCATAGCATGAAGTGCTCAGTTTAAATGGACAAAATTGCTGAGCTTGTTTTTAGAAACAAAATCTCCTCACAAAGATTATTAAAAGTGAACTTCCCTTTTAGTTAACAAAAGGGAAAGAATTTTCAAAGAACTTGCTTTTTCTCTTTAAAGATGTAAATGCAGTTGGCAGTGTTTTCTAGTTGGGACTGTGGGATGATAAATGTTACCTGTTTTTTTTTCTGTCTTGTGATGGAGCACAATGCAGTTTTTTCATCGGATCTTTTAATATTTAAGTAGTAGCTGTGTGAATAATGCCTGCCATCACAGACACGTCTCAGTTATTCTTGGCAAACTGCAGTTGTTTTCTCGGAACAGCATTTCATGATTCAGTAGTAACTATGCCAGCATTCTATCTTACGTAGTCTCTTAACACTGCCATTGTAGTGTTGAACTACAGTTTCAGCTGTACTGTTTGTCCAGTATGAATGTAGCCATGGAGTAATAAAGATGAAGACATTAGAACTGTTAGATTTTCTTCCACACTGAGGTCTGTCCTGTGGAGCAGTCGTAGTTTGCAGGTGACTGCAGTCACCATCTCTATGAGGACTGATGTCTGGTTTCCCTTGCCTCAACTTATTTTATTTGGGAAGGTGGTGGGGTTACGGTTAAGACAGCTACCTCTGAATTCTTGAGCTGTCAGATTTTCAACAAATGCATCCCATTTCATGTCAGAATTGATTGAAAGATCATGATAGTGCTGTACTAAAATGGATGTCTAATCTCCTCTGTTTCTTACATAGCCTGTTCTGAAATAAACCTTTTGGGAGCATCTGGCTCTGAGTTGGAAAAGATAGATTGCTGAAACGAGGTGCAGAGACAGTTGGAATGTGGATAAAATGAATGTGGTTGCTAACAGTCAGTTTGGCTACAGATGATGGGGAGCAAGTAGCACTTCATCTTCTGTATTTTGCAAAACACGTACCTTGGAGGCAAGCTCTTCCTGTTATATCACCATTGCTGCAAGATAAAATAAATATATAGCCTGGGTATTTCAACAACATGCCCTCATACGTTTGGCCCATCATTATAATTTGTGCCAGGGGCAAAAATGGCAGCAAAAATGAGTTCAGGCATCAGGTCTTACGTGTATGTTGAAGGATTGCAGCTGGGTCAGTGCAGGACAGAGTGCTCCCCCAGGCCTTCTGTGCTGAGCTGGCTGCTGTGCAATGGGATGGGAGAGCTGCTCCTTGGGGCACAACTGCCACGAGCCAAAGACCTTTTGGGTCATCTTTCCACTGAGTACCTTCTGCCCAAGTCCCAGAGTGAGAAAACAAAAGGATTCATCATAGGGCTGGAATATTTTAATCCCTTTTAAGGTGAATTTCAAGCGTTGTTGTTTTATTTTTTTTCTTTTTGTTTAAGTTATTCAGTGTAGGTGCTACTCTGCATACATCACTGTTTTAGGCAGCTTTTAATTTTACGCAGTGTATCATTGCATATTTGCAACGCTCTCTGTGAATCTGTCACAGTATTTACAAGTTCATACTAAGTTCTCTATAGACTGTTAAAGTAATCCCTCCTTCCCTTCAGAAACAGCTTCTTCATTTATTATTTACACCCTATTGTTTTTGGTTGTTTTCCCCCCTTTTTTAATCAAACTTAGTTTCTGCATTTCTGTAATTTACAAGTTTAAAGACAACCATTATCTTACTTTAAAACCATGTTGGGAGACCAAATTGGTAACATTCCTCATTATAATAATTTCCTCTTCATATCTCCTGCTTGTGATGACAACACTGCACTATTCCTGATGGAATAAGGGTTTCTTGCCTCTTTAGTTTAAGGTGGTGCTTCTCTTACTTGTTGGCCCACTGAAAGTATATGCTTCCTTGGGCATCTGAGTGTATTTCCAGGTATTCTCCTTGTAGAGCAGTGGGGGCTTGCTTAGGAGAGGGCTCCATGAAAAGCCTTACTGCCAACACACTGGTGTGCATATGGACACTTTCCTTACTTACCCACCTAGTCTTTTGCCACTAGTACTATACTGAAGATAGCAGTACAATATGAAATAGCACAGTGATATTGGTCTGTTTACTAGAATATGTACGTAAATGCTGAAGTAACTCTTACTGCTGTTGCTATAGACAGGAATGTTTCCTTTAATGAAACGTTGCTTTTGTTAGCAATCTGAATAGAGCTTATCCTGTAGGTTTCTATCTGCTGCTCTTCTGAAGTCAGAGACACAAAGCATCCCTGCTGCCTCTTCTGTATGAAATTTCTTTGGTCATTGTATTCCATTTGGTTGTTGTATACCAAGCCTCTTTCCTGTATTTAGCAGCTCAGTGTTGAAAAATCTGACTACTGTCCTCACTGTGGTTATAACTGTGATCATAGTTATCTACTCATGCCTATAGAATGGTCAAGGTATTTATGTATGGATGTTACCTTATAGTTCTTCATCTCTTTGCTTCCTTGCTGTTCTTGCACGTCCAAATTCTAGATGCTGTGGCTTCTTGTGCAGAAGTTAAAAGCCTGAGGGTGTTGGGTCAGGCACAGAGAGTGTGGTATCAAAAGGATTTCTTGAGCACTGCAAAACAAGGAAAAATTACAAGCAATAAAGTAGGGCTACTGCTGACGATAGAAGTGAATCCTGGATAGTGTGCTGTCAAACCTGCTCAGAGCAGATGACAAAAGAATGTATTCCTGCACTTTAAATCCTGTCTGTGTTTTAGGTACTGCTCAATTAAGACTGACAGTTTTGAAGCAACTATTTATAGTGCTTGACTGCTCTGCTGTTTAGAATGCCAGCAGTGTGGCAGCTTTCTCAGAAGCACATACCTAACCTCTCAGTCTCTCACTTTCAAAGATACCAAGAGAGCCTGTGTTCCACAGGTGGCTTTTGAAAGCCGTGTCCAAAGGAGGCTGTTGGTACCCTGTTTGTTCTGTACTGCTCTGTTTATGGTCAATTTTTAGGACCAATTATTTCAGAAAACAAACTGCCCACCCAGAATTGGTAAGTTGGCAAGTAAGTGGTTGTTTGCTGCATGTCCACCGTTTGGAACCTGCAATACCAAAGTGAGGGGAAATGCTGTCTGATTTTATTTTGGTCAGTCCCATTCAGGGATTTGGTGAATGCCTCCCCTTACTTTAGTCCCAGACTTGGAAAACCCGATGGTTTGTTCAGAAAAATTGTAGGGCAAAATAAGGCTGCAAAAACAAAATCTTTGGGAAAAAAAAAACAGCCATTACAAAACCAAAACAAGTGTTAATTTTTACCTGCAATCTTTCTTTCTGTCTATTTTTCTTTAGGATTATGACTTCAAAAGTTGGTTGTTGGTTTTTTTTTTTTTTTTTTTTTTTTCCTGGACATAAGTGAAAACCACATTTTCTTTGCAAGGCCTCTTAGGCCTTGAAAATCTCCAAGGCTGGAGCCAGCACAATCTTGCAGGGCCTGTCCCAGTGTCTGGCTGCCCGCAGAGGGGGAAGGTCTCCTTACACACAGTCTGGTCTCTTTTGTTTCAGTTTAAGCCACATGTCTCTTGCCTTGGGTCTCTGTGAAAAGCCAGGCTCCGACTCTTTGTAGCATCCCTGCTGTCAGCACTGGGGTGCTCTCCTTGTGCTGAGTGGGTCGTGGTTTTTCAGCCTCTCCTCACAGGGCAGTGCTCTGGTGTCTTGGTTGTCCTCTGCTGAGCTCCTTTTCATCATCATCTTTCCTGTACTGGGGTGGGACCAAAGCTGGGCGTAATGCTCAAGATATTCTCCAGCAAGTTTCAAGTAGAGGGGTGCATTTACCTTAGAAGAAGCTCATGTACAGGTATACTGTGGGGAATCTGACAGGAGATGGAGCAGACAAAACAAGATTGAAGATGGATTCAACTGCAGACTTCTTTCTTGTTTTGTAATTTCATTGTAATTCCTTTCTTCATCAATATTACTTCTTTTTCAGTTCTAGCTGACATTGAAAGCATTGAAGATGATTGATGTGCAGTATTAATGCAAAACGATTTTAGGTTTTCCTTAAGTATTATGGGCACTTCCCATTATTGGCATGACAGATGTCTTAACACACATATATGTAGACAGCAATGAATTAGGACTTCATTTTTAGTTCATTTATATTCTTGTTTGTGTTGTATTTTGCTCATATTTATTAAGGATGACTTATTTCCCAGGCTGAATATTTAACTTATGCTCTCATTGGTATAGAATCACTTCTGATTTCAAAAGTGGTCCCTTCCTCATGCTAAGTAACCATAAGTTGTTAGCATTTTCATCTTACAAAAAAAACCCAAACAAACAGTAGAATGGTGCTGAGGTAATTGTTGGTCTTTTTTACCTTTATTTTCCTGTTTTTATTCCTTCTGGCTTTTTGCGTCTCTTTTCCTTTAGTCCTGTCTGTTTATTGTCCATACTGTTGTTTCAGTGCAGTTCCTCACCCTCTCCCCCCAGCTCCAGGCCATGAATATCAGCTTTTCCCACATAAATTCCTAAGTGATAGTGAATTAATACACCTGAAAAAGAGTAAGTTGTGTTTGGTAAACCTAAAATGCTTAAAGAACAGTTGCTGCTTGCAACTGCACAACCTGACTTCTGGTTGAAAACATGATACTTAAAATGTACTTTTTACAGCCTAGATTAGTATCAGAGCCAAGTGCATGTGGAAGGCAAGAATGTGTGTTGGGAGAGAATAGGCCTGAACCTAGTCCTTTTCTTGCCTTTTTCAATTATTACTTTTTTTTCCTGCAAGCATTACTTTAGAGCTGGATTCTTGCTTAGCACACAGACTGTTGAGAGGAAGTTTTCCATGCTGCAGACTTTAAAACTAAATTTGTATTTCTCTTCCCTTCTTTTCACCCGGTCCCCCTTACAGAGGCTGCAAGTCGTGCCATCGTCCAGTTTCTGGAAATCAATCAAAGTGAAGAAGCAAGTAGAGGTTGGATGTTGCTCACTACAATTAATTTACTAGCTTCGTCAGGACAGGTTAGTCTTAAACAGCAACGCTTAATGAAAGTTGGGGGCTTGGAGACGCACAAGAATCACAATAACGAACTGTGAGAACACATTGAATGATGCTCTGGGCTACTTTCTGCTTTCTGTGTTAAGGTCTCTTTTTTGCTGAGGTGCCACAGAATTTCTGCTTCAGCTCCTGGTGGTTTCAATTGCCTAAAAATTGTTCTTTTGGAACTTGAAGTTAGAATTATTGCAGGCAATTGTTATTGTTCCCCAAAGGCTTCTTGAACATGCTGCTGCTTAGCCTCCATAGAGATTCATGTCACATGCACTGCCTAAATCACTCAGTCTCAATACATGCCCCCCAGTTTATGTAGGATGCATTACTAGAAGGGGAAGCCAAAAGCAATGATGAACAAATGGTATCACAAACATTACTGCTTCTGCCTTTGGTTCCACTGCTTGCTCACATTAGAGAACCAATCTGTGGCAACATACAGGCTGCTGTGTGGTTTGCCCTTTCTGCTCTAATTTGCCATTAGAACTCAGCATGTCGTCTGCCATACATTTAGTATGTCACCAGCCTCTGCCCAATTTGGCTTTCCTTACCAATAACGCTTTCTTGTTTTCTTTTGCTTTGCTCCCTATTCCTACTTCTAATTTCTTGCCATCCAAATGCAAGAATTGACTAATTGTGTGCTCATTTGTGCTGTTAAATAGATGGTTAATGAGGGCTTGGCTGAACTGTTGTAATCGACTTGCAAGCTCCTGTTGGCAGAGGCTGTTGGTTTTGGTTTCTGTAGTGCAGGGGCTGCTTCTGACTGTGGCTGTTAGGTGCTACTGTAGTGTAAATAAATTAGGATGCTGTTTTTAAGGTTACTATTTAGGTAGGAGTTTGCAAATAGATGGTAAGTCTGTACTGCCATCTGGACAGCTCGGAAGGGTTAGAAGGAAGAACCAGTGTCTGTGTCAACTGTATTACAGGAGCATAACATTTTGAGTATAATAATCTGCTCAGCTGTGGTTTTGCTCTATTTTCTTTCTCCCCAGAAAACCGTGGACTGCATGACTACAATGTCAGTGCCTTCCACACTCGTTAAATGTCTGTATCTGTTTTTTGACCTTCCACATGTGCCTGAGGTAGTTGGAGGAGCACAGAATGAGCTACCTCTCGCAGAGCGCCGAGCGCTACTACAGAAAGTCTTTGTACAGGTAAGAAAGGTAAAATAGGTCATAGATCTTACAAAAAGAGGGGAAATGCTTTTTGAGAATTCTCCAGAAACTGTTCTCACTTGATTCTTTGCAAACTGCAGTCTTAGAGTTTCTGGAAGCACAGATGAGTTTAAAGTCTTGTCCTGTCTGTCCTGTGATTTCTGTCCTCAGCAAGTGTTTCTTCAAAAAAAATTACTGCACCTCTTCCACACAGCTATCTAAAGGGAGCAAAGCATTTGCTGTTGTTCTCCTTTAATCTGATGTTTGGTATCTTTGGCCATTGTTGATTGAAATAGACACAGTAAAAAATGTGAGTATTGTTAATAATCTGTGAGTTAATTTCACATATCCTGATTTCCTTTTACTTACAGAAGTAAACAATGCATTTGGAAGTAATTTAAATATGAGGGTAAACCATCTTAGCTTGTATTTACTGTTAGAGTTATCCCTCACGTTTTTCCAGATGCTTTTCTCCAGATTTGCCAGGGAGACCAGGGAACCTGCTCCTGCTTTCCAAGTTCCAAATGGAGTTTTTGTGAAGGAATTCCCATATGTTCTCGTGGCTAAACTGTTAGAACAAGCAGACTCAATGGTCATACTGTCAGTTCCCATGTACACATTGGAATGAACTACGTAACCACATACACAAAACTGTAGGAACCTGTTGGTAATCATCACCTTCAGTGATATGAAGGCAGTGCTGAGATTTGTAAGTGTAAATTTGTACAGCGTTTTGATGCCTGTGCTACAAAAATAAAGATCAGACTTATTCTCACAATTACTAGCTACACTGTCTGCCCGGTGACAGTCACTACATTGGAATGTAGCCATTTTCTTCTTTTGGCTTTTTTTGTCTTAGTACAGCACTTTTTCTTCTGAAGCAGAAATCATGATGTGCTGTGAGCTACCTTTCAGAAGTTGCATTGCTGTATTTCAGTTAGCATAGTTAAAAAATGGTGAAAGTTACCCAGATGTTTCCCTAATGTGCTACTTCTCTGCTCTTTTCTATCCTTCATCAAGGGCCATCAAGTAGCGCTCTGAAATGAGTTAGCTGGAGTGGGTGAGGCTTCAGGTAGCCCCCATGCTCTGCTTTTTGTTTTAATTTCTGTGTCTCCTTGGGGTGCAGGTAGCTTTCTAAAATCTTCCTTATGTTTTCTGGGAAAGAGGCTCAGCTTCCTGCAGAAGACAGAAAGTGAACAACAAATGTCCTTAGAAAATGCACAAAAGAGAACACATAATGTACTGACAGGCTGCACTGCTGCATATTATGTGCGTGTGTGTATATATATATATATATATATATATAATCTGCCTTTGCTCAGGGGCGTGATTTAGTGGAGGGTTGCTAGTTAGGGTAGTATGGTTAGGTCCTGGTTGGACTTGATGATCTTTAAGATCTTTTCTAACCTGAGCAATTCTATGATTCTGTGATTCATTTGGATCCAGGATGCAGGCTTTCAGATAGGAAAGGCTACAGCAACACTACAGCCCTATCAAGCTTCCTGGGCTGTTTTTGTTGATTGAGAAGGTACAGATGTTGCTATGCCAGCAGCTTTTCAGTGAACTTCCCTGCATTAGGAAGGAACGTAATGATTTGCCTATCAGAGCCTTTAGACCACTGCAGGATTCAAACTTGTGAATCAGTGAACGACTGATTATAGAAGGAAGGAATATACTGGTACCCAAAACAAGCATGCTGTTTTACCTGAGAGATTTATTTAAGTTCTGCTGCTGGTGTTTTGCTAATAATCTTCACCTGAATTGAGTCCTGAAGTAGCCACGTGTTAAATAGCCTTGTCTTTGTTTTTCTATTTTAAATTAATAAGCTAAGGGAGAAAAGCACATAGCTTCTTCTAACGGGCACACTACATGGAAGGAAGTTTTAACTTTTCCTAAGTCTAGGCAGAAATGGCAATACCAATAGCAAGATAATAATGCTGGATGTTTACTGACTTCCTGTTTCAGATCTTAGTAAAACTGTGCAGTTTTGTATCTCCTGCGGAAGAACTGGCTCAAAAGGATGATTTGCAGCTTTTATTCAGTGCAATAACGTCATGGTGCCCTCCCTATAATCTGCCTTGGAGGAAGAGTGCAGGGGAAGTACTGATGACCATATCGCGTCACGGCCTTAGTGTCAATGTAGTGAAATACATTCACGGTATGTGTCTTTCTCCAGTATTAGTTATTTATTTATCTTTGATTGCTTTACTAATAGTGAAATAGGCATGAAAACTGTAGATCGAAGAAAACTTGTGGGCTTTTTGTTTGGACCTAGGTTTTGATGTACATGTGACATTCATTCCAGGGTGTTTGTTTTTCAATTCATTTTGTTTCACACAATTTAAAACAAAATAGCAGTGTTTTCCTATTGCTTTGCTGCAGAGCCTCTGATAACCAGGAAGACGGATTCTATCTCACTGTTGCTACTGTTTGGGTAACTTCAGTAACTGCTTCTATTGAAAAATGTTCATTGTGCAGATGAATAGGTTTGTCATTTTTGTTGCTAGAATTAATTCTTAAGGGAATTTTGTTGCTTGCTGCCCAGTGTTTGAATTAGCAGCAGCCACGTTGCCTAGGTGCTGCTCTAGCTGGCAACTCAAGTATAGGGACATCTGAGGAAACTGCAGGAAGAGGAACCAGCTCAGAGTGTTCTGCTGACGCATTTTGAGCTATTAGAAGCCTAAAAAAGCATCTGCCCTGTAGTAAATACTGGTGCATTATGAAAATCGGGGAGAACTAATTTGGATATGCTGAAAGAATGTTCTTTGTCTGACATTTCACTTCTGCGGGAAGTACTGGGTCAGACTGATATAGCCACCAGTAATTTGCTGTTTACTCTGTTATGCAGGGCATCAAGGGGCTGTTATACTCTGAACACAGAGAAAACTGGGTAATAGAGAGACACTAGGAAATGCTTGAGGGAGCCTGGTGCAAATCTGGAGCCCCAAGTACTTACGAAGGGTGGGTTGGAACAGCTAGCTTGTATCCAGCCAGCACTGCCAGTTCCCCAAGCTCAAAAACATTATCCACCTAGCCCAGGGCTCTCCAGCCTTTGCTTGGCTGTCGCCCACACCTCTTACAGGGGCACAGTTCTCAGTTCCTGTGCCACTAGTGTGACAGCCACCAACAGAACGAAGCAGCCAGAACCATTCAGTTTTACCTCCTGGTCTTATTTGAGGAAAATAGTGTCCTGTTTTTGGTATGGAAACTAGTATACAGGGGGGAGATGGTGAGAAATTTTGGAAGCTAAACCTACCAAATACTTTACCCTCAATGCATCTATAAAGGAATTGCTCAGCGTTTGCTTCAGAAGGGCTGCTGCCACACTAGTTAGTGGCTAAGGACTTGTGAGAGCAAAGTGCAATGACAACTGGTGTCAGAGATGATAGTATGCATGGGGAGAGCCTTGAGAACAAATTCCTGAATGAAAACAGTGGTGTGGCATTAATTTAAAGTATGAATGTTGAGTTATTTAATGTTTGAGATATGAAATTTGGTAAAACATATTTACGACATTGTATTTAGGGCTTTCAAGACAGTGGCACCATCTAAGTGCATATTTATTTTTTTTTCAGTTGAAACACTTGTTTCAGTGAGCCGACATTCTTACCACAAATTATAGTAGTCTGTGGTTACTGTTTCCCCACACTCTGGCAAGCAAATTTTTATAAGGTGCTGCAAAACCTTTTTGGCAGTTTATGAGCCATGTCACCCTGTCTCTGCATACTTCACAGTAAATGTTAATCTGTTTTTTCTTGCACTAGCAGCATCTTTTCAATTCCAGTGAGAAAATAGTGAGTGGACAGCATCTCTTAGAAGCACAAATTAGACATCAGTTAAATGTTTTCAGATTAGATTTTAAAGCTGATAATTACTTTGCATGCAACTGTAGCAAGCTTCTGATGGATTTATGATGATACATTAAAGTGAACCTGACTTAAGAGATAATGTGTCAGGAGAGTCATCTTATATTAGAGAAAAGTTAAGGCTTTTCTTCACACACAAAGAAACATCTGCTTGCTTATTGGGTTTTGATATGAACTTTTGGGAAGTTCTCTAATCTGTCTAGCTAGAAATACTTGCACTTTCCTGTAAATACTGGAAAGTTTGAGTAGGAAGTCACTGAAGAGGAGTATCTTTGAAACCTGAAATCTGAGTACAGATTTGGGAAAGGGTTTTGGAATGTGCCAGTGGAACATGAGAGAGATGTAGAATGAGACAAGCTGTCTGCTTTGCCTCAGGATTCTTTGACCTGCATGCAATGCCAGCCAAGGTATTCCTGACCAGGGAGCCATGCAGTGAATGTTCTGTGTCAGGTTTTACCTAACACCATAGTATACATATTATAGTTCAGGGCTTTCTGTAACTGTTTTTAAGTACAGAATAGGATCTTTTAGAATTATTAAAACAGTTCATATTTTTTCTCGTTTGACTGATTTTTCCCAGGTGAACTTTTCAAATAAAAGTTGGTATTTATCTGCTCAGTCGTCTTCTTCAAGAGGTAAAGATTATCCAAGGGAGGACAGGGCTGGCAGAAAAAGGATAGGAATTGAATCTGAAGCTACTCATCTCTAGGAATTCTGTCAGGCTAAATGTTGCATGATAAGAGATAATGAAGTAACCATTACCTTTTTGCTGTTTCACTTAAAAACTGTTTTCATTTCAGTGATTAATGTCAGTAAAATCCTACATTTCTTACAATTCTTTGCAGAAAAAGAATGTTTGTCCACGTGTGTTCAGAACATGCAGCAGTCTGATGACCTTTCTCCCCTTGAAATAGTTGAGATGTTTGCTGGGCTTTCTTGTTTTCTCAAAGATTCCAGTGATGTATCACAAACACTACTGGATGATTTTAGGATATGGCAAGGATACAACTTCCTCTGTGATCTCCTCCTCAGGTATGTAAAAAGAATGCAGACAGATGGCTGTGAGCTCTTAAAAAATAAATAAATAAATAAAATGTCCTATTAAAGAATAGTTCAATGGATTTAAATGGAAAATAATGGTTGTAAGTTGCTATGAAATGAAGACTGTAGGACCAGAACATCAAGTTACATGCTTCTCTCCTGCTATGAAACTACGTTGTTTAGGTTATTATTCCTTGGTGCTGTTTTGTTTTGTTTTTTTTTACTAAATCATCTGTTATGATAAAAGAAGCGAGTACTGTACTGTTGGTGCTGATGTTTGTTATTCAAACACAAGCTGCTAACACAGAAATGGAATCTGTATGTACATGTTATCATGTGTACGGGAGTCAGAGATGGTTGGAACCAGCACTGTAATAGCCATTCATGAGAAAAGTTAATGTGAAGAGCTAACTCTTTTGTTTTGTTTTGTTGTTGTTTTTGGTTTTTGTTTTGGATTCTGAGTTGTTAGTTTTTGTACCCAAATATTAGAACTTAATTTTCTATACTGTGCTACGTTTCTATGTTTGTTTGTTTGTTTTTTAAAGAATATCAGACTTTATTGTGGCATAAGAAATCCTTAGTGACAGTTAGAATCATGCATAAATTGCCATCTGTGCCGAAATTGCTACAATACATGTTATGTTATTGTTCTTTCAGTATAAATTGTGGTTCTGAGTATGAATTAAATTATTTGAATGAATGCTTTGTTAGATATCAAAAACTTGTTGTTTTCTAGAAACTGTCAGTTGGAGGTTAGGCAGAATTTGAGGAATGTGCTGTCATGAGCAATTTCATTTTCAAGCATAAAAGCAATCTATACATCAAGTGTTTTAAACTGAGTTTCTCCTGAGCTTGCTCATTTTCTCAGCCAAAGAGTGGAGATTCCCTGGCAGATGTATGAGAAGAGGCAGAGGAGTGTGTTTGTATGTCTGAAAAAGGAGAGCACAGTCACACAGCACACCAGTTTGTCATTTGACACGACAGAGTTAAAGCACAGCAATGTGTTATCCTTACTTCTTTGTGAACTGTCTCCAGAAAAACTGCTGAAGACCTTGCAAGAAATTCTTGGAAGAAGGTCTTCCAGTATGCAGTACTGTTATGAGGATGACTGTCATGTAGGAGTATGAAATGTGGGCACTGGGAGTCCAGTCACAAAGAAGGAAGGCTTTGGAGCTGATAAGGCAAAATAGTACGTGAAAATATTGACTTAATAAGATATTTCCAGAAGACACTGTCTGTGAAGAACAAAGGGCAGGGTGTGTGGAGGATTCTCATAATAGTGATGGATGGGCTAAGTCCTTCTGTAATGGTGGTGTGAATGAGGTTCAGCCATTGTTCTCACTGTGGTGAAGATGCAGGATGCAGAATGAGTTTATCAGCATGAAGCAAAATACTGCTTACACTGCATAAGCAAATAAGGGATTGTGGTTCCTGTCTTTCTCCTCAGGTCTGTAGAGACTTAGAATGCAATGAAACATTTGATGACTTTCAAGTGCCTTCCCAGCTAGAAGACAATTGCATAGCAATTCAGTTGTTCAGTTGGTTTCCTGCTGATTTATGCAGACAGAGGTGATGTTGGGAGCAAGCTGGTCTGTTGGTGCTGCTGGTTCCAACTACCCCTTTGCTGCCTTCCTCTGTCCTGTCACTGCATCCCCATGGTCTTTAACTGGGCAATTTTCATGGGATTAAGAGAAAGCTGTTTGCTCATGCTGTCTTCCTTAGTTTTGTCCTCCTGAAACAGTAATATGTGAATAACAAGATTTGAATGTGTAAGCAGTTGATTGGAACTGAGAAGAATAATCTGGGTTTTAATGGTTTGTGGTTTTTTTTCTTTTTTTTCTTCTTTTTTTTTTTTTAATTTTCTCTGACTGAGTTACTATCAGTAAGTGGTGATTAGAATTAGATGTGACAATTTCTACCCTCTAGGATTTCTGTATAAGAGTCTGTAGTTCTAAAAAAGATACTTGACTGTGCACTTCTAGGTATTCTGTTTCTAGTAAGACTATTTCTTTAACACAAATTATCAGCTATAAGTGTGCCACAGTAGATTAAGTGCAGGTTTATTTACTGACAGACTATCTAGGTATTTGCCTATCAGCTTCCTATTCATAAGAGGATTTGTCATGGAATGGTTTGGGTTGGAAGGGACCTTAAAACCCCTCCAGTTACAGTGCCCCTGCTGTGGATTAGTTGCCATCCACCAGCTCCCTTCAAGTACTGGAAAGCCACAGTGAGGTTTCTCCCCAGAGCCTTTTCTCCTCCGGGCTGAACAAGCCCATCTCTATCAAGCTGTCTCTATAGGAGAGGTGCTCCAGCCCTCTGATCATTTTTGTGACCTTCCTCTGGACCCATTTCAACAGCTCTGCATTATTCCTGTAGTGGGGGCCCCAGGCTTGAATACAGTACTCCAGGTGGGACCTCACTAGAGCAGAGCAGAGAGAGAAAATCTGTCTCCTCACCTCTCTTGCCCTGCTGCCACTCCTCTTTTTATGCAGGATACAACTGGCCTTCTGGGTAATTTAGAAATAAATGTTAATATCTGTGCAGCTTTCTAGCAGGCTGTTGAGTTCACGGCAAGATTTATGAAGTGAATTTTTAAGTGAAATAAATGTATGCTGTCATAAATCCGTTAATGTTTGGCTGACTGAATGGTTAGCAATGTGAATGGAGAACGTGTGAAGTAGCACACAGGGTACTTGAGGTTATTCTCTAAGTTAACAGGGAAAAATGAAAGAAGTCATTGATGAGGGTGATTTGAGTTGAAATGGACTTGTGCTAACACAGTTACTGTCATTTTTGTATCCTTTAGATTAGAACAGGCAAAAGAGGCTGAATCAAAGGATGCTTTGAAGGACCTGGTTAATTTGATTACTTCCTTAACAACATATGGTGTAAATGAATTGAAACCAGCTGGTGTTACCACCGGGGTACCTTTCCTACTACCTGGATTTGCAGTGCCACAGCCTGCAGGCAAAGGTGAGAGTTTTTTCCCTCTTTCACTCTGTTTTAAAATGTAAACAATAAAATGCAGAGAAGCTGTGTACTATGCAAACTGCTTGCTATTGAGTATAAATTCTTTTACTAAAATTGCTTATTGAAACCCTTGGTTACATTCTCCTAGAGGTCCTTTTTCTTTGGGTTTAATACTTTAAAAAAAGTGAATGTACACTTTTGTGGCTTTTTTTTTTGTTTGTTTTTTGGGGTTTTTTTTGAGAACTATAAGGCAAATGAAACATCTGCACGAAGCTCATGACATCCGTTTGGATGTTTTAAGGGATTATCAATATGGGAAGATGCACGGATTTGATTTACAGTGTTTTAATCTGACCTCACAAAAGTTACAACTTACTGAAGGGTTATGTGCTGCTTTGGTGGTTTGGTTTGGTTTGGTTTGGTTTTGTTGTAATCGTGGAGATTTGCTTTCTGTTACGCTTGCTAAAACTGACAAAAGCTATTTTGTGAGCTGTTGTTTCATTGCCAGTGAGTATTCAGAGTGGTGAAACCTGTTGTGTGCTTGCAGCCACAGTGAATTATGATATGGATCTAAGGCTGAGAAAGTTTGCAGGGGAAATATTTTTATAAAAACAGAATTTTGATTCTACACACTAAAAATACAGTTTGAATTTGTATGTAAGGAAAGGACTGTGGAGTTTAGCAGGTGGCTGTGGAGCTGGCTTGCTTATTGGATTTCTCTCTGGTTTTAGTAACATTAGAGATATTTGCAAAGGTTTGTGATATGATAGGGTGATCTTTATAGCTTGGTATGCTTATGGATTTACTCAGACTATTTCTCTTGTATATCCACTCTTTTTGGACAATCACTTTTCTGGTGTTGAGAAAGTTCATTATTTGTGGAATCTGTTTTTCCTTTGCGCTAAACAGGAAAAGATGATATAAGCAGAGTTAAGTTTGTTCATGTTCGGGTAATAACACTGATTTTTTGGCCTGAGCTAATCAGCATTGATGATATGGTAACATAAGAACCCATCGTCTCTTACGTTCTCAAAAAAAAACCCACCTCATATTTCATTTTATCGTGTTTGTCATGACATCTGTCTGTTCCTTTTATTTCTCAGTTCTGTTGATGAGTTATCTGTGGAGAACGTATTAACACATTGCCTTAATTGCTTTTATTTAAATCTTTTTAGGTTTTGAACTCTGTAGAGCTGCTGAAGATTTGGTTTCTTCAGGGGTCCTTGTAACAATCAAAGATAATGCATTAGTCTGCTTGATTGCCTGAAACAACTGTTTATACTCAATTAGAACATAACCAGTTGTGTCTGTCACTGCCTATGTTTCTTTCATGTTTATTGAACTCCATCCACTTTCCAACATTTTTCATTTTAAAGAAAGCATGCAGAACACCTTTTAGAAATGAATGAATATGACTTGCAATTTACTGTGAATATTCTTCCAGTAAGTGAAACTTGCATGTAACTTTTCAAGGAAGTTTCTTGTTCCTTTCTGGAGGAATACAGCAGGGAAAGTAGTAAGGTTAGACACTGAGATAATTTAATTTTCTTCTAAATTGGACAGCTGAGTTTGTAAAAGATGGAGACAGTAGTATTCCATAGAGCATACACAAGAAATCGAGATTCTTCTTTTACAAAAGGTTTGGAAATCATGTTAATGGTTTACTTTTAGCTTGTTTGAAGGTAAGGTTTTATTGTTAGATTATCCCGATTTTCTTTTACACTTGTATTTTTTTTTCCAAAGGATATTTATTATGAGATGGTTCTTACACAGTGGGATTGGACCACTGTGAGTTGTACCATCCTTATAAAAGTTACTACATTGAGCTTTGAGGAGACTGTCTAGTAGGGTAATGTTTACACTGTCCATTGAAAGTTATTGGTGCCACAGGAACACATGTAAGCGAAGTGGTCTTTGGCTAAGCGTATGAGATCTGATTGAAATTTATGGCACTTAAAAGAAGTTTGGTGTAGCTTTTAGAGATGGAAAGTCTCTGTGGCAGTAGTACTAGCACAAATTCTTCCATTTGTTCTAATTCCCTGATTACTGGTAGTAATGGACCTTGCCAAAGCTTTCTTATTCACAGGCTGATTCCCAAAAGCCACCCCAATGCCATCATCTGATACTGATATAACTGTTGGTGTAAAATTCTAATGCAGAACTGAGCAAGAGCATGCTCTCTGTTGAAGTCTTCTGCAGCCCTCTGGAGTTTCTCTGTACTTAGCTCTCTTTTATGACACAGAATTTCAAAGAGTGAACAGAATGTGATAACTCAGAGGCCATGCGTGCTGTTCAGCTTTGAACTCAACTGATAAGGCTTTGTCATTGCTTATTGGTCTGTTAAGTGAAGGTGATCAGGTGCACGTTCTTCTGAACTTAGCCAACCCAAAACTTGTGAAGGATGTAGTGGTCTTCTGTATTACAGAATGCAGAACATTTTACTGCTTCCGTAATGTGCTTTCTTGCACACCAGATAGATGATACGCAGGCTTTATTTTTTTTCTCCAGAACTGTATCTCGTTGCAAATTTTAAAAATAGGTCACCTTTCTTCCCTATTTGGAAGAAACTGTCATTCACTTAGCTGCATGTGTAAACACTTGCTTTCAAAGACAAAGACGTCATCTGAAAGAGTAGTAAATCATAGGATTTGCAGTATAATCGGTATGCAAAGGCTTCTTCGAAGAGCCCATTTTAATTAAAAAAGTAACATGACTGTTATTAGAATGCATGGAATGTTATTAGTAAGTGTGCTCATTGAGACAATCAAGAACTTTCACTTTTTTCTTCCTATCCCGCTTTGTTTTCTAATTTAGGTCACAGCGTGAGGAACATTCAAGCGTTTTCCGTCCTTCAGAATGCATTTTTGAAAGCAAAAACTAGCTATCTAGCACAAATTATCCTTGATGCCATCACCAATATTTATATGGCGGACAATGCCAATTACTTCGTTTTGGAATCACAGCACACGTTGTCTCAGTTTGCAGAGAAAATTTCTAAGCTTCCAGAAGTGCAGACCAAATACTTTGAGATGCTGGAATTTGTTGTCTTCAGCTTGAATTACATACCCTGTAAAGAACTGATCAGTGTGAGCATCCTTTTAAAATCCAGCACCTCTTATCACTGTAGCATCATTGCCATGAAGACGCTCCTGAAATTCACCCGTCACGACTACATCTTTAAGGATGTCTTCAGGGAGGTGGGGCTTTTGGAGGTGATGGTAAATCTTCTTCATAAATATGCAGCCCTTCTGAAAGATCCCACTCAGGCTTTGAATGATCAAGGTAGCGTGTGGTCTTCCATTTTACTAATGCATGTATTTTTGGCTGGGAATGCTGGAGGATAATGGATATGAGGAAAACAAAGAAAGATGGAATGCGTATCTTAAGGGCAGAGTTCTGGCAGGTATTTCTGTGTCATCCCATAAACACACTGGGGTTCCCTCTCCCTTTCTGTCCTTCACAAGGCAATCTCAGAATATCAAAGTAATTTACTTTTTCAAAGACTTTCAATGTATTGTTTTTAATGTTAGTTTCTGTATATCAAAAGAAAGAGTGAAGAAACAATAGGTAGCCTGCCCATTTCTCCCCCACTTCACCCTAGTTCTCTTGACTGGCCCCCTAGGAGTGCTAATAAAACTCTTCATGGGGTTAGGTATTTAAGTTTACTGACTTCTTTTTAAAAGACATTAGGCCTATATTCTAATAAGAATATTACAAAAAGAAATTATATCTGTTTTCATGTCCAAAATTGGAAATCTCAGAGTTAAGCCACTAATTGCTTGGCAAGTACAAACCATATTTGCATGCTTCTTAATATATTTTTTACTCAAACAGCAACAGAGTTAGCATGTGTCTGTAGCACTTCTATATATAACTGTTGGCTGATTTACCTGGGTTTATAGTATGAAGCTTTGCTGGTGAATCAGTTGATTATATGTAAAAACCTACATTGCCAGAAACTTATGTTGGAAAGTAATTTCTCAAGTGCTTCTCTATAAATGAATGAAGATGACATCTGATTAGAGAGCTGCCTTTTGGATGTTGCCCTCATGTTCCACCTTGCAGCTTATTAATCATTCTTTTTTTCTGGAGTGTTATCCTGTGCTTAAAATACCACGTGCAGTGTAGGTTCATCTGTTACACCTGTCGAATCATCAACACATTTGTTTTACTTAGGTAGATGTATTTTTGTGCTTTTGTGTGGAATTTCTCTTTGTGAGTATTCAGAGAACAAAGATCGTGTTGGTCTTCATCAATGATGAGGCGTTGTGACTTGAAGAAACAATATTTGGAGATATGAAACAACACATACAGCTGCGTTGTCAGGAACTGAGCTCACAGAGCTCAAAAGCTTCTGTTAAAATTCTTGGTTTTACAAATGGCGTTTTCACACATTTCATAATTTAGCTTTCCTGTGGATGCTCATGCAGAATAAATCTTACTTGCTTTGAAATTTGCTTTGAAAACAAACTAATGTTTGTTTTCTCTGGGGAGATAAAGAAATGGAAAGCGCTGCTGGAAAAAATCAAGAAGCATCTTAGCAAAGAGTGATTTTTAAAAAAATTTATTTTTTTTTTTTTTTTTTTACAATGCCTCTACTTCTGCAATTATTTTTAGGGGATTCAAGAAACAGTTCACTTGAGGACCAAAAGCAGTTGGCTTTGTTGGTTATGGAGACCCTGACGGTTCTACTACAAGGCTCAAACACAAATGCAGGTAAGTAGAAAGACCATTGGCGAAGCACTTTAAAAACAAAGCACTTATAAAAATGCAATTGTGATATTTGCCTAAAGACAAAGTAGTCCTGATTTTCTATCTTCAGGCAATTAAACACAGTGAAATATCCTTTTTCTTTCTTGCCAAGTTTTCTTCCATAAGAGAAAATCAGTAGCATGACCTGGAGTACATAAAATAAAGGAATTTAGTTTTGGGTTTTTGGTTTGTTTTTAGTTGATATGCTTGGCAATTTTTTGCTTAAAAAGAACCACACGCATCCATTTCTCCTCAAACATTACTGCGGTCATCTGTAGTAGGGCTTGTAGCACTGGTTTCCTTACAACAAATGTAAGCGCATAATTGCACACTTAATTTTGACAATGTTGTGCCTACTGAAATTTGATTTAGAACTGTGTGTCATCTGTAGTGTAAGATGTTTCCTTTTTTTGAAGGTATATTCCTAATCAGTACCTTCAAGTAGGCCTAAGTTACGAGTATCTATTTTTCTGAATGAGGCAGATGATGCTGTACGTTATTTCTTTATCTTACGAAGAGCAACATCAAAAAAGGAGATGTTTCTTCACATTAGTACAAATTGTCTCTGAGAACTTAAAATAAAGCAACTGAAAAAGTGATAGGTGTTCTTACAGCCTTTTGCTTTGCTTTATGAGAGGAAGAAGACGAGGGGAGGACACCACTTTAGAGAAACAAAGTTTCTGGCCACAGAGGCCTTTTTCTCCCATTTCTTCTTTATTTTTCTGTATTCTGACTGCTGCTTACTCCCTTCTGGTTTGGTTCCTGTTTTCAGTTCAGTGTGAGAGGTTAGAATCTGTGACAAATGTCTAAGAATGGAATTCTACAACTGTCCAGCTCAACTGGCTGCTTATTGTTTAAGCATAGCTCCTGGCCTAATGGCAGAAAGCTTTTAACTTCTTTATTTTCTGTTGTTGATTAAGCAAAATGTTTTCTCTAAATACAATTCAATGTTCAATAACTTTTGGACAAATTGGAGTACTTTGCTGAACAAACTTCTGTTTAAAAAAAAAAAAAAGTTTGCTGTTTTAAAATTTTTCTTCTGCAGTGGTCTTCCTTATATAGATGAGTTCATTCATATTTCTGTGTAGTTTTTCTCCATAAAAGCAAATCTGAAAGCAGTATAATTGGCCCTAAAAGAGAATTGAAATGTGTATATCTGTTTCAGGGGTAAGGTGATATTTACAAAAGTGAGTTGCTTCTAAATGAAATATAATTGAAAAAAGGTAATCGACAGGGAATGAGTCTGACTGTGGAGTACATCTTCAAGTTTATGCCTTTCACATTTTGCAAGATTATACTACCTCGAGCTTTCTAAAACAATTTTGTCCTTTTGCCTTTGGCAATTAATGTACTTTCTATCTGCCCCTCTGCTTTATTTCTTAGATTCAACAAGGTGCTCATGGAAATCAGAGTGGCTTGCTGAAAAAATGTCCATTGTGTTGATGGCTGTCTCTTTATTAACTCAAGGGAATAGTGGACCAAAAAAGTGTTCTTAAGTGCATCAGAGCTGGTTAAAGTGATAGCTTTCTGCTGTAATCCACAGATGGGAGTAATTTTAAGGGATTGACAAGAGCCATCATATGGATGAGCCTACTGCCACTAGGTATAAGGTCACTGGAGGATTCTGCAGCTCTAGTTAGGAGTTTAGGGCTTCCCTCCAGGTTAAGGAAGATATACTGGGGAGAAGTGTTCTCTTTTAAGAAAAAGCAAGGGAAAATTGACTGTATCTCTTCTCCTTTCCTACAGAAGAGTGGAGAAGGTAACTTGTTCTCATCTGAAACCCATGCTCTTTTCCAGCAATAAAATGAAACAACAAGTTCATGTGCTTATGTACTAATAGCATGCAAAAACATATCACAACTTGGAAAACTGATTTCTTTATATCACTTGCAAGTTCTGCTAGAGGCTGAATCAGAACATAGAGGTTGTTATTTGTGACCTACAGGAAAAAAAGAAGTTTCATTTGTTTTTTGCTTCGTTTTTTAATGTTTTTCCTGTTTTATGGGAGTGTACTCATTCATACTCATTCAAAAGAGCTTTTGACTAATGCAATTCTGGTAGATAGTGTTTCTTTGCCTCATGGGTAAAAATGCTTTAGTACGTTAATTCTGTGTTGTCATTCAAATCCTTCAGAGGAGTTTAAATCTTGCCTGAGTAGGGCAAAAATGTCTGTTATCAGTGAAAGCAAGTGGAAGACAACTTCTCTTCCTGCTGGAGGCTGAGAACTGGGTGCCAACATGCCTCATTTCACTAGCAGCAAGGAATTATAGCACTGCTGATTCTGAAAGACTATAACTAAAGTTATAGTTGGGATTAACAGCTGAGATTCAGGGTAGAGAAGTAACTGCATCTTAGTGCACTCTGGAGGAAAGAAAGATACTAATTAGGTATTTTCTGAATGAGTTATCAAAATTGAACAAACGTAGTGGTACTTCAGAAAGGGTATGAGGTTATATAGTCTGTCTCTGTGTGCTGAACCTATGTATAGGTCATTCTGAGTGGATGTTCTGTGTAGATACTGAAAAGTGCCAGGTTTCTGTATAGCTTTCCTCCCTTTATGGTCTTAATGACTTCTGTTTTTCCTCATATACAGTGTGTTCTCTGCTACATTCTTCTTGTCTTCTGTCCCATTGCCAGCACTCTCGGAAGTCAACAGCAGATAGCTATTATTTTTAAAACAACTATGTGTATGCTGGATGACTTCTATCTTTGCCTCGTGTCTTAGGTGCATCATTGCTAGTGCATCATTGTTAGGGTCCTATGGTATTAAATTGCATTTTTTTCCCCATGTGCTATTTAAACATAGTTGCCTCATGGTAAATTTCTAATCCCCTGAAACCTCCACTGTTGTCTATGCCATTTCACTGCTATGCTGCTTTTTTTATTTTAACAGCTGGCTCTTGAATTTTGTCCACAACACTGGATTTTTACAACTGCCAACTCAACTTTATCCACATACTTACTAAATATGCTCATTCTTATATTAGTAAAGGCATTATTCACAACACTTAAGCTGGGTGGCATGTCCTTTGTCAAGTCAGAAGGGCACAGTCGAGAAGACATTACTCTGAATTGCAATTTCAATTAGTTCTGTATTTGTCTATTGTTGCAGAGATGAATCTTGGCGAAAGAAAGCTTGTGTATTACCTCGCAGTTCTTGTGGAGAGAGCAGATCCATGCTCATAGCTGGCTGCTCTTCTCCAGCAGCTCAGTTATGTTTTTGTCAATGAAACAAATTACTCCAAAGTAATAAATGCAGTTCTTAATGAAAACATCTGATAGTCTTCATTAAAGGTGCAGCTTTTGTTGCATCTTTTAGTTTAGTAGACTCTTTCACCTGTATCACAAGAAGAATAACATTCGTTGAAGTAGCTGAATTATTGAGGAGGCTTTTAGAACTGCCTCCTTATATTCAACACCTTTGATGGAAAACATTTGAAGAGGAGTTCTGTTCTGTTTGTTGTGAGAGGCAAATACTAGTACAAGTCATTAAGCATCCACGCACCTAAAACCCTGTCATCCAATCTTCAGAAGTGAATCAAAATGTCTTTGGTGTTTTCTTTGTTGTTATTTGTTACTGATTATATATTATTTTTCTTTATTACCCGTGCTGCTACCCTTACAACCTTCCCATCCCTCCCCCCAATCTGCATAGGTATTTTCAGAGAGTTTGGTGGTGCAAGATGTGTGCACAACATTGTGAAGTATCCACAGTGCCGACAGCATGCTCTGATGATCATCCAGCAGTTGGTGTTGTCACCTAGCGGGGAAGATGACATGGGCACTTTGCTGGGACTGATGCACTCTGCTCCACCTACAGAACTGCAGCTGAAAACAGACATCTTAAGGGTAAATGAAGTACTGCTTAGGACTCCCTCTTAAGACGTTCATCTATAGGTTTTTTTTTGTTTTTTTTTTTTTTTTAAAGAATACTCTGAGTAAGGGATTTCATGTACGTTGTCCATATACAGGAGCTGAAATTGGTATATTTGATGCTTTTTTTTTCTTTTTTTTCTGTCCATCCACGACAGGTTTCACAATCACAGAGATGAAAACTAGTGAGTGATTTTGCTTTTAGTACCATCAGCCTTAGGGATGAGATTATACAGCTATGATAACCTTTCCACGCAGGTGTATTTTCAGCACTGGCTTGTGTTGTCTTGGGACACACTTGCTTTAATATAACACAGTATGTTAGTTCTGAAAGTTGAATGTGTCACTGTAAATGTAAATGGTAGTATCCACAGAATAGAAGTCTATATAAGGGGAACAAAAACAACAAAAAACAAATAAACAAACAAACAAACAAAAACGCCAAAAAAAAAAAAAAAACCAACAAAAATTGCTTCCTTAAGCAAAACTAGAAATATTGCAAAAGAAGCCTGGCAGTGGAGGAAGAAGACTGTTAACTGTTATTTCTTACAAGCTTTTTGGCTGCTAATCTAAACCCACAATTTCTTTTCAGAATAGCTAATATTTTGAAAATAGACATAATACTGTTATGTTAGGCTAAAAAAGCTAGGCAAGTAGTATTGGGTAAACATGAGTGTTACTCGAGAGAATTGGCAGACATTTAGGTTCATCCTTGTTAGAAGGATCTGTAGTATTCCTCTGACAGATGAGCAGCCATATGTTATTCTAAAAGAGAAAGAGGAAAGCTAATAACAAAATGATTCATTTAGCGTATTTTGTCTGTCAGCGTCTTCTAGTTTTAAGTGTATCTAATTCATGACACTCAAAGGCAGAGAAAAGTTACCACAGTAGGTAGTACTATGGTAAGTCAAGGTTCTTGTCCTCTTTGTTTGACCTCTTGTATTTGCCTCCATTTGTGCTGTTTTGGTGGTGGAATTGACAGTCGAGATTGTTGCAGTGGTACGTCCCATAAATTTGATCCAGGTTTGGCAGGAAATGAGATATTGCCCTTGGAAGAGTAAAACACTCTGTTTCACTGTCCATCCTCGGAGTGCATCAAAACAGTGTGATTATGAAGAAATGAGTACTCAGTGATGGAAGATTTACTTTATTTTTGTGCTCTATTTTTTTCTGGAACAGTGACAGTTTTTTGCTGCCTGTCACACTAGATATGGAGATTTTTTTTTCCCCCTCTATTTTGTTTATTCACAAGTGGGTCAAAGTTCCTGTGACAGCTGCTTTTTTTAGGTAGTGTGGGAGTTGCATCATCACTGAGTCCCCAATTTCACAGAAGTTTGGATGTTATTCTGTGATATTGAGATCCACATTGTTTCCACTGTTTGTGCTGTATATTTGTATTTCTTTTGATCAGTAATATTTTCTGCATAATTGTTTCCCTCTTAGGTTTGCTTTGTTGCAATTTTTTTAAAGCCATGTTTCATTCAGCTCAAATATTTATGGGTTTCTATGGGAAAGATTAAATCTAATACTTTTCTTACTATTTACTTACTATTGCTATTCAGTTTTGAATGCTGGCAGTGCTTTGTCCAGAAGCTTATGCATTGTGGATTACTGCAGCCTGTATTAATGTGCTTTGAGATTTTAAGTATTTTGATTTCTCATAGCTACCTACAGTTGTTTGCCTGCTCTTTTTCCAAATTGTCTGTGAAGTATGATGGTACAGTAGATTCTTCTCTAGCAGCTGTATTCTCTGCCTTATCACTAAGAGAATTATGTCATAATTTAGGGCTCTGTTCTAGACTCGATCAAACCTTTTCTCTTGGCCACTTCATTCCTCAACGTATAATTTCTAAGTTAGGGATGATGGTTTATCTCCTTCCCTTTGTCTTTTTATTTTGTAAGTTCTTGAGGATGTGGACTTTTAAAATACAGAGGTCTTTGGAGACTTGATGCGTTACCCAGTTCTGACAAAAGACAATAGTTTTGCTTGCATATCAAACAGAAATGCTCCTATTTTTTTTTTTTTCCAAGGAATCAGTAATGCTGTTCTATTTTCTTCATTTTGATTGTTTGTTTTGTCGGTAGGCCCTCCTGTCAGTGCTGAGAGAAAGCCATCGTACCAGAACTGTTTTTAGAAAAGTTGGTGGATTTGTGTATGTCACATCTTTGCTCGTTGCTATGGAAAGATCTTTGTGCTCACCACCGAAGAATGGCTGGGAGAAAGTAAACCAGAATCAAGTGTTTGAACTGCTTCACACGGTGTTCTGCACACTGACTGCGGCAATGCGCTATGAGCCAGCCAACTCTCATTTCTTCAAAACAGAGATCCAGTATGAAAAACTGGCAGATGCTGTTCGATTGCTTGGCTGCTTCTCAGACTCAAGAAAAATAAGTCCATTGAATGTCTTTCCTTCAAATACACAATTATTTCAAAGACTGTTGGAGGATGACCTAATCGCTCTGGATTCTGTGTCACCTACACTAAGACATTGCAGCAAACTTTTTATATACCTCTACAAGGTAGCAACAGATTCTTTTGACAGGTATGAACTTCTGTTCTTTTTTCCCTGGTGTTTCTCAAAGTAATTTCAGATGTACTCATGGCAAACTTTTGTATATCTGTTTAAATCTATTTCTTTGTTCCTTCATTTATTGAGTGAAGTGGTTACGGTTGGACTAGATGATCTTATAGGTCATTTCCAACCTTGTGATTCTATGTGAAGTAAGATGTCTCCGACTCACCAAATATTGACATAGCTTACTGGTATCGTCAGGTGCATGAGACACTCCCTCTGATGTTGAACATTCTTGTCACAGCAGTAATTAAAACTGAGATATTGCTAGTGATTGTATTGATGAGTTTAAGCAGCTTGCTGGTAGATAGACAGACCTCCTGATTGCTTTATCTTACGGAATGACCAGAACTTTATGCATTTATTAAGTCAAATGAGAAATTGGCTTTTCAGTGTTACACCTTAACTTCTTTCCATGGAAACATGGGATTTTAAAATAAGTCAGTGGAGAATATGACAAATTTATTTTGTTTTAGACAGATAGGCATGTCCTTCAAGTTCTATCTAACCTGTCAGTTATAATAATTATCTGGACAACGTCAGAGTTAAACAGGTAGAATTTAAATGACACCTGATAGGAGGAATGAAAAATAACGTGTCTTTTGAGATTGTTCGATGACAGTAAAGCATATTGAAATACGTATTTAAGATTTCCTTTATCTGAAGGTAGTTCTCATGTATCGTTCGAGGTCCAAGAACATCAGATAAAGCGGAGGGTCTGTATAAATGGGTCTTGAGGCTTGTGTACCCCAGGTACTTAATGTATATAGCCCTGTTATTCAAAGATGGGCCATCTGATTTACAGACAAAGTAAGAGTCTGGTTTTTCCAAGTGTTACAGGTGTGATCTTATGTGTTGAGATATTAATAGAGTTGGAGGTTGGTCAGGTTCTTGAAGTAGGCGACTGGTGAAGCACCAGACTTCATGGTTTGTTAAAGATTTTCCTCCAAAGCAGCAAATAATCTCTTCTGGGTTTTTAAAACAGCAAACAAACAGATACCTCATAACCAAGTACAGAAATTAATTTCTTAATCTCACTTTAAAAGATTATTAAAATATCCTGGTTGTGAGAGCAAAATGTGTGTTAAGAAAGTGCTACGCATGCTGTAGAAAGTTATAGCACTAACTAATGATGAGGAATCAGTGGGGTAAGTAAATTCCTTAATGCTGCAGCATGAGTTACCTCAAGTTTCTTTTTTCATTATCATTTTCAGTGACAGCTTTTTCCGTTCCTGAATTTTCTGATCATCAGTCCTTGTGAAGTTTGTGTTGATTTTGTCTTAACCACATTGATCACATTTAACTTACCTCAGGCTTTACTTTTCCTTCTCAATTTCTGCTGTCTAATATTGAAAGATGCTCTGTTTTGCCAATGTGATCATATTGATAAACTCTATCAAGTAATGAATGAGTACTACAGGCACGTCCACACGTTTACCTGATGAGTGCCACTCAGCAACGTTCTTTGTCATCTGTGTTCTGAAGAATGAGTCCAAGTAAAGACTTCACTGGTGATGGCTGTGTAAAACTAACAAGCTTTCGACCTCCGGTTTCTTCTCTAACCTCTCTGTCCTACCCCTGTCTGTTTTGTCTGTAGTCGTGCAGAGCAGATCCCTCCTTGCCTGACAAATGAGACCTCTCTCCCCTCTCCCTGGGGTACGCCAGCTTTGTCGAGGAAAAGGTACCGATCCTTTTAAGAGAAATTCATCTTGTTTCTGGTTTCTCACTGTTGTTTCTTCATTCTCATTTTTCTCTCAGGTGCTACTGTTCGTGAGGTGTTCATTTTTGCTTGTATGCTTACTGGATGAAATAAATGTCAGGGTGTATTTCATAAAGAGTTGTATGTAGTTCTGCTAATGTATGAGAGCAAAATTTCTCCAGAGTCTCAAATTACTTTGAGTTATGGTAATGGTCGCAAATCAAAAGGTCTAGAGTAGAATGTGATCTAAGAAACGTAAAAACAATCAGGAGCAGTTCAGAGAAATTCAGACTCTGCTAGTCTGTGATGTAATGCAGCAGGATTTGTTTTTCCTCAATTGTTTTACTCAATTAATTTTTCAGGAAGAGGTACTTTTAGTCAGAAGGTCAGTGGCTTCTTAGAGTGCTCATTTGTAACAGTTAGACTTGGTCAGAGTGGCTTCTTACGTTGCCTGCTTCTTCCTTTCCCTCCTTAGGGGGACAATGTGAATAATGTATAAGCATGAGTAAATTAATTTTTTGCAGAGTGTGCACTGACTTGCTGATGTATAACATTTGATCGATAGTTTGGCAGGATTTTATTAGACCTATGGTCTTTTCCCTGCCTAGGGGAAGTGTTTTTGAACAGATTCTTTGTTGCTTTTATGTAAATACTTCCATATGGGAAACTGCGTGGGGAAGTTAAGGTGTTTTCAAGAGGCGTGCAAAGCACTGCTTACTAATGTTTGCTTTTAGGTTATGGCTTTTTGCTATGTTGTTGACAGAAAAGCCAACTGCCTGCTCTCCACTGTTTCCCCTGATCAGTTTGTTGTGTGCAATGTCAAAGGGCAGGCAGATTGAGGCAAGGGCCATCTGCTTGTTAGTTCATCATTCTGAGTATTGACTGGGAGTTTAATTAGGCTTTTCCTGTATTACTGTATTACAGCTTCGAAGTTGACTTAATAAGGTGGACACGATTGTGCTGATTAGGACACTTAGAAGTAAAATTTGTGCTTAAAATAGGATGGAAGTTTTCTCTTAGAGTGCTTTGAAGAGAGGAATTTCATTAGACTGAAAAGCATTGCTAAGTGCAATCAGATTTCTAAATTGTGTCTTCTAAAACTTATGTGGAGGTTATCAGGATTATGTTGCAAGGAGATGGCAGTTCTCCTCTTCAGGTGTTGGGAGGAAGACTTTTGCAAGAAAAGAAATGCATATATTTAAATTTCTGTCTTAAGAAAGAGAAAAGGTTAAGAGACTTTTTCTGTACAATACTGTTTCAAGTTGTTCTGCTAACCTTAATTATATTTAATTTCCAAAGAAACAAGCAAGACTGCTTCTATCTACCAAGTATTTCAAGCATTAAGTCTGCTGGAGAAAGTGTGTGTGGAAATTTGGTGGTTAAAGAGTTGGTAAAAAAAATATTTGGGAAAATTGATTTGGACAGATTTTTTTTCTTAGATTCATTGTACATTGTGTAGATTCATTCATTCTGTGTGAGGCTTAAGTATTAGCTACAGGAATTAAGCATCAGAAATTTCATCTTTTAAAAAAGAATGTTGTATGTAAAAAGTGCCCTAGGATTCTGTTGAGCTGTCTCTAATATTTCTGATGGGCATGCTTTTGTTGAAGCTCCCTTTATACAGCCTATTTTCTGTCCAGTACAGAAAGATTGTGCTGTGTTTTATAATGTCCTGTCTTTGGCTAAAATAAGTAGTGCCTCCAGCTTTCACTACAAATGATCTTGCTTTTTGTTGGTGGTTTGTATGTTCAAGATGCAACCGCTGAAATATTTAGGACAGAACTGTACTTGCAGCCATTGTCACCTTCACTGTGTGTCCTGTTCCAGCAGGGAAACAAGGCTTCCTGATGAAAAGTGTCTAATGGCTGAGACAGTGAAAGTCTGTGAGCGTTATTTCTGTTGAAGGCACATCTTCCTCACTGGGAGCAGGAGGGGCAAAATGATTGCCTTGACTGATGAGATAGAAGGGGAGATCCTGCACAGAAAGCTCTCACTTTCTGTAAAATGGCAAGCAGCACTAGATTCTCAATAAACCTTTTATCTAGGAGTATGTTTTCTTTCTTCTCACAAGTAGGTGTATACCTTAAACACTTTGTATGTATGTACATACGGACACTAAAGATTCACGTAAAATGAGATTGCTTCAATAGTCACTGTAAGATTGAGAGCATATGGGCTGCTGGCAAGGGTGTGCACCAAGACAAATGTTGTTCCTGCCGGTTGGTTGGAAGTTGTCCACAGTTGTTTGATAGCAAATTGCATAAGTATTTGTTAAAGAAACTGGGGAGAAATGGGTTCTCTGGAACAAATACAGCTTTCAACAGGAGTACTGGTTGCCTGTGCATGCTGCTGCTGCAACTAGGTTGAGAACAGGGATGAGAAAGACAACTTTTGTGTTCTTTAAGTTGTGCATCACCTGGGGAACAGATTCCCCAGTGTTTAAGTGCCCTCAAGAAATGTAGACCCTTCTGGGTTGTCTGTAGGGAAAATGCATCGATTGGCTTGAGAAAAGTGCTTGGTATTTTGACCTGAGGAAGGGAAAGGAGTACTGGAAACAGCCAAGTACAGTTGGACTTTACAGCAGCTGTTAAAAAAACAACAAAACAAAAAACCCAAACAAGCAAAAAAACCCTCCAAAACTCAACAAGGATTGTAACAGCTGGGGGTTGTAATGGTGTGTTGTTTTTTTCCCTGCAGGCATGCATATCATTCTGTTTCAACACCTCCTGTTTGCCCTCAGAAAAACATACCTGATATGAAACTGCAAGCGGGATCTACATCCATGCAAAGCTCTGACGCGGTTGTTATTCACCCTGGTGCTATGCTTGCGATGCTGGATCTTCTGGCCTCTGTTGGATCAACTACGCACCCAGAGGTGGGCAACACATCTCTGCTGTCTTCCGCTTTGGGAGTGACTGGGTGTACTCTTACTTCCTGCCAGGAAACTCATATGCTTCACAGAACTATAAAGTTAAATAGTTATGTAGGAAAGGTCTGATAGAAATCATTTTGCGTTAGCTTGACTTCATTTGTTTCTCTCAAATGCCTACCTTTTATTTTCAAAAAAGAAGGTGATGCAGGTGTTCATTGTCCCTGCAAGGTGCACACACAACTTAGTACAGTACTTTTTGTGTGTTGATTGCCAAGGGTGGTTTCCCTTTGATTATTTTGCATAAGGGTTTCCTCAGTTTGTCTCTTCTGAAGTTGCATGTTGTTTTTCTTTCATTTCAGCATGCGCTGGACCTCCAGCTGGCAGTGGCCAACATCCTGCAGTCCCTTGTGCATACGGAGAGGAACCAGCAGGTCATGTGTGAAGCTGGGCTCCACGCACGCCTTCTCCAGAGATGCAGTGCTGCTCTGGCTGATGAGGACCATTCGCTGCATCCCCCGCTCCAGAGGATGTTTGAAAGGCTGGCCTCCCAGGCACTGCAGCCCATGGTGCTCAGGTCAGAACAACACCATTGAGTCCTGCAGAGCCAGGCCCTTGTGCCTGTGCTGAGGCTGGCTGACTGTAAATAGCCTGGATTGTTAGAGAGCATAAATGGCCTTGTGTGGCAGTGGATGGCACAGAATCCTGCTTTATTTCTCCTTAAATAGCCTGTCTTGCTTCTGCTAATCAGCATGTAGCCCTGGAGCTGTGAGGATTCAGGGGGAAGGAGTATGATGGAAGGAAATGTGTTTTTTCCCCACAGAGATTGCACTAAAGTTGCTTACTTCCTTCCTTCCTGTAAGTACTGAGAGGTTATCCATAGTGCAGTCCCTGGCTAGGCTGTCAGCAAGAGGAAACGCTAAGATTGTAAAAGTGATGGTGCTACAGAAGGGAGTCAATTGCTAGATGTTTCTTTGTAGCTTTAAATACCCCAGACTGGAAAAGCTTCAGGGCAGCTGTTTGATTTGTCCCTTCAGCGTATGTGAAGGAAACACTGGGATGTGATGAAAGAAACGTCTGGAGAACTGGAGCCTTTATAGAAAGAGTGGGGCTGATTGCCCTCTTCTTCAACTTTGGTAGCATTGCCTGGCCTTGTTCTGGACCAATTCTGTAGTAACTCATTCTGAGAACAGATAGAAAGGATAAATAAAGGAAGTGACTTTCTGTTGAGAATTTACTAAATTTTTGTGAAGCATAACTTCAAAAAGTTCAGCTTCCTGTACGTTAGTGCATGAATATTTGCGTATATTTCTGTGCTGATGCTAGAAAAGGAAGGTTGAAAAGTTTATTGTACGCATGTTTGGAACCATTTGCTGATACCCACACAGCTGTGTCATGCTTTTGAGTTTCTTGCTGGATCTCACCTATGTGAGGAATTTGATGTTATAATCCTCTGAGGGTAGGTAAGTGGCTGAGATACAACCAGGACAGTTCGCTGCTTCCCTTTGATGGTATCTGGAATTACTGGAAATCACTGCAGTGTGCACACTTGTCATCACAGGGACTTGAGCATCCCCAAGCCATAGATATTGATAACGTAGCTGTAGCTACAGATACAGTCGATATCTATAAGCACAGATGTTAGTAGCTCTGAAGCTGTCCTATTATAACTGAACAGATGGATGAAACAATGCAGAGATGGCTTTCTCATGTGAGCCTGTGGTTTCTAGGTGAGCACAGTTTTTTGAGTATGCAGCATGGATACCGATCCTCTCCCCCAAGAATGTAGTGGCCTTATTGCCAAGAAGTTGTCTGCTTTATTAAAGCCTTTTTGATTAGTTGAAATAACGTCGACTTTTGATAGTGTGTCTTTAAAGTTTGAAGTTTCAAATCAATCACGTGTAATCATTCTGTATTTTGTTCAGTATTTTTGTTAAAAATATACTTAAGTTGCTTGGAGATGAGAAGGCTCCAGGGAGACCTTGTTTGTGGCCTTCCAGTACTTGAGGAGAGCATACAAACAGGAGGGGTATGACTGTTTACATGGGTGGTTACTGATAGGACAAGGGGGAATGGATTTAAACTGAGACAGGCAAGGTATAGTTATGTATTAGGAAGAAGTTTTTTGCTCAGGGGGTGGTGACACACTGGAGCAGGCTGCCCAGTGAGGTTGTGGATACCCCATCCCTGGAGGCATTCAAGGCCAGGTTGGATGTGGCTTTGAGCAGACTCTGCACCTTCCTGAAATTGGGGTTGAAACAGATGATTTTGTGGTCCTTTTCAACCCAAGCCATTCTATGTATCTATGAAGTAATTGACTTTAATGGTATTGTGTTTGGTGCCATTCTGGGATAAAAACTTGAATATGGTCCTCAAATTCTTTTTTGTCATCTTTTCTAGGGAATTTTTACGCTTGGGAAATCCTCTGAATTGTGGAGCTTGGGACAAAAAGCTGTTGAAGCAGTACCGCGTGCACAAACCCAGCTCGTTGAGTTTTGAACCAGAAATGAGAAGTAAGTGCTGAGGTACCAGAAGTTTGTGTAAAGATCACTTTACTTCGTATCCTTCGACTGCATATTTATGTAAATATTTGTACATAACGAATAGAAAGAAATAACTTTGCCCCAACATTGTACGAATGTGGAATCATCAGGACAATTTAACTGGAAAAAAGAGGGGACACGGTATTTAATTACATCATCATGAAGTAAACATTTCTAAACTTACAAATAGTAGCAATTAAATACAAAACATCTTTATTGTCTGGGTGATGGAGCCCTGGTACAGGTTGCTCAGAGTCTCTTGAAAGTCTTGAAAACCACACGGACGTCAGCCTGGGTACCCTTGCTGTGAATGTCCCTTGCTAGAGCAAATGAACTTCAGAGGGATGTTCCAACCTTAACCATTCTGTGATTCTTTGATACTAGCTCGTTTTCAGGTTTTTAGTGGATGCTAAGGTTGTAGCTGATTAACAGTAAAAGGAAAAATATTATTCTCAGATATGAGGGCTGCTCTGAAAGTAATGCCTTCTATTTTATTATGTTAGCCCATAATGTCAGAGGCAGATGTTGGTGTAATGGCAGTAGAGGTTGAACCTTCCTGCCTATATTGTTACATTTTGTTGCCGTGAGACAGATGGCAGCAGCAGAGGGGCAATCTGATCAAATGGTATCTGATATAGAAGGGTGTATGAAGCAAAGGTGTGGAACTGAATTCCTCTGTACGGTAGAAATTGTACCTGTTGGCATTCATCTGTGCTTGTGGAACATTTGTGGACATTAACACGGTGGAAGTTGGACTGTGTGGGCAACACTTTCCTAGCAACAATGCCATCATAGCAGCAGTGAAACGGTAGGCTACCTTTACTGCTGCAGGTGTGATGAGTGCAGCATACAGGTTCTTGTTTGTCACTAGCAAAAGTGTGTGGCTAATGGTAATAACTGTGTTAAAAAATTGTGTTCTGTACCTGAGAATTTGCTTTATCACTTAAAGTTATTGTGCTCCTTGTATCTGCTGTATTTTCTGTGGAAGTAAATAAGAGGTGTTACTATCAGAGCAACCTACATACTTCAAGGTTCACATTATGTTGTTACATCTGTGTAGTCTCTCCCATGGATTCAGGAAGATGGCAGATGAAATTGCTGTACCTAAGTCAGAATACTTATTTGATATTGTTAGGTTGTAGATATACATACATACAGGCTCTGTGAAAACATTCATTATTGCTTTGTGTTCTATCTGTCTGAGAGAATGCCTCATACAGCAATAGCCCATCAGCTATAATTTTCACACTAGAACACTTGCATATGTTTTCCAGCTATTTAATAAATCAGCCTGGTGAACTGTGCTGAATGTCTGTAATGGTTGTTTGAATTTAATATCGGAGGATTTCTCCAGCTGATCTGAGCCTCTCTTCCACACGTGCCCCTCTCTCTTGTATTATTCATCAGTTGTGGAGCCTGGGAACAGCCATTCACGTAGTACAGGGAAGTCTCAGTGGGTGGTAGTAGAAACCTGTTGTTGGTGAGTTTCCAAAGCATGTGATATTTATTTCTGGATGTTGATTCGGTCATCAAACAGGGCATTGTAAAGCATTGTTCACATCTTAATGCTTGAGTTATTTAAAAGGAACTAAAAAGTATCCTGGATGGTGTTAAGTTACAAGCGTTAAATAGCTTCTCTCCAGTGTCTACAAAACTCTCATCTTTCATTTTTATTTCAGAGATACGAGATTAAGTAATTGCATTCTATTCTATTTGTGTTATGTCATCAAACTATGTGCACTGGGAAAGAGTAACCATTTCTCTTGGCCAGCATTGAATTATTTTATTTATTTATGTTTAATAGGGTATTATTAAAGTATGGGGTAAGAATAAACAGTGAAAACTGAAAAGATGAATTTGAGAAATTACTAAACTAAGAAAGAGAAGGTAAAACTACCTTGTGGGTATGCTGCAGGTTGCTACATTCAGTCTCTGAGCAAATCTGAGGTTCTCTGCTTATTTTGAGTTCTGAGGCTTTTAGTTTAGAGCATCTTACTAGCATCTTATTTATTGCTAATCTGAGCATTTATTGCATCGGAATAAGATCGAGCAGTTTCTTTCCTGTCTGCTAAGCCATATAATAGGAGTGTTCCTGAGTTATGTGAAAGGAGCATTTGCTGGTGTGAGATAATGAGATGGGTTGTTCACTCAGTTTCTGATAGCACTGCCAAATCTCTGTGCCATCTTGCGAAGATGTTAGTCAATTTGCCTCAGCTGAATTATATAAGCTGAATGCTTATATAATTTGGCTGCATGTTAGACAACAGTGGTTAGGCTTTGGAACAGGTGGCCCAGGGAGATGGTGGAGTCATTGTTTCTGGAGGTGTTCAAGAACTGTGGAGATACGTCACTGAGGGATGTGGTTAATGGGCACGGTAGAGATGGGTTGGGATTGGACTGCATGATCCTAGAGGTCTTTTCCAACCTTAATGATTCTATGATTCTAATGAGAGAGCAGTGCTTTCCAACTCTTGATCTTCTAATAGAGAGGCTGAATTTGTGGGCAGTTGTTGGTCATTCAGCTGTTGCTCTGGAAAGACCCAATAAAAAGCCCGAAAATGCCTTCTTTTTGCAATACTGTATTTTGTATTGATTTCTTAATGCAGATAGCATGGTTACCTCAATGGAAGGTCTGGGTTCAGACAGCGTCTTCAGTTTACATGAAGATAGCCACTACCGGATCAGTCGGAGCCTGCTCAAACCAGCTGAAGGAAGCACAGTGCCCCTGACGCGAGTCAAGTGCTTGGTGTCCATGACAACACCCCATGATATCAGGCTTCACGGCTCATCAGTCACTCCTGCCTTCATCGAATTTGACACATCTCTTGAAGGGTTCGGGTAAGGTACCATAGTGCTCTCAAAAAGCATAGGGCACAATGCTTTCTGTGTTCTGTTACTTTCTTCTTTCAAAGGAATTATTGAAATTTCCAATGGACTATTTGCAGCCTGGAAATGAATGGATGAATCCTTTAAAGAAAAGAAAGTAATGCTTTATGCCGCAGATGTCCATTCTGTCATTGACTTGAAGCTAATGCTTGCCATGTGTAAAAGTGCAAGCCCACATGTATCACAGTGTTAATAGTACTCTGTTGGATCTGGATTTCATGGGCCTTCTATAACAAAGGGATGCTGTCATATTCCTGCAGAAAAACAGCTGTTGCTAGAATTCCTTGTGACTTTTGAACCACCCAAATACTCTGAAACCTGCTTAAAGTTGCTGAAGAACTTGAAAGTGAGGAAATAGGCAAGGCAGAAACATAAGTAAAGTAGGAAACTGTGTGTAGTCCAAATAACTGGAAAAGGTTGATAATTAACTGGAGATGGAGCCTAAATACAGCAATTAATTCCTTCAGTTTTTTGGAACATAGTGCCATCATCTCCTGCTTTTTTTTTGTCTTAACTAACATTTAATACTGCTAAGTAAAGATCATCTACTGTGATCTAGTGTGGCTGTTTGGAGGATTAAAATGTGGCGCCCTTCTCAGCATGTATTTAATACCAATATTTGCCACAATGGAATAGAAAAAAATGAAAATACTTGTTTTGTCCTGTGTTAAGGGTTAAATATCTAAAATTGCTGTCATAATGCAGGCCAGGAGTATAAAAAAGGTATCCCTTAACTGCCTGTAGACCATAGACGGACTGAAAATGGGCTGAAATGCCCAAAGAGCACAGTGTTGGAAGGTATGTTTAAATCAGTTGATTATGGGAAGTGGTTGTTCAGAATTGCCTAGAAGCTTGGTTAAAAGCTCCAATATGTTGACTAGAAAAAAGATTTTATTTGAAAGATTTTCAGTGACACAAACAAGTAACACTGACAACTGCTGTGAAGCTGAAAGATGTGAGAAATATTCATGAGATCTGTAGCTCTTCAACTTCTTTAGTTAAGTCTGGTTTCAAAGTAATTTAGGGAAAAGATAAAAATGATCTGTATGCCAGGACTTTTCCACAATTTTATGAAGGCAAAAGCAGTACAACCTAACAAGAATTGTTTCGTTTGTCATTTTCTTTCCAAACAAAATATTTACATTTACTGTGCTTAGGTCTTTTTCTTGACGTTGTGGCATTGGAGAGAGACACTTTCATATGAGCACTGAAGTTCTAGTTTGTTTGGGATGACTGGTGGGAGAGTGCAGCCCAGCCTGTGTTTCAGATCTCCCATTGCTTTGTGTTCCTTTTAGAGCTTTGTGAAGCAGAGATGTATCTGTTTGACATCTAACCTTTATATCTAGGTTAGTTAGGGACTCATTTGTCTTGGAAAACAAATGTTGCTCAAAGCCCTCTTCTGTGTCCCCCCTGAAGAGGAAAACATTTTCTGCTAAGAACAAATGAAAATAGGCTAGCAAAATGAGTTGCCATTGTGATTAGTCCAGGAGATTGGTAGGCGCTGCTAACACAGTCAGAAGTAACCCACATAACAGACCCTTGTAATTTCATTGGGTCACCTATAGGACTGCCATACAATTAAAAGATGTAAACGTATTTTGGTCTGTTTCGAAGTGCCCATGGTGGTTCATGAACACAGTGGATTTAATAGTCAGTTTGTGGACACCTGCAATGCTTCTAACACCATTAGCTGTGACTACACGAATTGAGGGTAAATAGCAAGAAAGTGGTGACTTTTTGTCTTAATAATAGAGGTGAAGTGTCTTGCCCATCAGTGTACACTGGCAGTTGAAATCCTATGGGATTCCCTTTACCATGGGTAGGCCGAGCAGCAAAGTTGTCTGAGTTCTTAAAATGTTGTGGTACCTGGAACTGTGCTCCTGATTCCTGTTCCCATTGTGTTCATAGCATCTTGTAAAGACCATCTGTATCCAGTTCTGTGAGATATGATCTCACTGCAAGGTGTGCATACTTAGAAAAAGAACACCATACCAGGTGTTTACCAGATCCTTGGAATGTTTAGCTGATAAGTCTGTCAGAGAGTGCAGAGTATCTCAAAGGGTGTGAAGAGGTATGGTCATCCTTAAGGGAACAGATTATGCTGTGGAGCAACATGAGCATAAGTCTCTGTCTTTGCACCAAAAATGTAGAGTACCAAAGGTCTCTGTGCTAAAGATAGTTTAACCTCTCAAGGAGAAATCTTAATTAATTTCCACCTTTCAGAAATACATGCATTAATAGAGAGTGATGATACATTTGTGATGTATTTTTCTAGGTTGTATGTGAGCTTTGATTATCCTGGATTTCATATACACTAGTGTGATGCTGATTTTCTGTTTAACAGCTGTCTGTTCTTGCCAAGTTTGGCTCCCCACAATGCGCCCACCAATAATGCTGTCACGACAGGACTTATTGATGGTGCAGTTGTCAGTGGAATTGGAACTGGTAAGTACCTGGGTATTATTGTTAACAGTATTTTTTACCTGATGATGTTCAGGTATGAAGTAATGTTATGGTGTTGGATATTGCACATTCACTATTGAGAACTTTGTGTCTTTTATGTTGCTGTTACTTTTTGCTCCTAAGGCAATGAAAAGCTATACAAAATGCAAATGTGCAATTGCTTCAAAATACAAGGCTTTCAAGAGAACATAAAATTATGTGTTAAAAACAAATGTAGGTACCAGTGTTAAGTGGCCAGAGGATAGGAACCATGGGATGGATTGTAGGGCCATTCTTGTTGCTTACTTCAGCTGAATTGTTCCCTGAATGTATTACTGATGTAGTTACCAAATATAGTTGTAAAAGTCTCATCGAAATTGCTTTCCATCCCATATATTTGCTCACTGCAAGCTATTCAGCTTACAGTGACCTGATACGCTGTGGGTCTAACTGAACGTGGTCTGTTGATCAAAATAAGTCTTAAGTATTAATTAAAAAAAGAAAAAAAAAAAGAAAGAAAAGAAAAGAAAAAGCACAAGTTTTGCTGCAGTAAGATGAGATTAGTGTCAGCAATTGAACTCTGTGAGCTTTTTGTTGTTCTGTGGGAGAACCTGTGGGTAGCAGGGAGGGGGGGAAGTGTTGAGTGTATCTGGCAGAGAGATCTTTGGCAAGGAACACTGGATGGATCTAACTCAGTCATACCTCTGGAAAATGTATCCTATAGTGATATTAACTCCCTCTTAGATCCCCTCTTTTGTCTAGGGAACTGAAGCTCGAGCATTCTGAACAAGCGCATCTTTAAAGTTAATTTTTGTCTCTAGGGTAAGAATAGTGTGCAATTGTTGCTTTGCCTGATTTTGAAAGAAGTCCCTCTGAGCTAGCTTGATGTGACTTTTCTGCAGGCTTCTGTCGGAAGTGGGAATAGCAGCATCAAAGTTCACAAAGGCATAACTAGTATCAGCTGAGGAACTGAGCATTTGGGGAAAAAAATGGGATAGGAACATGTAAATGTACTAAGTAGATGCTATTCCAACTATATAATGAGTTTTCCTTTTTGTTCTTAGGTGAACGATTTTTCCCACCACCATCCGGTTTAAGCTACTCAACTTGGTTTTGCATTGAACATTTTAGTACTCCTCCTAATAACCATCCTGTCAGACTTCTTACTGTAGTGCGGCGCGCAAACTCCTCGGAGCAGCACTATGTGTGCCTTGCCATCGTCCTCTCAGCAAAAGACCGGTCACTAATTGTTTCAACTAAAGAAGAATTACTTCAAAATTATGGTAAGAGTTGTGTTATCTGATAATCCTGACAGTGTTATGATTGTCTGGATCTAGACTAGACAAATGTCTTATATGTAGGAATTGCATGTGACTGAACTTGGAGCTTCACCAGCTTTGCTGTCTGGCTAGTTGAAGGCAGTCAGTCATTTCCTTTATGTTTTAATGATGAGATCAGTTTGCAGAAAGAGTTTGTTGGTGCATTTGGCATCTGAGATCAAGAGAGGAATTACAGTAAGTGCTATAAAAAGCAAAGTAAAGCTGATGAGGCTGCTGAATTTGCTTGGGAGAGGTGTCACTGTGGTTGGAAGCCTCAGGTTCAGCCATTTCCTGTCTCCTGCTTTATCCTTCTTTAAAGCTTCCAAGACAACTGTTAAGTTCAGGCCAATGATTGAAGATGAGCAGAGGGCAGAGGAGCAGCCTTCTGTGCATTTCAGGCTTAGTACTTTACCAAACCAGCACAGTCTGGTGTCTTCTGTCCCATTCTGTTCTATTTTGAATAAGAAGCACTAATATTTTTTTTCTTCACAATTGTAATTATTTCCAAAAACATAAGCAGACCATCATAGAATATTCTTTACCTTCATGATAAATAAACATTTGCTTAGTTTCCTATTTTTTCTAAGTAGAAGCTCAAAGAAAAAGGTGTTAAAAACCTAACTTGAGAGCTGGAAACTCATTGTACAGGGCTAGAACTAAAGCTCTTAAATTAGAAAGATAGTAGCAGCTTTTTATAACCTGGAAAGCTGAATTCTTACAGTCAAGGAATGGTTGGAAGGGACTTGAAAGCCCATCTGTGTCCAACCCCCTGCTGTGGGCAGGGTTGCCATCCGCCAGATTAGGCTGCCTAAGGCCCATCCAGTCTGTCCTTGAACACCTCCGGGGATGGGGCATCCACAACTTTTATGGGCAGCCTTTTCTGGTGCCTCTGAGTAAAGAATTACCACCTAACATTTAATCTAAATATCCCCTCTTTGAGCTTAAAACAGTTTCCCATTGTCCTGTCACTATCTGCCTGTGTAAAATGTCTACCCCCCTCTTGTTTTTAGTCTCTCTTTTAATTACTGGAAGGCCTGGCACCTCCTTAGAACCTTCTCTTCTCCAGACTGAAAAAGCCTGAGCTTATGTTCATAGTAATTGCTTTGGCCTGCATTTGAGCAGTAAATTATACATTTTTAGTTTGTAAGCTCTTATCTAACTCTTTAGAAGATGTTGGGTTTGAAGAGGCTTTGACAGAGAGGATTTGGTTGTCTCTGCCTACGAAGATTCCTTTTTAAGTGAATGGGATACTTTCCTTTGGTGATCTGCTGCCTTATGATGGCTTATAGTAGTTGATGGTGTGCAGTCAAGTCCTGAGCAGGTCTGAAGAACAGAGATAGCTGGCCTGCCAGTGTGTGGGATTGATCATTTGTTGTGAGAATAAACTGAGTGCTTTAGGGATTATTTTTGTGGTTGAGAGATGCACTTTGAGGTGTTTGGCTGGAGAAAAAGAAGTTGAGGAAAGATTACTTTTGTATCTGGAAGTTAGTTCTAAGAACTCTGCTTTTATCCTTTTCCTTGTGCTATTTCTAAAGACAGTAGTGTTCTCTCTGCATACGCTGATATTGAAGTGAGAGGATTAGTTTCTTTTCCTTCAACGCTGGAAGAATGACGAGAGATCTGAAACACTCCTGCTTTCAGTTGAAATGCTCTCTAGTGTAGAATTTTCAAACTTTGTCTTTTTTTCTTTTTTGGGCTTTCAAGTAGAGAGTGGGAGATTTTGGTGATTCAGATGGAGAAACTAATGGACCTGAGTACTGCAAACTGATCATGCTTTCTAGTGTGAAATCAAAGGATGCGTTTTAGAAAAAGTAAAATTATCAATAATAAAAAAAAAAAAATTATGTAGAACTGAAGGCAGAATATTTATTGAGAACTGAAGGCAGCAGCACACGTTGAAGACAGATACCTAAGAAAGGGAGAAGGCTTGTGTGGAGTAAAGAGTAAGAAAAAATGGTTGTGAGAAAGAGCCCTTTGGACACGAAGATTGGAGCAGGAGGAGAGAGATGCTTCAGGCCTCAGAGTACAGGTTCACTTATGTCCTCTGAGGAGGACCATGCTGCAGCACAGTCACGCTGTAGACCTTAGAAAAGGGAGGAAGTATGAGAGGTATGGATATCTTTCTAAGGTGTGTGTTAGATTAAAAAGTAGCTTTGAAGTTTTAGAGAGAAACCTGAGAAAGTTAATAATGGGAAGAGAGAAGGAGAGAAGTGAAATGTAATTTTCAACATTCTAAAATTATCCTGAGAATTTTCTTAGGGGATTTTTAGGGCCAGAAGAACAGATACACATTAATGATAGCAACAAAACTTTTCATTGGCTTATATGCAAGTGCTTGTAGAAATTCAGTCTGTTCAACTGTGAAATGTGCTTTGAGTACTTCAAAAATTAATTCATTCAGTTCTTGTACTTGGAATTTTGAAAGAAATGTTTAAAACATTTTGATCTTGTTAATTGTATTACTTAACCAAAAATACAACTAACATTGTATGAGTTACTTTATGTTTTCTGAAATTCTGTCTTTGTGTCACTATAGATTTTTACGTTTTCTGATGACATAAAAACCAAGCTAATAACATTATTCCTGTTGCCCTCTAACTGGTACTTTCCTTTTAGTTGATGATTTTAGTGAAGAGTCATCGTTTTATGAAATTCTTCCTTGTTGTGCCCGTTTTCGCTGCGGTGAGCTCATTGCAGAAGGCCAATGGCATCACCTGGTTCTGGTCATGAGTAAAGGCATGCTGAAGAACAGTACAGCAGCACTGTACCTTGATGGACAGCTTGTTAACACTGTTAAGGTAAAATAAATCTTGAAATAATCACTTTTATTGGCTGGAGTGATCTCTTTCTCTCTGTTTATGTATATGCATAAAAAATAAGAGGAGCCTTTGCCTCCTCTCCAAAGAGAAGATCTTTGCTCTGTGTGTAGCTTCCAGCCTCAGTTCTGTTAAGGGGAAGATAATGAGTGTTTTCTTATGGACGAGCAATAGCAGTACTGAAGAGAAGCAGGCGTGGTGCACTGTGTATGAGGCAAGTGTGACTAGATTAGAAGAACTACAAAATGATAAAGATGACTTATTCCAGGACCATTTAGTAGAATCTAATTTTTGAACATTACCAACATTACAGAAAAAGCCAGATTTTCACATTTATCCAGGTTTCTCTTTTTCCAGCCATCTTGCCACCCCAAGAAGTAGCCCTTGTCAAGTGTTTGCTAAACGTTGCCAGGTGACCATGGATGACATACATGTAGTTGTCAGTGTTTTCTTAACAGCTAGGACAAACTAGTAGACCAAATCCAGAGAACATGGAAGAACACTTGGGACCCTGTCCTCACCTATAACTGATAATGAAAGAGCATTTGGCACCTGGCAGGCATGGTTGTTAAAGAGGGAGTAAGCTAATTGCACTGTGAGGTGCAAATCAGTTAGCTTAGTGTACTGCTATAGGTAGAAGGATATTCTAGCTTTTAAATTTTGTGTTTACTGCTTCTGCAAAGAGCATTGTATTAACTTTTCTTATTATGCTGGTTGCCTTGATGTACTGATTATATTTGACCATACATGACCACATTCAATAGCTGGTCTTAGAATTTTTACACTGTAGGAGGAAAATGCCTGCAAGATTGTTACTACTGTTATATATGTGGCAGCATGATATCCATACCTTTGTTTACTGTTGTCTGACAAACTTATCAATTTGAGTTGATTACGCATCCACTTCAGCATAAAATGGTGTGAGTATCAGAGGCTTATTTTAATAAATTGAAGAAGGACACAAGATTATGAGGTAGTCTTACTGATTTTGGAAAAAAAAAAATGCCAGTGACAGTCATGAAGCACTATGTTTTTAGAGGCAAGATACAACCTCACTCTTTTGCATTTTTAACTACAGAACTCAGTGTGTTTTCATCCTGTGTTTCTCTGAACACCCTGGTCATTTGAAAACCACTAGACTTCTGATCTTTGCATTTACCTTCTGGGTAATGCTTTTCACTTTCACCATATAGTGTCAGAATACGGCATGTTACATACGTATCAATTGCTGTGTCCCTCATTTTGCAGAATGCTTCCCTAAATTTCTAAAGTATCCATTTTCTTTTCACGGTACCTGGACGTTCTCAGTAACTTCACTGTACCTTTCTCCCTTACAGCTTCACTATATTCATAGCAGTCCCAGTGGCTCTGGTTCTGCCAATCCTCCTGTAGTCAGCACTGTCTATGCCTATATCGGCACACCACCTGCGCAGCGCCAGCTCTCATCCTTGGTGTGGCGCTTGGGCCCTACGCACTTCTTGGAGGAAGTTCTGCCTGCCCCAGGAGTTAGCACCATTTATGAGCTGGGACCAAATTATGTTGGAAGCTTTCAAGCAGTATATGTACCGTGTAAGTAATTCAAATGGTAGTCAGTAAGATGTCTGAGTTAGTTGAATCCAGTGGCAGAAAATGTGTGAAAAAGAAAATAGGCAGTAGCAGAGAGGAAAAGCTGTTCATAGGAATATCCTTCTTTGAAGGCGCTGTAAACACAAGTGTCAGGTATTGTGTTGATAGCTTTTAAACATACCTATCTTGAAATGGAATTGTTATAAACATTAATAGATCAACCAAGGGGCAGCAGGGGGAGGTCAGACAGGAGGGATTGTGATGCAGCAGATAGTCTGAAAACATGTACAGGGAAAAAAACCTGAGTAATTCTATTACAATTTTTAAGTTCCAAGAATTGAATTTTTTTCTGCCTTTATGCTAAGTCCGTATTCACCTGGAATCCTACAGTGGTTTAAGAAAGAGAGTTCATTTCTTAACATGTTGGCTTTGTCCAGCAACATATTTCTCCTACATAAGCTTTTCTCCATTCATTGTGCTCCAGAACAGAGTATGTGTTTCTGTTTGGGTCAAAGCTGTTTGCAGTACATGCACTGTGCCAAACTCTGAAGAGTCTGATATAGGATACGTTATGGAGCTCCTTACTGAAGGCTTTTATCTTGGCCTCTCTACCCAAAAAGATTGCTTTTCCTTAATGCAATGGTTATTTGTGAGACTCCTGGAGAAGGGATGAGTTCTTGCAATCTTCTACTGTTGTTCTTTCAGAGGAAATTCTATCTGACCTGCCATTTAACTGTGCCATGCTTACATCAGAAGTTCTGTCTCTCATTTTGGTAATCAGGGTTGCCGTCTTCTGAGAATTTGTCTTGCGTTTAAGCGAGAAAGATCTGATACTCTTCAGGCCTTGGGAGGAGCTCTCAAAGAGCAATTTGTTCAGTAGAATAGATTCCTTTCTTTGTGGGAGTGGAGGAATGTTCTCAGGGCATCTGTGTGAGTAATTTCATTTATGCGGAAACTGAGACATCCGAAATTCTCTCAAGTGAGACTCAACAGAGATGTGATTCTTATTGAAAAATTATGTTGATGCCAAACTTGTCATTTATTTCAGTGTTAGGTAAACAAAATACACAATTTTTCAATTACATCAATATATTTCATTGTTGCTAGATTCACCTTTTGACTTGGATTGATGATGTACAAGAAAATTTCTGCAAAGCTTTCAGGTGCTATGTTCTGCACAATTCCTCTGAGCGCTGTAGACAGCTGTCACTCCTGTTTGCAGTGCCTTCCAAGAAGCCTCCAATATGGGAGCAAAGGTTAAAAAAAAGTGAAAGGTTGGAATAGATCTTCTCTTCAGTGCCTGAGCCTTTTGCTTCTTAATTAGTCGTGCATCTCTTGTACCATGTTCTAAAGTAGTTATCTTAGCAAGATGTTGTTTAGAGACTGTTGCCACACATAAAGATGGATCAAACACATTTTTCTTTAAATTGAAATGAAAGTGAACAGCTCTTAGGCTGGGTACAAACTGAGAACAGGAGTAATGTTACTTTTCAGAAATTGAGAATAAGAAGAGCTGCATCTTTTATTACAGGTCCAGGCCATGGGCTACCTGTTGTCATTAAGTAGATGTTGAAAGAAAACGTTTGTTATATTTTGTCCTTTGTTAAATAGCAGATTTTTATGCCATCAGTAGACTTATAGGCCATCAATCTAGTTTTGACTGCGTTGTGAAAAATATGTAAAAGCAATATCAAATCTCATGTGTCTGTAGAAGCTCTCTTCCAATGCATATCCTCTAGTGTGATTTCAATATTTTACTGTTAATACCGAAGAGAAAACCAATGCTTTTTTCATTCTGTTTTTAGGCAAAGATTCCAAGTGTGAAGGAAATAACCCATGTCCAGTATCATTAGTACCAGAAGAGAAGGTCTCCTTTGGTCTCTATGCACTCTCAGTTTCTTCTTTTACAGTGGCAAAAATAAGAAAGGTTTACAACAAACTGGATAGTAAAGCAATTGCCAAGCAGGTACATTGGAGGATGAGTTTATTTGTATGACTTTTCAAGATAGTTTGCTCATAGGAACTGGGAACAATAAGTTATCAGAAGAGTTGCCTGTAATTACTTCAGTCTTTAAAAAAAAAGGGGGGGGGGGGGGGGAGGGGGCGGGGAACTATAGATTTTATTTCTGTTCTTGAAATTACCAATAGCTATGTAGGTTGTCTTCATGTGGAGGTATTTTTGCTTTTTAATGTAGATAGTAGTTGTAATCATGTAGAAAAACAATTATGATATAGTTGAGAAATACTTATGCTGTTGCAGATGAACAACTCCGGTAGCATAGTTATCTGACTGTGCATTTGAACATCTGAATACTGGTTTATATTTTTTACTTTAAGAAAATTCCTTATACAGAGAACCATATATTGGGATCTTGTTTTTAAGTTAGATTAATCGCCCCTAAATTCTGGAGACTACACTAGTGGATGTCCTAATGACTGTGGTGTAGTTTGATTTTGTTCTGTATTACTCTATCACAGGAGAAAAATATACAGGTTATGTTCAGACTCTTGTAGAAAGGGTTAAAACCTTCTGAGCCTCTTTTTTTTTTTCTTCCCTTCCCTCAATTTCTAAAGCTTGCAATTTCTTCTCATGAAAATGCCACACCTGTGAAGCTGCTACATAACTCAGCAGGGCACTTGAATGGACCTGCACGCTCCATTGGTGCAGCTTTGATAGGATATTTGGGTGAGTTGAGTAATTGGGAATTATGAAGTTTAAATATCATTAATGAATTGTTGATAAGAACTTAGTGCCAGAATATGAATCACATATTGATCAATGTGATGTTTATGGTGCATGATTAAATTTATTTTACATTTTTATATTGTATTGACATCTTTTTTGTTTTAGTGGTATGGAATGCTTTTTTCACATTCACATGGTAATACTTATTTGTGTTTAGTTTATTAACTATTTTCCAGTCCAAAACTTCCATCACTTCCTCTTCTGAGGTGTCAAAATACTCCTGGTGATATTCTTTTAGTAAATCAAGCAGTACTAAATTGCAGATTACTTACATGATTTCCCAGTGGTTTCCTATAAGACTTGATTTTAATTAATTTATTTTCACTGCCTTTGCTCAGGAGTAAGAACATTTGTCCCCAAGCCTGTTGCCACTACTCTGCAGTACATTGGTGGAGCTGCTGCTATTCTAGGACTTGTGGCCATGGCATCAGATGTAGAGGGACTGTATGCAGCTGTGAAGGCTTTAGTCTGTGTGGTAAAAAGCAATCCACTAGCCAGCAAAGAAATGGAAAGAATCAGAGGTTACCAGGTATGTAAGAAATACCTTAAAACAGACTGGATTTGTTCAATTTCAGTGTCTCTGCTAGCAATTCCCATGGGAATTCCTTGTTGTGTTGCAGTGGCCTTAGTTTATGCTCTTGGGTTTACCAAGCTCTTGGCTGTTTAATAGGGACTGGTTAGTTGGATAGCTTCTAAAGAGCAAAGTGGAAAATTTTTCTAAGCAGATCTGCCAATTGAATTGTTCTGCTGAAACGTCTTCCTTAATAAAGCAAGGAAGAGCACAACTTATGTCACTTAAACCTATTAACATGAGCCTGTTGCTGCAAACATAAATGGCACTTAATGCTGTTAACATGAGCCCATTGCTACAGACATAGCAGCTTCTATATCAGTAGTCTACCAGCAGGAGACAACTTGAACATGATGGGAACCAAAAAAGCAGGCTCCTAGAATTATTATTTTGAGATGATTGCATAGACTTCATAATTGGTGATATTGGTCATTTTCAAGCTCAAAACTTTTTAATTCTCCGCTGGGATAGAATAAGCAGAATCACTTACGCAAAAGAATCATTTGACTTTAAAAAACAAACAAACAAACAGAAGCTATATATTTATCTTCATGTGACCAATTAATTTTCTGATTCTGATGAAGATTATTTTACTGAAACTGAAAATGTGCCACTGGTTTGGGCTGCATATTTACAAACTTTTTAATGCCAGAGATCAGTATAGTTATCTTGAAACATTTGATTCCATTTAGCCTGATGTAGACTGTGACTGACTTACTACTTACTACCCTCTACCATGTAGAACAGAAGTTGAAGGGTATGCTAGGTACACTCTTGTTTGGTTTTTTTCTTTCTGTTTTTGTTTTTAATCAACAGTAATGCCTTTTTCAAGCTCGTTCATCAAAACTCTCAAGTACTAGAGGTACTTTATGCACCTTCTTAAAATGCATGAAGGCTTTGTTATTCTTAGATGGCATGCCTGCATTGTCATAGGGTTCCTTATCTGTTTATTCATTCTAGTTGCTGGCGATGCTGTTAAAGAAGAAACGATCCCTTCTGAACAGTCACATACTCCATCTGACTTTTTCCTTGGTGGGAACTGTTGACAGCGGGCATGAGACCTCCATTATTCCAAATTCCACTGCCTTCCAGGATCTGCTCTGTGATTTTGAGGTATGTAAAGCTATGTGAAAAGTGTTGATGATACTGGTTAATGAGTAGTTCGCCAAACTGATGGCGTGCTTTTAGTACTGAACAGCACAGATTAGGTTAGTCTCCTCCAAACATACTGTTTATGTACCATGCAATAGTATGGTAAAATAACTCAGGTGCAAAATTATTGGCAGCTTTTTGCACTTGAATCACTCTTGAAACAATTCACAGGCACCAAGGGTGTTTTATGCTTTTTGTTGTACTAGAAGATTACAGAATCATAGAATCACAGAATATCCCAAGCTTGGAATGGACCCATAAGGATCACTGAGCCCAACTCCTGTATGTTTGCAGTTTTCTGTTCTACAGTAATTTTATTTTAATCTGTATTCTACTGCAGTAAATATATTCAGACATGAAATATGCAATGAAAGTAATAGTAGGAGATAGATTTTTCAACACTGAACATTGGAATCACTTCATCATATGTCTTCTACATATATAATAGTAAAATAGTTAAAGTAGTTAAAATTCTGCTTGCACAACCTATGAAGTATTCATGTTCTCTTGTCTATTGTCCTCACTTTAAAACAAGTTCAGAATGAAATGCAAATGTAATAGACATGATTTGTGGTAGAGGCTGATTGACGATGTTAGGCATTGCATAGAACTCTTTGCCATTTGTTCCTTTTGTATTATCTGTATCTGATGCAGTGATCTGAGAGAAGCTGTTGTGATTCTCACCTAATTCAAAAAAATAAAACAAAAAACCATGGAATTACTCAGTTTACTGATTTAGATATGCATTTCAGCATTTAAGTGCACTCCTGGAATCTTTATTTAAGAGTTCTGTCTAGGAAATACTCCTGTTGCCTTCACATTAACAGAACTGGACTTTAATGTAAGCAGAAAATACTGTTGCCAAGATCAGTAATACACTGTAATGACAGAATGAAAAACAAGAAGTGAAAATCACTGAAATTTCTTCTTTTTTTTTTTTTTTTTTTTTGGATAAGGATGTTAAAACTAGAAATAAGTTTATGCTGTTTAAATAATAATTCTTTTTGTATTTTTTTAACAAACCATTTGAATTACAGCGATGATTCCTTTGTGCTCACAAAATTAAAAATAAGCCTAATAGCGCTTACTGCATCTACCTCAGATAATATTTGTGGTAGACTCTTAAGCTGGATGAACTGGTTAGCAGAGAGAAGGCTATTAATCACAGCCCAACTCCTTTTACACAGAGCAAGATCTTTGCGTAGTCATGAATTCTGCTGAATATTCTTGGCTTATTTTGTTTCAATTTTTTTATGTTAAAAGGAACCAGCTGAGAAATTTCATCAATTTTGTAGTCATTCAGAAACTATTATTGGAATTATCCAATTTCATACTTCTAAGTTCAGTGTCACGTTTTTTCACATAAGGCCAAGAACAACAGCAGGAAGAGTAAGCATGTAGTATTAATTTAAAAAAAAAAAAAAGAAAGAAAAAAAGAAAAAAAGCACATAGTAAGTCTGTGAGTCACTCAGAAGAAAATTTCAAGAACTCCGAAGAGGTCACTTTTCCTGACTTGTGATTTTTTTTATTCCTATTTTTTTTATTTCTGTATTTAGAAATCAGTGATCTTATTATTTCATGAAAATCTGATCAATTTGGTGTTCTTGTGCTAAGCAGAATAAGGGAAAGACGGTTCTGATCATTTCAAATAAGATTTGAAGAAAAGGAAATTAATTATGTTTTATTCAATAGGAGATCAGTTTTATGATCTGAAGCTGTAACGTTGGCTTTATATATATTTTCTTACTTTTGAATAATTGGGATGTTTTTTTTGTTTGGTTTTTTTTTTTTTGCTAGGAGATCGAAATAATTTAAAATACTATGCAGAAAATGCTGGGTAAAGACTGGGTAAAGAGGAAGGCAAAACAAAAGTAAGGGAAGGCCCATGAGTTCAGTGCAGACAGAAGATAAGAAGTCAGTTGCACAAACAGACAGTCTTCACTTTACTCAAATAAACACAGCAGTACCGTCCAACATTTCACATCAGCATTGTAAACCACTGATAAGTTTTGGGTCTGTTAACTGTCTGTTTAAGGAAAAAATTGCAGATAGCATTTAAATTTTTTTTGTCCGTAACTCTGAATTTCAAGCATGATACATTTACAGAGACTGTCTTTGGTACCAATGCATGTTACTTTAATCTAGAGTATCTAGAGTAAACTAGAGTATTTAACACTTAAATGAATTTGAAGAAAAAATGATTGAGAACCTTGCAGTCAGCTTACGAGTGCAGTGGCCAGGTAGAAGTTTTTGTCTCTTCAAGACTTTCATAACCTTTGGTATATTAGGCTTGATTGTCAGTTTAGAGTCTTCAGTTGGATGCGAGTACAAACCTTAACCATTGTTTGTTCTGTATTTCAGGTCTGGCTTCATGCACCCTATGAACTTCACCTGTCGTTGTTTGAACACTTCATCGAACTTCTCACAGAGTCCAGGTATGAGCTGATGCTGGCCTACTAATGAAGCTTGTAAGATTAGATAATGTGTAGAGGATGCTCCGATTTTAATTTGACACTTCCTTTCCTTCCTTCTTTCAGTGAAGCTGCAAAGAATGCGAAGTTAATGAGGGAATTCCAACTTATCCCAAGGCTGCTCTTGACTCTTCGAGATATGTCTCTCTCCCAGCCTACTATTGCTGCAATTAGCAATGTGCTGAGCTTCTTGCTTCAAGGCTTCCCCAGCAGTTATGACTTACTCAGGTAGCCCATGCCCACGTTCAGTCTGGCTTAGGTGTTTTCCTTATGTTGCTGATGTTGATCAAAATACAGTTAAACCATTGTGGAGTAACAAATGTAGAAAGTTCCTGCACTGAATTTTGTCCTTCAAGAAGTGACGGAGGGCATAGGCATAACCATTTTTTTAAACTTGATTTAAATATTAAATTCAGTTTATATTTGAAGAGGTGTGACTGAATGATAGAACTTGCTCGGCATTTTGCAGGGAAGTAACAATGGTGCCTATTCTTGCTTCATTTTTCATGTGAAATGCTGAGCACTTTTAAATTCAACTGACTGTTACTCAAGGTTGAGCATGAGGATGCTTCTGGTTAAAATCCAGCTTTGATGACTCTCTCACAACAGGTTAATTTCAAGATTTTTTCTAATTCATCACTACAGAAAAATATTTAAGGTTCTTAGGTATAATGATAGTAATTATGTATAATTGTATTATTTTGCATAATTAAGACAGGTGAAAGTTGCGTTAATAGTTGCAACTCATCCATTCAAGACTGGGTGAAATGTTTTTAAATTAGTTGAACTCCTTAACTGAGTTTTTCATCTCCTATTTGATTATTATGGAAATTGATAAAGTATTACCAGACTTGGATTTTTTTTTTCTTATGAGCAGTTTTATTTTCAGCTTCTTATGTCAAGTACAGTCAAAGGTATCAGAAATGTCAGCAAGCAATTCAAGAATAGACAGCGTAGGTGTAATTCTTAAATTCTTGTGGAATTCCAGTGCAAATTGGAGTGTTCCAGCATCACCTTTTCTGTTTCCTGGAAGTAAAGATAAACATATCCAACAGCTTAGAATAAATAGCTGTGGACCTTTCGAGGTTAATTCCAGGGGGAAGAGGAATATTCTATCTCCTTTCTTAGAGCAGTTCATCATCATCTTGTTCTTGAAAACTGTGACCTTGTGTTGTATCACCTCAATCTGTAGACATAAATGTTGTGCTATATGAACGGTTTTTTTGATGTAATACTAGCTCAGCTGTAATTGTTGGTGAATGTTTTGTTCTCTTTTCTTTAACTTGTGAAATTCCTTTTACCAGAGCTCAGAGGTATCTTCACACTTTTTCTTGAATGTTCAAGTTTTCTGAGTCCTGTAGCTCCAAACTTGTCTGCCAAGATTCCAGTTAGTAATATACATGACTTTGGTTTTTGGCTAGCAACTTCAGATTTAGGCTGTATTATCAACCTCTAAATATGAGAAAGTTTTTGTAGATTGCCCTTTCACTAGTGTTCTGATTTTACATTAGGTGTAAATTATTGATAGGTGAGGATTCATCTGTCATATCAATGCATGATGTTCTTTTTGTGTTATATCAAGGTTTGGACAGTTCATCTCTTCCACTTTACCTACGTTTGCAGTCTGTGAGAAGTTTGTAGTCATGGAAATAAATAATGAAGAAAAGCTTGACAGTGGTAAGTTATTGCATGACTTAGAAATAGTAGAAGAGTAATAGTTTCTCTTTTGTAGTTAAATACTTACAATGTACAGCAGTATCATTTTGTTATAATGTGGCTGACAGCTGTGAAACTTCGCTTCTTAGTATTGCACGCAAAGCAGCGCGAAAACCACACACTCTAATTTTGTTTTTCTTCACTTAACACTGTACTTTGTCCTTCTGTTTCTCCAACGTGCTTCTTAAATTGTGTATCTCTGTTTTATTACGTGAATGGGAGAGGTAAGTGCAATGTACATCTGCCTTCCAGCTTTTTTTGTTAAAAAGTATATATATGCACACATATATATTTAGCCTTCAATAATACTTATGTTTAATTGTTTTGAGAACATTTCTACCCCTTTTCTTAAAGAAAAGATACTTACACTGTCATAGTTTTGCTCAGAGTCCCCTGGGAGAAATGACCTTGGCAAATGGTGGATTTGAACCAGTATCTGAAGGGGATGCCCAAAGATTCTGTTGTTTCTGTATCCCTTGAGAATATAGTGGTAGTCAGGAACAATAGCAGGGATGGATTTCTACTTCCCAGTGAGTTTTATTTGTCTGTTTTTCCCAAAGATCAATGTTAGGTAGTCTGCAAATTTATCACTGCGTGTCACATCTCTCCTTACTGAATGCTTTCTCTCTTTGCAGTCTCAAAGATGAAGACATTTCAGCTTTTATCAGTAAAAAACAATGACTTGGCTATAGGAGAGATCCCTATCTGTGTTTCCACTGTGGGCTGGCCCAGGTTATCCAGAGCTTATGTTGCTTTTTCCCTGCCTGGAGCAGTGGAGAAACATGGGGTAGAATGGCTCTGGGACAGGAGTGAAGGGGGAAGTGTGAGGTGGAGGGCATCGGATTTCATATTTTTAGGATACTGGTCTTCATCAGTTAAGCTGTACTGTGGCCTCAAAGATGCTTTGATTTCTTGTCTGTGGCTTATGCACAAAACTAGGGCACAGAATGTGTCCAGAATGTCTTGTTCTTGGCGTGTCTTCCCTCGAGTATTCCTTTTTGTAATACTGTGAAAAGTGTTCCTCCTTTGGCATAGCAAGGTACAATAAGAAGGATTCAACAAATAGCAGTAAAGTTGATCTTGAGCTGTTTGTACATTTTGTAGTAAGCTTGTTTTTCAACTGAAGAGGAGTTCAGAGATCTGACTTGAAAGAAAAGGAGATTAATCATTCTTTCCGTGTCTTACATTTTGAGGGAATTGGAAACTATTCTTTTTTTAACTTTTATTATTTTTTATGTTTTAGCCCACAGGAACATAATGTTTATCCAACTGTTCTGAGTTTTTAATAAATTATTTATTTATTTATTTATTTATTTTAAATTTTTGCATGTCAGGTACCAATTAGCTAATGAAGTTTAGATAATTGTCTGAAAAGATGCAGTATCCTTCTATCCATCCTTCCAAGCTCAAAAAATGCTTTGTGAAAAGATAATGGAAGCACCAAGCATTACTTAGCAGTGTGTACCACATCAAGTGTAGCAGGCTGTTTGTGCTTTAGTACAGCTTTCTCTTGATCCCAGTAGGAACAGATTGAGTTTACTTGTGTATGGAGGTTATGAGTAGTCTTTAAAATGTCCATGTTCCAGAAGTCTAAGTTTGCTTAATTTGGTTTGTACTTACTTTCTAGGAACTGAGGATGATTTTGGAGGGCTTGTTTCAGCTAATCTTATTCTACTGCGGAACAGGCTTTTAGATATCCTCCTGAAACTTCTGTATACTTCCAAAGAAAAGACAGCTGTTAATTTGCAGTAAGTACCAAGATCTTAATAGAGCAAGAATAATATTTTCTAATTTGAAGGGATAGAATTATACAGACCCCCCACTCCATTCATTGCTTAAGTTGTATAATTTTATAGGAACTGCTGAATGATTTACACAGCTGTTGCTGAATAAACTGTGCGTAGGCTGGAAGAAACACAGTTAATGATTCTTCAGTTTTATGTTCCCAGTTGTGCTACGATAATAATAGTAGTAAACAGATGGAATTTACATGTCAGTATTTTCTTAAAATATTCCCAAACAACTATTTTCTTAGTAAAACAAATAGATAAAGTATTATTTTTTAAAACCAAAACAGTTTATTAAAAAGTATACCTGTGAAAACTTCATGTCTCTATATAGCTCAGCAAGTTGAAATTAGAAAGAATGGTTGGTTGACAAATGTTTTCAGGTCAGCATTCCAGAAACAGCAATTGAAGAAATCCTATCCCAGTCAGAATTGTCTGAGTTAGCTATATTCTGTCATGCCCTTTACCTAAACAAAAACTGACGTTGCTCTCTGGATTCTCTTTAGTGAGAGTTGCAGAGTAACATTCCTTGTTCTGAGGTGGGCTAACTTAAGCATGCAGGAAATGCTTGGGTAGATCTGAATTTTCTTCAATCTTGAAGTTTGCTGTGTAGTGGAGGATGCTGACTTACGCTGTCTAGTAGGATGCTTTAATGTGTGATCCTTTTCTCTTTTGTTAGGGCTTGTGAAGAACTGGTGAAGACCCTGGGATTTGATTGGATTATGATGTTCATGGAAGAACATCTGCATTCCACCACGGTCACAGCTGCCATGCGAATTCTTGTGGTCCTGCTGAGTAATCAGTCCATCCTTATTAAATTCAAGGAAGGTCTCAGTGGTGGAGGCTGGCTTGATCAGACGGATTCTGTCTTGACCAATAAGATTGGTACTGTGCTAGGTATGGTATGAAAACTCTCTTATGGGTGCACCCTTCCTATTACTGTTTGCTCTGCTTTGGTCAGATGCCGTTGCCCTTTATTTTTCTGAGATACAATAGATTTCCTAAGCAAAAGGGAGCAGTTCTACACAGTTGACATTGCACAGATGTTGTTATAGTTCAGTATTGCATGAAGCCTGAACTGCAATCAGTTTTTTAGCACTGTCAAGGTATGGCTAATTATGTCCTGTGGGTAAGCTCATCTGAGCTAAATGGAAAGGCATCACACAAGATGCTACGCTCAAGCAGTTCAGAAAAAAATATTGTACTAGTTACAGCATCATGCAGCATTAAACCTGTGTTGCTTTTTTTATTGAGTTCTATGCAAATTAGAGTTACCATTTTGGATTTGTGCTACCTGGGAAATTTCTGTGTGTACAACTTCATCTCAGCCCTTCTTTTCCTCTGCTTAGTTTGCTGTAATACCTTCTTTGGGCACATGTATGCCACCTGGCTGCTACTAAAGGTTATTTTGGGGGGTTCTTAAAGCCTTGTTTACCCAGTCTTACCAGAGTTTTCCATTATCCTGCAGGACGTAGAATGGACAGTATAAGGTGCCAGTGCTATATTCTAAGCTATCTCTAAGCTGTCGAAAACAAAGTTAGTTTCTGATAAACGGGCAGTGCAGGTGTTCTTTTGCCCTTCTGATTCCCTGAAATTTATTACAGTTTGTAGCTGGTTTGCCCCAGCTCCACTGACAGAAGTCTGTATGGACTGTTCTAAAGGGGTGCAACATGAGACAGGAGGGCTCCCAGAGCTCATTTCTGTGTGAATGTGTCTTTTTTATATCATCTTCATTTGACACCAATATTTAAAAAGGGAGAAAAAGAAAAGCATAGGCTGCATCACGGCTTGCTGAAGGCATTTAGCTATTTGCTGTGAAGTTTAATTATGGAGATTCTAGCTTAAATCTTAACAGAAGGTGCAACTTGTCATAAACACCCACTTGCCACAACAGTACAGGACCACCAAGAAAGCAGTACTTAATGGTTTTTTTTGTTGGTTTTTTTTTTGTTGTTGTTGTTGTTGTTTTTTGGAGTACTTCAGTATTCCTTCTCTTTTTCATCCCTTAACTACTGGATTTTAAGTAGCTACGCATTTACTATAGAGTTTCTCAAGAAAAACAAGACATGGTACCTGATATTAAAGTCAGTATTATTTTAGGGGCTTGGTAAGTTGCCACAGAGAATAACTTCTCCCCTTTGCTGTTACCACTGTGACAGTGGCTCTCTTTGGAGAGAAGTAATATATGTTATACAAGTTTGTGCATGTTTTTAACTTTATTTCCTCTTTTATGTTTTCTGAAGGCTTTTTTTTTTTTTTTTTTTTTCTCCAACCTTGATCAAGATATAGCCTGTTTTCAGTGTTCTGTTTTAGACCCTTGTTCAAACGTAGTAAAATGAAGTGGCAATCTTCCCATGAGCTGGGGCTGGCCTTGGATCAGGGCAGTTGTAATTACTGTTAATACAGCTTAGTTGTCATTTCTAAGGTGGTTGTGCAAGTAACGACTACTCTGTGTTAAAGCAGTAAATAATCTGTTTCTTCACTAAAGACTTCTCCAAACTGGTTTATTGTATGAAAATAGATGTTAAAATTTGTTCTTAATTTTGAAGGAGGACTTTTCCTGAAATATATACTTTAGTATCCTACAGTGAAATATAAAGTCCACATTGTTGTGCTTTTCCCTTTGAATTCTGCCAGAGTGCCTTGTGCAACCTCATTCTTCACATAGATCATCTGTCTGGGAATTCAGTCTCTTTATGGTGGCTTCCCATAATGTATCTCATGGTATTATGATCATTCTTTGCATCAGCAATGAACTAGGAAACCTTTGGCAATCGGTCTTTAAAAAACCATATTACATATGCAGAGATTTGTTGTGAACATACTGCAGCATCTGTTGTTTGGCTGACTCAGATCTGTACTCTGTGTAATAATTTCTTCATGTTTGCATGGACGTGCCTTAAAATTTGAAACCCATTGACAGTTTAGGCTGTGGACTGTTTCTGATTCAGGGTTTTTTAAAATGTCTGGTAATTTCTTCAGTCACATAATCTTTCTAAAATAGAAGTGTATTTACAGTCATATTGGAAGAGCATATGTGGCGTTGTCCTTTTTTTATTTTTTTTCATATTTTGGTATGTATCATTTGAACTGATGCCAAGCTACACTGTAGCCAAAGAGGTATTTTAAAAATTGCTTCTAATCAAATGACAGTGACCTATACAACTGCCTTAATTTTCATACTCTGTATTATTTTAAATACATTACAGAACATTGACTCCAAGATTTCTGCTGCAACCTGCTGAGATTGATTTTTGTTTAATCTTGTGATAGAATTTGTGCAGGTTTGTGGCAAGGGTTTAATTAGTTGGATTCCTCATTTATATCTTTATGGATCTGAGTGTGTATGTATATATTCAAGCGTTTGTTTTTATAGCATGGAATTTCTGGGAAGGTACCCTCCTGAGTTCAACACTTCAGTGTGGGTGAGCTTCGCAGGCATTTCCCTGTTATCATTGTTGGCTTTTGTGTTTTCCTTTCTCTCAGGGTTCAATGTTGGCAGGAGTGCTGGTGGAAGATCAACAGTCCGGGAGATTAACCGTGATGCATGTCACTTCCCAGGCTTCCCTGTCCTGCAGTCCCTTCTCCCCAAGCACACAAATGTACCTGCTCTCTATTTCCTCCTCATGGCCCTTTTCTTGCAGCAGCCGGTCACTGAGCTGCCCGAAAACCTGCAGGTCAGTGCGCCCATCGCCAGCGGCCGATGTAAGCAGGGCTCACAGGTAGGGATTACCTAGTAAGATGTAAGTGTTTCTCTGTCTGTCGTCAAAGAAAATAATGGATTAACACCCCAATGCCCTGCAGCTGATACAAAAGGCAGTGCATCCTGTTTTATGCTGTGTTGGGAGTGGGAGGATGAGATGCGGGGGGAGCGTGTGAAAGACAGGTTGCTGTAGCAGAGCTGCAGCTGTTTTCTGTCTTGGATGATCTGGGGTCGAATTGACATGGAATGGGGTATGACTTTTTTTGAAGAGTAGGAGTGATTGTGGTAAGGAGAGGTCACAAGGTGGCAAACAAAACAAGACAGTTATTTAAAAAAAAAGATTATATTTTCAGGGAAACATCACACTTCTTAAGGGAAAAATGTATTATCATTCTCAGCAGGTTGATTTTTAACCTGTTTTAATTGCATGTAAACGAATAGGAAGCCTTAGTGTAGTCTTTTGTGGAGAAGAGCCTGCTGTTGACAAGGTATACATTTAGAACAGATACCAGGAGTGCCAACATGCACTTCTCAATGGGAAATTGAAGGTAAAAATTACAGATCAGAAGGTATTCTGCCCATGTTTTCTCAAGAGGAATACTTGATGGCACATGTAGCACTATGGTGTTGCAGAGTTTGAAGCTCATCTTCTGCTTACAATGTTGAAATACAGTGATGCTAAACTGAAATGCAGCTATCTGAAATGTCTGGCAGTGGAGCTCTTAATGCTAGGTTGGGCAGTTTGTCATTTTTCTATTTATTTTTAAATGCTTTTTTAAAATTTATTACTGGAAAATACATCTTGGTATATTTGCTTTGTTTATGTTTTGTTTCTTCTGTGGGACACTTAGTTTTGCTGCTAGATATCCTGAAGTAAAATGAGTGAATGTGCATCATTTGTGCTGGCATGTCTCGTTTCAGAAGATGTTAATGTATAGAGAAGGAGGGAGCTGCAGTTATGTTGCTCTGTGGTTGGAAGGAATTTTCTTCAGTGTCTCATGACACGTGATCTCCCTACGAATTTCTGGGGGATTTATCTTTTTATATTCTGTAACCTTTATTATTTAGATATTGTCAAATGAATGTCATATATATAATAAAAAGTAGTATCGAATTGCACTGCAGAAAGGGTTTATTTTATGTCTTCTTTTACCTCTTTTAGTTTGACTTAGATTCTATCTGGACATTCATATTTGGAGTTCCTGCCTCTTGTGGCACTGTTACCTCTTCAGTACATAGTGTTTGCACAGAAGCTGCCTTCTTGCTGTTGGGAATGCTGAGGAGCATGCTGAATTCAGTAAGCATAAGTCTTTCACATTTATTTGAACATACAAAATTGCTTGAGTCCACCATATGGTCAAAAAACAAATTGGAAAGGTGAAGTTTTAGTGTCATGACAAACCAGCCAGCATTTAAGCTCATAATGCTTGCATAAAATACATCACTGTCATTGGGTTATTCTGTTTTGTTTTGTTTCTTGTTACCTGTAGCAATATTAGTGGCTGTAAAATCAGCATTGCTTTTTCACAAAAAGGCTAAGCTTTGCATTTTGCTGCAAATAAAGCAAAACCAGGAAGCAGAAGGATAAAATGCCCTTGGCAGAGATAACGAATTTTTTTTCCTGCTTAGCATCATGGCAGTATGTTTGAGACTCTCCAGTCCATCTGTTCAGAGCTCTGATAGTTGCTGATTTTGTGTGTGAAGCTTCCATATGCAGAGAAGTCCCCTGACTATTAATAGCCACATACTAGAGGAAGTGAACTTATTGCCAGAAAAATGTGTTCTTTTCATTTCTGAATCTAATGTCAATAGTAGCGAAAGTTGGTTTCTTAGTGGGAAACTTTTGTTTGAAACTGGGACCTAAAGCATTTATTTGCTGAAAAGGATCTTGTGAAATACATGTAAAGCAGGTGTAATGACCAAGCAGGGGACATGTTTGTAATATGCACTGGGAAGTGTTGGCTGCATGTTTCACATGTGTTGGCTTGTCCAGATATGACCAGCACACATATCCAGAAAACATGGCCTGGCGACCTGCTAGAGCACACATTCCTGTTATGCGTTGGTGTGTCAGACTTGTGTGTTCATATGCTTGGTCACATGTTGGGGTCAGGTGTTCATCATTATGTGCCCTGCTCAGCAGCCAAGTGTTTTGTCACATGTGGTGCCTCATTCCTCACAGTTTAGTGAGGTTCTCAGGCACCTGTTCTGTCTCATATTTGATCAGACATTGATTCATGTGTCTGGACACTGTGTCTTCAGTCATGTCCTCTGGACCCCTGTTTGGTTGTCTGTTCTGACACATGCTCTAGCACATCTGACATGGTCTAGATCTGTTTTCTGACAGTTGTGTTTGGTCACACATTTCTGCTCTATTTAAACAAGTATTTGACCACTTTTGATGCATTTCACACCATCTCTGGCCACACTATTCCTCCTCCCACAGCTCTTCTCTAATGGGAGTATTCCTCAAATAGCTTCATCTGCATTAACATGCTGTTTGTTTTTCAACCTAGCCCTGGCAGTCTGAGGAGGAAGGCTCCTGGCTTCGAGAATATCCCGTCACCTTGATGCAATTCTTTCGCTATTTGTATCACAATGTGCCAGACCTTGTTTCCTTGTGGATGAGCCCAGAGTTCCTGTGTGCGCTGGCAGCAACCGTATTTCCTTTCAACATACGACCTTACTCTGAGATGGTAGGAAATTCAGTGAGTTGGATTTTCTGTTCTTTTTCCCACAAATGCACTTTTTGAGGTTTTATCGATTAGAAATCTCATGAAGATAAAGCTCTGCTTGCCGTGCAGAAATTGATGGTTTTAAAGACTGGACTGGAAAATTTGTATCTACATTTTGAAAATGAGAGGGATGTATGCTGAACCAAAGGCAGGTACTGAAGCTTCATTTCTGGGATAATAACATACACTACTTATTTGTTTTCTATTGGGCTGGTTCTCTCACATACAAGAATCAAGTTAACTCAGATCTACAATAGGAAAAAGGCTGACTCAGCTTCTCTTTCTCCTTTCCATTCTGGAGGATGTGCTAGAATCTTAAACTGCTTCTTCCCCCCACTTTTTCTGTGGCTGAACCACAAAACAATATTCTAGTCTTTCCTGGAACTGCTGAGCTCTAGCTAGGATAGTGTGTGAATCCAGCTTTTATTGCATAGCTGCCTGAAGCAGAAAATATTACAAGGTATTAATTTATGTATTCACTGAGCTAGTTGTTATTTATAAATTGTGTTATTGTTAGCTGACATTCAAAAGTAATTGCACTACGTACATGGAAGGGTAATTAGGTTACATGTTGGCAAATGCAGTAACTAGAATATGGCAAAATATTTACATTTATATGTTGCTGAACCTAGTAACGATATACAGATTATTTATTTTTCCTTTAACTTGAAGTAGATACTAGGAGTTCTGGTAATGCTGACTTGGCATTCACCTGTATAGAACAGCTTTGCATCTCTCATTTTTAAGTACTTTCAGTGCAAAGTGCCTTTAATTCTTTAGTTACTAACTTTTTCAAAACCTTTAGGCTTTTTTTTTTTGCTTTTTTTTTTTCAGTGAGAATATACATTTTTGCAAAGTATTTAGAAGTTAGCCAAGGAATTCTTGTTCATGGATATTTTTCATATGAATTGTGGCCTCTAGCTCAGCTAATTCATGCCTTTTTTTTCCATGGCAATCAGAATCTAGAATTTGGATCCTTGCCTGTTGGACCTGATCCTGAACACAATAATCTTGGGGGGGGAAAAAAAAAAAAAGAGTTGTTAGGAAACTAGATTTGAAGTGTATAGCCTTGAAATGGCAAGTGGAGGATAGAGGAGTGGAATGACTGCTGTTAATTTGCTCAGCTCAGGAGCTTTGACGTGCTGCTTTTCACAGGTCACTGATCTTGATGATGAGGTTGGCTCCCCAGCTGAAGAGTTCAAAGCCTTTGCAGCTGATTCTGGCATGAACAGGAGCCAGTCAGAATACTGCAATGTTGGCACCAAGACATACCTAACGAATCATCCTGCCAAGAAGTTTGTGTTTGACTTCATGCGTGTGCTGATAATTGACAATTTGTGTCTCACACCAGCCAGCAAACAGACTCCACTGGTGGATCTTCTGCTAGAGGTAAAGTTAATTTTGACTTACTGTAATGTTTTTTTTTCCCCTCACTGTTTCTCTTTACCTTTGTCTGGCATTCAGTAGAATCTTGAAAATTGCCATTAAATAAGAGATGCAGCAAAAGAATATTACTGTCTCAAAAATTGTTTAACGCCTTGGAAAACCTAAGAAAGCAAGAATTAGAGAATTCTTACAGCCTCTCCCTTTCAGTGCCTTCTTGGTTTTATTTCCTTACCCTAGCATTTACATATGTTAGAGACACCCTTAAATGCCTGAGCAAAAAATCTTCGTGCTATTTATGGAATCTTTTCTTGCTATGTTCACTTCTTCCCTACTATCAGTTTTGTTTGTGGACTCCTTAGCTTTAACTTGGCCAGTCAAATGGCTCTGTTAGCTTCCACACATGTAACTGAGCACACTGTGTCAAGGTTTTGTTCCTATTTTGTGCTCTCCTTAGACCTCATTTTGTCATCTGAGCCAGTAACTCCTTTTATCTGGTGATGCAGGAATTGGCTTGCAGCAGTAGATACTTAGCAGTGCAGCATGAGTTGCCTAGCTTTTCTTTAATTCTATTCTTACAGAGTATGATTAATTTGTTATACATCTGTTAGCCTGTGACGACTGTATTGCTATTGCTCAAGATATAAAATCCTTACAAATCCCTCAAGAAATATTAAGTACTATATTTTATTCATATTAGATAAGAGGGAAAAAAAGTGGCAGGACATCTGGTGCCATATGCTATAAAAATTCAGAGTAACTGTGTTATCTTCTTTCAGAATTCTCTGTTCAGGTTTGTGACAGCTGTGCAAAGCAGCCTTCTGTTAATGGTTAAGCAGGCAATGAGGAGTTTAACTGCTCTGATGTATCCATGTCATCTTCACACGGTGTATTTTGAAACATTTAGTTCCCATTGATTCACATTCTCCCTCAGTCCCTAACTACTTGTTACCCTCATCCTGTGCTGCTGCGTCCCTGATTGCTTCAGCAGTTGCTGGAATTTTGGGTTGTGCTTACATGATCCCCTAACACATTTCCTGAAATAGCTGGTCATCTCTTTGCTGTTACAAAGCAAAAAATAAATTGTCAAGTGGTGCAGCTTTACATAAATATCAGGAAGAGTACTTGAGGTCATGTCAATCCGTTCTGATTACTTTGCTGCTGTTTTAATCTGTTACAACTTGTCCGTGTTTGTTCCTAGTCCCTCATAAAGAGAGAGTGCAGGATATGCACACACTGCTAAGCTTCTAGAGTGCAAAATGAAGCAGGCTCAATTAAATAGCGCTAAAAAACAGTGGAATTCTGAGTGAAGCATTTAGTAGATATGATGATATGTTCTGGAGCACCATGAGGTGATGGTATTTTTTCCTTTGAGTCATAGAATCCTAGAATGGCCTGGGTTAAAAAGGACCACAATGGTCATCTAGTTTCCACCCCCCTGCTATGTGCAGGGTCACCAGTCACTAGACCAAGCTGCCCAGAGCCACATCCAACCAGGCCTTGAGTGCCTCCAACCTCCTTGAGCAACCTGTTCCATTGTGTCACCGCCCTCTGTGTGAAAAACTTCCTCCTAATATCTAACCTAAGCCTCCCCTGTCTCAGTTTAAAACCATTCCCCCTTGTCCTATCACTGTCCACCTCGTAAACAGCCATTCCCCCTCCTGTTTATATGCTCCCTTCAAGTACTGGAAGGCCACAATGAGGTCTCCCTGGAGCCTTCTCTTCTCCAGGCTAAACAAGCCCAGTTCCCTCAACCTTTCCTCATAGGAGAGCTGTTCCAGCCCTCTGATCACCTTAATGGCTGTCCTCTGGACCTGCTCCACGAGCTTCATGAAGTGCAAAGGAAATAAACATTTGGTGCATCCATCTATTCTGTGACTATATCAAGGCTGATGTTGTGGTACGCAAAAGCCCACATAGAAGTGATGGTGAATTTAGACATTTGATCTGTCTTTGTGTTCAGAATGGAGTCACTATGTGAACTGAGGAGATCCCAGCTGAACCATATGTTTGGTTACAAATTGGTGCGTGTTTTAGGAGTGTGCTCTTTTGCATTTGCTATTATGGAAGAAATAGAAGATGCATTGGCGTATTGGCAGAAGATGCATTTAATGGATTTAAATTGGAGCACTGCTCACTCCGTAAAATTGCATACAGTTGTTGTGTATTTGATGTCCATTCCTAAGTTTTTAGATAAAGCTTATGAGATAGGGAAAGCAAAAATTCACCTAGAACACCCTTTCTCCCTTTTGGTTCCCTCAGAGATATTCATTATGTTTTCATTGCATTTCTTGAATCAGGCTTCCCCTGAAAGATCGACACGAACGCAACAGAAGGAGTTTCAGACCTATGTTTTGGATAGCGTGATGGACCACTTACTTGCAGCCGATGTTTTATTAGGTAATATAACTATGTTTAATTCTCAAGCTGAGTCACTTAAGGGAAAGTTCACGATTTTTAAAAAATTATTATTTTTTATTAATGTTCTCATCTGTTACAAATTGAATGCCTTCATCTCCCTTTTAGAATCATAGAAAAATCCTGAGTTTGATATTCTTCTTCTGCCCTTTTCTTTCCTTTGATGTGTAAATGGTGTTGCTGAACTTTTACATTCTCTTGATCTTGATTGTGCCAAAGCTGTAAAACTGAAGTTATACAAAGAAGCTATGGAGAATGAATCTTTTGGGTATGTAAGCCAGCCAAATTGCAGTCCTGTCAAAACGATATAAACCAAGTCCTTGCTATCCCAGCATCCTCTATCTTGTTCTTCTTGCCTTGGCAGATCTGGAACTTTTGTTAGCTTATTATTATTATTTTTAATTTTTTATATATTTTTTTCCTCCTATTATAGCAGCACCCCCAGAAATCCCGCTGGGGATTGAATCATCCCCCCCAAAAAATGCGAAGGAAGAGTTTGCAAAGCTTGTAACGTGTGTCTGTAGGTTGGACTGTCCTAGCAGAGCGTGTGTATAGAAAATCAAGTCTGTAGGAGTCGCTGGTCAAGTGTGCAGCTGGATTTCAAGGACTTGCCAGGAGCTACTGATCTGCTCTGCCGTAATCCCAGATGTCATGGGACAGCATACTTTTTTTTTATTAGATAAACTTGTAAAGCCTTTCCCTTTCTTTTGCTACAGCAAGTTTTTCTTTATCTGAGTGTGGTATATCAAATAATTCCAGAATCATTTACATGATGCTCTGAGTCAGGTTATCCAAAGAGTCTTCTGCCCTTCTAGGCACTTTATGTAGACCAGGAGCAAAACTTTGGTTTCCTAGATGTTCTTTCTTCAGAGTTATGGCCAACTTCTTCCACGTGAGATGCGATCAGTTGCTGTGTGTGCAGTTGGGGCAACAAATTAATAAATGTAAGCGAATTGCCAGCAAAATTGGCACGTGCTGATGGTTTTTTGGGAGCATTTGTACTGTGTTTTTCACTGTAGCTGGGCAGACATATGCAACTGATTCCCATCAACTCCCAGCTTTCTTTAGCAAAGTGCAGTGAGGGAGCAGTGATGCCAGCTGGTATCACTTATTATCTCATGTTTTTTTAAGTTACTTTTATTTCTAAAAAAGCAAATAATTTTTAAAAAGCTATAGGCATTTCTGCATACATGCAAATCAAATGAAAGGGAGCACCGTGCGTTAATGTGGTGCCTCAGAATCACAGGAGTATCATTTCTTCTGGACTCTGGAATATATGTATGCCTTTGGGTATATTCGTTTGTCTCTGAATTAGATTATTTATGAGAAACCGTGTCAGGAGATTCTGGACGTGTGTCCTGCTGAGATCATTGAATCACCTTAGGCTGTAGCAATCTTTTACAAGGAATTTCTATTTCTGTCCCAGACAGAGAACCTACATAAGCATTTGTTTTTGAAACCTGTATTCTCTGAAAGATTTTTTTTCAGTAAGTGTCGTGGTCTTGATGTTGAAATAAAGTAAACAACTTGGCAGAAGAATTCACATCTTGTTAGTTGCTCAGGTATAGTTTCAGTTATATATTTTTTTGTGCCAGTGTGATATGTGAGATTAATTTATTTGCTGGAATATATTAGGTAGCTCAGGGTCATTGCACCGTTTGTTCTGTGGAATTGGAATGCACTGGAGTTTTATGGCATCATTTTGTGAAAATGGTGATCCAAGTGAATATTCTCAAATTGGAGATTGAGTGTACCCACATATGAAGTATGGTTGTCCTGGTTTTATTGGTATTCCGTATCATGACTTTATGCAGCATCGGTGGCTGGTGATGGAATCAACTGATCTGCAACAACAGACTATCTTGAATAGAGTCTTGGGTGGTGTTTTAGTATACTGTCAGACACTGATACAGAAAGGAAACTTAGGGAATGGAGTGTTACTGGTTAACACACCTCTCCCACCTGTAAGAATGGACCACCAGCAATATCCATAGTGATTTTTGTATTTCACCCTGTTGTTTTTCTTGTTTTTGGGTTTTTTTTGGCACCATCTGGTCTGTTCCAGTAAGCATGCTGGGTTGTAATTCCATATCAGTTCTTTTCATTTTAGATAGCTGTGGTAGGACGTGTAGGAAGTGTAATGCTGGATGCTGGATTTTCTAGGATTGCTGTGGGAGTTTAGTGTATGCCCTGCTTTATCATTTTGGCTATCTCACTGTCAATTTCAAACAACCACTTGTGTGTTCAGTGTAGGTAAACCACTAACTCTTAGCTTTTGTTTGACTTATCCGAGTCTCTGCTTCTCCTTTACAGAAGTCCAGAAAGCACAAACGCAAGCTAATGTCAATGTATGCATTCATATTTATTCTTTTTTAATGAAGAAAGCTTTATTGTGCTGTTGCCTAGGTGAAGATGCATCTCTGCCCATAACAAGTGGAGGAAGCTACCAAGTCCTGGTGAACAACGTGTTTTATTTTACACAGCGTGTGGTAGATAAGCTTTGGCAGGGCATGTTCAACAAAGAATCCAAACTTCTTGTGGAATTCATAATCCAGCTAATTGCACAGGTAACAGTGTTCTCTTATTAGCTCACTTGAAAAGCCATTTTCACAATTGAAATAAAAATCCACGGAGTGACAATTCTGAGCAGACTGAATACTGTTTGGATGAGGCCTGTTGCAGAGTAATTGTGCAGCCTGGATAGATAAGACTCAAAGAAGTTTTTAATTGTTTACATGCTACTGGACTGTCTCCAGTCAGCACAGAAGTGTGTTTTTTCTTTCATGTTTCTCTGAGCTTTTCTAGTGCACCTTGTTAGTGTGCAGTACATTATTATGGAGCAATTGAGTTAAAAATACTTTCAGATGAAATTGTGTTTTTGAAATTCTCAGAAAGCTTCCTAAATTTACCTTGGCAAATATTTTGAAAGTCTCTTCCTCTTCTTTTCTTGGAAACTGTTGATTACTAATGCTTTTGGAAATCAGAGAAAATAACAGTAGTCTGATATTTGTAGGTGTTGAAATCTTAAATGTATTATCACATATTGACATCATGTTGGCTCTTGAGATCACTGGAACTGATGCTACTGATATTGGAGCAGCAGCATGAATCAACGCGTGGGAAGATTATCTACCTGTGAATTGAATTAAGTGCTCCCATCTGATGCTATGTTTTTTGTTTTATTTCTTGTTTTACCATCAGTCAAAAAGAAGATCTCAGGGACTATCGCTGGATGCTATTTATCACTGCCTGAACAGAACTATCTTATATCAGTTCTCAAGAGCACACAAAACTGTTCCTCAGCAAGTGGCTCTCCTTGATTCTTTGAGGGTCCTCACTGTGAACAGAAACTTAATTTTGGGACCTGGAAATCATGATCAAGAGTTCATCAGCTGTCTAGCTCACTGCTTGATTAATCTGCACGTGGGAAGGTAAGCATCTCAGATAGAAATTCATTTGCCTTGGGAACAAGTAAGCAAAATGTTGATGACAATTTGTAACCTTAAAGCCAGTGAAATGCAAGGAAAATGAAGTAATTCATTTAAATGAAATGATATTTGAAGAGCTCAGGAATAGTCTTTTTCTTACAGAGGTATTTTAAAATAATAGATATCTAACTGTTCTGTTATTATGCTTTGACACTATTATGTGTTTTCAAGGCAGAAAGAAATGCTGGTGCTAAGTATTTGTCAGAGGGATCTGTCACTAGATTTGCTGTCTAAAAAGTCATTTAACATGTATTTTTTGTCTTATTAATTTGGATGTTTGAATAAGTCTACTCAGGAATAAAACTAGGTGGATGTGACATGAGCTGATAACACCCGTTGTCGTCTTTACTCCAAATGCCTGACTGGCATTTCCATTTTTCTTTCCAAAAAGTTGTGGGACTTGAGTTTTATCCAAAGTCATTTGGGAAGTATCATCATCATAAACTCTAATGTTCTCCATTGATGGCCTTGGCCACACTGTGTTTCTTTAATAATTACTGCTTCCTTTAGTAATATCACTGTTCATATCATATCCTCTTCAAAAACGTTCAGTTCTCCTTGTGACTGTATATCCTGAGAACTCAGGTGGACTCAGTGTGTTCCCGTAGCAGCACACATCTTTGCGCTTCAATCATTGGAAATCAAAGGTTTTAGTTTGTATTTTTTTCTGGTTGCTAATTCACTGTGTATTTGTAGCAATGTTGATGGGTTTGGATTGGAAGCAGAAGCCAGGATGACAACATGGCACATTATGATCCCTTCAGATATAGAACCAGACGGAGTCTACAATCAAGATGTCAGTGAAGGTAATCTCAAGTGATCAAGCCACGGATGTCTGCTAATGCTGCTTCTTTATTGTCCTCAGTAGTCTTTTACTCCCATTACTCTTTGGACAGGAGAGTGTGTATGTTTAAGAACAACAAAGAAAAACCTTGAAGACACTTTGAACACCAAGGCTGACATAATCGGGATGAGAACTATTTGGTAAAAATAGCAAGTGGTCCTCGTTTTTTGCTGGATGTGCACTAGTATTAGAGATGCCACTTTATATGCGCTAAATTGAGTGCAGTGTCAATGTCTCATTTCAAGTATGCACCGTGCTTCTCTATCAGCTGAATTTTACAAGAGCACGGCTAAGACGTAAATGATATAAGGTGTAAAATTTCATTAGGATCATTCTCTCATGGGGGAATTTATGAACTGTCTGTGAAGAAAAAGGATTGTGGTTTTGATCTTTTTATATGTTAATATTTATGCATGTGTATTAATACAGACGAAAAAAAGTAATTTGTATATATATGAAACTTTGTGCATACAAATGTGTAATCTGTAAACTTTTTAATCTTATTTTGTTAATGTATGCATGAGTGTAGGAGAGAAATCACAAATAATTGGAGCTGAGGTTTCAGATTCACAGAGGAAAACTTCAAAATCGATCTCTAGATACTATCTAACAGTATATGAATGACAAATAAGTCTAGTAAAAGGCATTTCAGAAATCAAGAAAGAAGGGAAAAACCTTGTGAAATTGTTTAGTTTATTCAATCTACTGTACAAGTACCAGTTCAGTAAGCACTGTAGAGAACTTGCTATTTGTGGTCTTGTACTGCTGCAGGTCGCCAGCTTCTTTTAAAAGCCATAAACAGAGTGTGGACAGAGCTGATTCACAGTAAAAAACAGATTTTAGAAGAAGTTTTTAAAGTGATGCTGCCTGTCAATGACCGTGGCCAAGTGGATATAACTGTTGCAAGACCTTTAATTGAGGAAGCAAGTTTAAAGTGTTGGCAAAATCATTTGGGTAAGTGCAGCTGAAGATCTATTCTGAGTGCTAGCTTTCCCCATAGTGAACCACATGCATTGGATGATTTGATATGGACCTACTTTTTTGTGTTGGCAAATACTTATTATTAGTAAAGTTTAGTATCTCTGATTCAGAAAACAGCACTGGGTATAGGAAAAACTTGAACAAGGTCCATACATGGGACCTATATTCAATGCTTTTGCAGATCCTAATGGCTTCTTGTTTTACTGTGCAAGCATATACCAAAGAGTACCTTATGGATTGCGGTGGTGGTGGGCTGGCTCACTTGTTTGCCTTACCATGAACACTGCTTGTGATGATCTGCTGGACCTTCCTCAGAATTGGATTTCTACAGATACTGTCTCCCTTCCTTGGAGTATCCATTTGGTCTTTAACGAATGTAATTCAGCAAAACTGAAACTAGTTGGTATTTGGAGGGAGGAGTAGGTAACAACTTAGAGCTCATAGACCTTGATTTTGATAAGCGATGAATGGAGTCACAGACCTGTTAATCAAGTTAATCCATTAATCCTTTTAAGTGCAAAAAATACCAACGTTTCACTTGGGAATCTCTTCTTTTAGAAAAACAGCAGCAATGCTACAGCAACAATAGCAACAACAAATCAACTTCTCCCTTTAAAAATAACAAAACAACACACTACTCAGACAAGCACACAAAGTTTTTGAGAGCAATGGAGACTTTTACTCTATTTAGTGAAATACCAGTGACAACAACGACGAAAAAACCCCAACACATAAAATCCTTGTTTTTCAGCCCACGAGAAGAAGTGCATCAGTAGAGGGGAGGCCTTGGTTCCAAGCACACAGTCCAAGCTTTCACGAGTCAGCAGTGGGTTTGGCCTCTCTAAACTAACAGGTTCTAGGAGAAACCGGAAGGAGAGTGGACTCAACAAACACAATCTCTCTACACAGGTAATTTTTCTTCATAAAATGCAGTCTCAAATCCAGCATTATATGTTTGTAGTATATGGTAAATACTGCAGGATAAAGAGTCTCTTAGGGTGTAAGGTGATAAATTGTGCTTGGCTTTCCCGTTGCTGAATAGTGAGACTGTCCTTTCTTGCTTTTGTGTGGCTTAATCCAGCAGGTGTATCTGCCTACCTGGAACAGCAAGTTGAGAGTTAAGCTCTCTGTTCAACTGCTCTAGTTAACTGGGTCTTAAATTCAGTTTATCGCGGCATTTTGTAATGGATGTCAAGGTTGTTGCTTGTCTAAAAAGCGAAGAAGACTAGTGGAGAAAACTGTACTCTCACTAGGACACAACCTGATGAAGCATTGTAAAGAGTTCATATAAAGTGTTTGGGACATAGAAAACAAAGGAAAGAGGGTTATGAAAGTTTTGGAGGGTTGAGTTTGTATTGTAATAAGCACATGAAATAGTGAGGAGACATCAAATCATGGGAGGCAGATTTGTTCCTGCCATAAGGAAATGTGTAATGTCTATTGACTTCATCAGGAGTTGTGCCCTGTGTGAATGGAAAAGAAGCTCGCCAGTTCACTTGCTCATCTGGGAGCTATAGACTGGCTTTGATTTAATAAGGAATGCTCAGCGTTCTCAGTCCTTTTCCTGGTAAACAGGCACACACGATAAAGTGAAAATGAAGAAATCCCCATGCTCAGCAGAGAACATCTGTTACCAGACATGCCATTACAGGGAGCAGTGTGAAAGCAGGTGTTTTTCAATACAGTATGGCAGATGCTGTTAGGGTTTCCATCAAATTTGGTCAGCATCTACAAAATATTACTAGAAAATGGAGAATAGTAGCAATATTTCTCATCTATTGCCTCTTTTAGCTATTTGGGAATGTTCTGTACCATCAGTCACGTACTTTCAATTCTTAGCAAGTGTTTGCCCTCTTCTCTTAAATGGTATCCCTGTACATGAGTTTGTTGCTGTAAAAACAAAGAAAACCACGAAAACACTCATAGAAAGCAAAACCATAAAACAGCCTTGAAAATACAGTTGCATGCAGTAGTTCAAAATTAGTCCAAATCATTTTTTAAGCAGATAGTTTTTGTGAGCAAGTAATGGTTATTCATTTATAACTTTTCCATAACTTGCTTGTGTGAAGTCTAAATCTGTCCATCTCCTTATCTTTCTATTAGGAAATTTCCCAATGGATGTTTACTCACATAGCAGTGGTTCGAGACCTGGTTGATATGCAGTATAAAGAATATCAGGAGGTATGATTCAGAGAATTACTTGAAACTGGTATTTTTGACACGTTAGGTTGGACAGCTCCTCTTTCTCAGTATGTGGTTTATGAAGTATTAGAAGGTTGATGGTGACACACTTCAATGTATAGACACAGTTATTTTAAGGATGCTTTCTTAATGCAGTCAAATAAATGAGGAAAATTAAATTTGATTTGATTGCAGTAGTGCTACCTAAGTTAAATCTTAAAGGTTTTGTACACTGTTTTAGAAAGCCATCATGTTTCTATCCCATTTCTTTTTTCTAAGTACTTAAGATTCTTGGAAAAAGAAGACATAGAAAAGCTTTGTACGCAAAGATAACTTTCATAGTAGCATTAAAAAAAAAATTGATACCTTTTTCTACTCATGTGGTAATAGATCGTAGCTATTCTGTGCCTCCTAGAAACAAATCATTGTATCCTGGATTTTATTCCAAGCGTCCCCAAAGTCTTTTGGTTCAGTGTAGCTTATTCTGCAGGAATAAGTTATTAAAGCAAAATTCCACCAGATGAGCTTTGCTTCATTTAATTTCTCTCTTCTGTTTCTCTCTTGTGTTGTAGGAAAACCATCCAAAATTCCTAAAATCCCTTTTCAAAATCAATGTATTAATGTTGCATGTGCTCATATTTGCCATTTACAAATACATTCAGTTACAGATTAAAATCAAAAGCAGTTTGTTTATCCTCTTTTTCCTCTTCTGCTTAGAGGATTACAGTATGAACCTTGATTCTGTGGTGGCTGAGACTGGAGATCTCATTAGAGTGTATTACTCTAATGAGTATTTCTTTAACGCTCTTACAAATTTCAGTTACAAGACTTTTTGTAGTATAAGGAAAACATCTGCTCATATCGGATACGGGCTTAAAGACGTAGTTTTTAATGCTTTATATAAACATGTTTGTATCCAGCGTCAGCAGAACGCATTAAAATATGTGACAGAAGAATGGTCTCAAATTGAATATGAGTTACTACGAGAGCGAGGTTTGTGGGGTCCTCCCATTGGTTCCCATCTTGACAAGTGGATGCTGGAGATGACTGAGGGGCCCTGCCGAATGAGGAAGAAAATGGTGCGAAATGACATGTTTTACACTCAGTATCCCTACATGCCTGAAGCTGAGCAGGAAACAAACTTGTTGGTAAGTAATTCAAGATTTGTTGAGAGAAATTTTATGCCCTGTTACAAACTTTGTTTTTTTTAAAGTGGATCTTAAGATGCATATTTTACTCTACTGGTTTATCAGCATACCTGTAAGTCCTAAATGATTGGTAAGATCTGGTTGTTCTTTCACAGTATGTTTAGGGAATGGACTAGACCTCTCACACCTCAAAATGGAGTGAAATTGAGACCTCTGCCTGTTCCAAAATATGATGTGGTGTGCTCCTGCTAGTGAGCAGCAGAGGCATCTTCACTAGCAACAAGAAGCCATAAAATACCATACTTACGGATGGGAGATTTCTGTTTCAATTCTTGGCCTAGTGCTAAAGAATGCTTAAACGTATCCAAAGAAAATTGCAAAAACCAAGCAGGCTATGGGCATTGGTTCGGGTGTGCTTTCACTGAAAATCTGTGACCATGAACATGGACCACTTAGCCAGAAATGCACATAACCTTTGAAAGCTTCGCAATTAGTTCCTGTTTGCTTTTAAAGAATGGAGCACGCAGGATATTTTTTTCTCAAATCAAGAAATCAAGTGTTAAGGTACTTAAGATGTGTGAACAAAAAAGATTGTATAGCCAACATTACACTATTAGTGTATTTGTCTACTTCCAATCTGACTCAAACTAGCTCTAGTGATGGTTAAGTTCACACACAATGGAGAACATCATGCCTTCTCAAAAGTGTTCTTTTTCTGATGCATATACTTAATGCCCTGTTTTCAGTCTGACCTCTCAAGTAGACTTCCTGAGACAGCTGATGATACCGTTCCTCAAAAGGTAAAGAAACAAATACACTGACTGAAAGAATGTCAAATAAATACAACTTCTTTTGTTTCTCCTGCATGTTGGGCAATCTTAACAAGGCTTCTACATTTGGCTTTCAACTTGCTCTTTCAGTATGTATTTCCAGGCCTAAAGATGTTATTTTCAGTATTCACATTAAAGGACTTCACTGTGCTCTCCTCAGCCTTCATCTAAATACAACTTTCTGTAGCTCTTCCCTTCTTTGCTGCACACTAACAGGCTGTGTTGGGCTGTGCTGTCACTGTTCTCACTGTGTACAGAGTTGTGGCTTGGGGTCTGAACTAATGGTCTATAAAAAATGTTTAGTAATGGGCAATAGGATTGGTGGGAAGCACCTGCTAGGAAAATGAATGTTTATTTTGAAGAGGGTCTGCTGAGCAGGTTTTTCTTTCCCCTTTTTGATCATGGGCTGAAAAATCCATTTTTTGTTGACACCGCAGACTTCTTTCCTTCAAGTCTTAATTTTTATTAATGATGTTTATGCTTTGTTTCAAAATATGAATTCTAGCTTAAAAACAACAGAATTGTTTAGAACTGGCTGTTCTGCGGGCTTTTCCATGTTACATACTTGTCTATTAAGAGACATTCACAGCCTTGCCCATCACTAAGTATAGCGTGCAATGTGTACTCACTTCTTTTAAAATATGTTCAGCAATAAACTAACACAAATAAATGAAATCTGTTATTATGTAGAATATGAAGTAAAATTGTTGCTGTTTCCCTTTCCTTATGTTAATAGGGCTAGTTTGGATTTTTCATTCTAGTGTACACATCAGTTGTTACCACTGAGGTGTTAAAGGAGCAAAAGCTTAGTTGAGCATAAGTCTGCAAATTAAATCGCAGTACCTTGCATCTTTGAGTTTTGAGGCAGCCAGTTTGACCTGAAGTAATGAATCTCCATGCTGCCAATCTTAATCACTTAGTTGTTCCAAGCACGTACTTGTAATACAGCTAATTTATTTTTAAGGGTCCTTTAGTTTTCCACTGCATAATTGTCCAGATAAACAACAACAAAAAAAGAAAATCATGTTTTATGTATTTCCAGATACTGCTGCAGAAGCGAACAAGTTAAAATCATAGTTGAAATGGCAATTGATATTCTGCAATAGCACATAATTTAAAGCACTGACTGTACTTATATTTTGTAATAATGCCATTATAATTTCAGAAATAATGGGAAATTATGCTACAAAGTTAAAACTTTTATCTGTGAAGAACTGAATGTGTTCAGACTGAGCATTCTAGAAGTGTTGGGTTAAACAGTTCCTGTAGAAGAAAACTTCAACTGAAGTATAAAATCAATGGCTTTTCTCCCATCCAGTTTCAACAGTTTGTTATAATTTGAGAGAAGTTCTTGGCTCTGTAATAGCTCTTATCCCTGCTTGCCTCTGCAGTGATGTTTCTGACAATGTCCTCATTTAGATGCTACTTTGATTTTCTAGTATTACCTCTGTAATTAAACGAAGAACCTAAGAATTAACATGCTAAACAAAAGACCAACACCATGCCACTACCATAATGAAATGCAACATAATCCATTGCGGTTACTGATGATTCTTGATGAATTCTAAGTGGATCCTTTTTATGCCAGTTTCATGTGGACCTTCAAAATATGTATTAATGAAAGTAAAAACTGAAGTAGTTAATTTTTGATCCTTAAATTCAAGTTCCCATCTCTTTCAGTCGATACCAGCTTCACTTATTTTAATCTTTTGTTGAGTTTATTCAGACCACTGTCTAGTTTCGCAGCTGGCTGTCTAATGAATGAGCTGCACGCACTGCAGGGAGCGCTGAGAGGGTAGAAAATATCCATTTGATCTATCAGGCTTCAGCAAAAACATCCAGCCTGTCTTTTGTGACATCTGTTGTTTGTTACCTGATAGCCATGCTCTGTACTTCCTGTACTGTAGGTTTAGCAGCAGATTTTTCCACAAACCCGTTGTTAATTCAGTGGCTGAATAGCTCTCCTTAGATTGGGTCCGGGGTGGAGTCCCTGTTCTCATGTTTTGGTGTACTGCTGCACATGCACAGAGCACATTGTAGGCATGCTCCATGCTGCACACCATGTCCCTGAAATGTGTGACAAGACTTGACTGACCAAATGATTGTGTTCAATTATTTCTAAGAAACCTGCTCGCTACCGAAGGGCTATAAGTTATGACAGTAAGGAGTACTACATGCGCCTGGCATCTGGAAACCCTACCATCTTCCAGGACACCATAGAGGAAAACACAGTGGGTGAAACCACTCAGCAGGAGCCAGAACATGGGGAGGACACAATTGCGAGAGTCAAAGGTTAGATCGCTTCTTCTATCCTGCTCCAGTTTCTTTAAATTTGTCTGCCTTTACATATTCCATTACATTTGCACTGAGATAAACATGTTGGGCTCTGTTTTCTGCCACAGCAGAAATTTTAAACTTGAAAAGGTTTTTCACAACGATCATTTAATTTTTATTTTTTAAAATTTTATCTTCGTTCTCCTTTTCAAGGCCTAGTGAAGCCTCCCCTGAAACGGTCTCGGTCTGCTCCTGATGGAGGAGATGATGAGAACCAGGAACAGTCACAAGATCAAATTGTTGAGGGCAGTTCAATTGATGAAGAAGAGAAGACTGACAATACAACTTTGCTTCGACTTCTTGAAGAAGGAGAGAAGGTATTGTGTACTGCAAACAAACAGTGTTTACTGTATTGGAAGTTCTGCATTGCATGTAGAGAGCAGAAATAAACATCCTCATATGCATTTCCTGATTTACAGCTGCATCTGCTTAATATTCCATCAGGTGCTTCTTGTAATATCTTTGATAAGAAATGTGTGCTTCAATTCAAACACTGTACTGGAAACTTTTTTTTTTTTTTTTTAACCTCCTACCTGCTAAGGAAAACCAAACCTGTCCTAGAACTGAGTCATAGAATCATAGAATCATCAAGGTTTGAAAAGATCTCCAGTATCATCCAATCCACCTGTCCACCGACACCTCCCCACTTAACCACGTCCTTTGGTACAATATCCAAACATTTCTTGAACACCTCCCTGTGCAGCTCATTCAGCACCTGGCTACCCTTTGAGAGATAAGTTTTTCCTAACATCCAACCTGAATCTCCCCTGTTGCAACTTGAGGCCGTTCTCTCTAGTCCTGTCACTAGCTATGTGGGAGAAGAGACCGACTCCCATCTAACCACAGCCCCCTCTCAAGTAGTAGTAGAGAGCTATAATGTCCTGACTGAGCTTCCTCTTCCCCAGATGAAACAGTCCCTGTTCCCTCAGCCGCTCCTCATAACACATGTCCTACAGCTGTCCTCTGCTTACCCGGTTGGCATAATGAGCTGAAAGAGGAAATGCGTGTTGAAAATATAAATACTCTACAAACTGATCAATTGCTCTTATCATTAGAATGAAAGTTATGGACAGTGAATATTTTATCCCTAAGAACAGCATTGAAAGGCTGCTCTGGTTATTTCATCATTCCGTCTTGTCTGAAGTATGTCAGTAGATTTGTGATCAGTCAAGTTGGTTACAGCTTGTAGAATATGCCCAAGAAGCCATACATGTATGAGCAAGTTAGTAAACTTACCAATCTATATCATAGAGAGGAAACTTCCTTTAAACTACCTTCTCAGTTGCTGATTGCCAAGGTTACGTTTTTCTCAATGAGTAGGAAAAATAGCAAAATTTTTACTGCATCTGTGCATAACAAAGCAGTGTCTGGGATTGGTTCTAACGGAGCAATGGTCTGAGTCTCAGCTCGTTGACCTACTTTTGCTAAGTGCCTGTTTTTCATTTCAGATTCAGCACATGTACCGCTGTGCTCGGGTTCAGGGCCTTGACACCAGTGAAGGGCTGCTCCTGTTTGGCAAAGAGCATTTCTACGTAATTGATGGATTCACCATGACGGCCACCAGAGAAATACGCGACATTGAGACATTGCCTCCAAAGTGAGTGAATGAATAGAGTTTAATCAGTCTTTAGTAGGCAAACAGCAGATATTTAATGAAATTTTTTTCAGGGGGCAACTACAAAATAATGTCAGAATTGCTGATGATCTCAGGAGCAGTTGCCTCTTGCGTTCACAAAATGCTAAGCTGGTTTATTGTGAAACAAGTTCTTTCTATGCCTGTGCTCTCATATGAATGAAAAGAATGATTCTTACAATGCATCTCTTTTAATCACTTTCCTGTTTATGCTCGTTTACAGGATGCACGAGCCAATCATACCAAGGGGGGCAAGGCAAGGTCCAAGTCAACTCAAAAGAACGTGCAGCATTTTTGCATATGAAGATATTAAGGAAGTACATAAAAGGAGATACCTTTTGCAGGTAACTTGGGTGCAGATCATAATTTGGCAAGTGAAAGCTATTCATCGTGATGAAATACAAGTCTAAATATCTGATCTTGAACTTTTTGGTCTACTGTGACTTAGTTAAATGGGTGAGTTAGTGGATTTTAGTGTTCTGAAAATAGAGCAGCTGGCCACACTAGACAAAGTGTGCGTTGCAATAATTTTGTGTCATGTGTAGCTCAGCATAGCCAAACTGGTTTATTTCTGACCTTTGAAAGTGACAAGCAGATGTGTTAGTGGTGACCTGTTTGTCTTGTTTGTTTTCAGCCAATTGCAATTGAAGTTTTCTCAGGAGACGGACGAAACTATCTTCTGGCGTTCCAAAAAGGGGTCAGAAATAAAGTTTATCAGAGGTATTGTAAAGTAACTTAAGTTAGGATATTTAATATGATTATTTGCAAGTGTCTGTCTTGAGTCATATTTGAGCCTACAATGATTGGCTAACAAGATTGCAAGTGATTGGTGTGAGACAGTTCATAACTCTGTAGCAAATATAGCATGGCACCAAAGAGCCACTAGGAAGCGCTAATGCCTGTATGCTGAACTTGCTGCATGAGGTCTGTGTGAGAGCTGTGACAGTGTGTGGATGTAGGGAGAGAAGGGATGTTCTGGTTTTGTTAAAGATGTTACACAGCTGCTCAGAACAAAATAATTGTACCAGATGTGTTCATTTCTAAGAAGAAGAGATGCCTACATCAGACACTAATGGTAATCTTCTACCTATCGGTGCAGGTTTTTGGCTGTGGTGCCATCTCTAACTGACAGTTCGGAGTCAGTGTCTGGACAGAGGCCAAACACCAGCGTAGAACAAGGGTAAGCTTTGCCGTTCCTGATAAGTTCTTTATCTCCTTGGTTTCAAATCAGTGATGCTTACCTGAACGTCCAGATGTACTGGGGAGTTCCTGTATAAACCTCTGTTTATAACTGGGTAATGCCAAATAAATACTAATTTTATGCTCCAACTTCTTTAAATGTTCTTGCATCATTGACAATTTTGGTATGTATTCCTACAAATAAATACATGTTTTACATAAATTCATATTTACATATAAATACATAGATTAAAGTTATTGGTACATTTTGAAAGAACTGAAGTTGCAAAACTATTTGGCTTCTCTGGGTTGTTAGATATTTTCCTCAGTAGCAGCCTGTCAGGTATGTTTGAATGTGTACTGAATTGCATGCATAAAGTGCATTATTTCAACTGTCTGTGCTCAGAAATAAAATGTGCACTGCTAAAACCAAAAGGAATGAAATCCATTTTGCCTGATTGTAAAAATTTGTAAGTTTTAATCTTGGCATTTTGAATTGTCCTATGAAGATGCAACTCAAATTCTATTGATAAGTCAGAAAATGTACTTTCTTCTCCTATCTAGGTCTGGCTTGCTCAGTACTTTAGTGGGAGAAAAATCTGTTACTCAAAGATGGGAAGTAAGTGCTATCTTTTTTTTTTTTTTTTTTTTTTTTTGCACATTTTGTAGTAATATATACTTAGTACACCTGAGTTACATCCTATGAACAAATACTGCTTTAGAAAAAGTATCTCAGTACTGTAACTGGTTATATTTCGTGTTCAAATTATATTTAATTTTGGGTATATTTCATCATGAAATACCAAATGATTCTATCGTTAAAAGTATAAATAGAGTTTGGACATTGTAATACTGATGTAAGTTTCCTATGTTTGTAGAGAGCTAACGCAAGCACCTGAGAAGTTTGACAGCCCAGTTGATTGTTGTGAAGTGGGGTTTTTACAGCTCTGTTATGTCTTCCTTCAGAGAGGAGAAATCAGTAATTTCCAGTACCTGATGCACTTAAACACCCTGGCGGGCCGATCCTACAATGATCTCATGCAGTACCCTGTCTTTCCCTGGGTCCTCGCAGACTATGATTCAGAGGTAAATAAAATGTCCTATCAGTCTAATAGTAATTTGATTGAGAGGTAAATAAAATATACAATCAGTCTAATAGTCATTTTTTTATGTGTTTGAGTTGTGAGTATTACAGTTGGCTTGCACTACCTCCATAAAATCGAGGTGTATCTTCATTGCCTTTTTTTATTTTCATGTTTTGTAATGTCCAGCCCATGCGGTCAGTGCGTAGGATAGTGCAGGTGCTTGGCAGTCTTGTGCAGGAAGGCCCTTGCCCATCCTGATTTTATGGGTGCTAATGGACAGGTGAAGGCCCACATGTTCACTTTGTACTGAGGCAGTTGCACCTCCTTTGTGTCAGCGTGCAAGAGTGCAGCAGTAAGTTTTTGCATTAGCTTTCTGAAGTATATCTTGAAGGATGTTGTGTCTACAGGGAAAGCATGTGTTTTTAAAATTGAATTTATGTTTGTTTTATTTTTAATATTGTTATTATTATTTAATATTTATTTTTAAAGGAGTTGGATCTTACAAATCCCAAGACATTCAGAAACCTGGCAAAGCCCATGGGAGCTCAAACAGAAGACAGATTGGCCCAGTACAAGAAACGATACAAAGACTGGGAAGATCCTAATGGTAAGAAGTGGTACATGCTGCAGGACAAGGAGACAGGCAGGAGCCTGCCACAGTTCAGGAGGATGTTGTGAATTTTAATTACGTGACTCAAGACTTCTGGATCTGGATATGCAGAGCCCTACTGTGGGTCTTTGAGGACCTATGAACAAATATTAAATTAGAAGCGAAGCAATATTGTTATACTGTTGATTTTTAAATCTGACCAGCATGTGTTTATATATTAAAATGAAGACAAAACAGTTGCTTTTCAAAACAGTTCAACGGTGTCTAAAGGCTAGAAATGGGCAGAGTACAGAAGTAATACACATCCAGTCTCTTTAACGAGTACAGTTTGAGCACTGCTGAAAGGCAGTAAGTTGTACAGAGGAATGTGAATACCTCTGCAGTAGCAGCAGTTCAGCTTTTTCGTTTCTGAGTTTGATGTATGATTTCCTGCTCAGGAAGTACCATTTCCTTGCTACTATCCAAAAGAAATAGAGGCACTCGGAAATTCTTAAGTTCATAATGCTTCAAAGTGAACACAATCAAGTTATATATTCTCTGTTTTAGATGCTATTTTAGCTGTATGAAATCTGTAGCCAGAAATTCAGAGAATTGTTTCTTCATAAGCCTTATTTCCAGAGTAGTCAAGAATAATGAAGTAAACAACGTTCTATCAGCAGAAATCACCATAGCTGTGTTGGAATGCTTCAAGCATTTTAAATTAAAAAAAAAAAAAAAAAAAAAAAAAAAAAGACTAACCTGGTCCTGCTGGGCAGAAGCCCATTAAGTTACAGGTACTGCATTGCAGCTTTAACTGAAATAGCCACAAGAAAACATACAGTTTTTGATGACTCGGGAATGAAAGTTAAAAGTGCTTTTTTTCAATTTTAAATTAAATAAAATTTTTCAATTTTAAATGTGTCCACAATCACAGAGTAGATACAAGGCAGCACTAGTTAATACTGTCACCAGTAATTGCTTCACCTAACTGCTTTATTTCTTCTATGTGCATGATGTTTAATTTTCTGCAGGCGAAACTCCAGCTTATCATTATGGGACCCACTATTCATCTGCCATGATAGTGGCTTCCTATCTTGTCCGGATGGAGCCTTTTACGCAGATTTTCTTACGACTACAGGTAAAAAGAATAAGACCTCACTTCCTGTATCGCTTTCCTGCTGTGCATTTGAGGTCTACGTGAAAAAATGAGATTTATCTCCTTTGTTTTCATAAGACATGTTAGAAAAAAAAAATTCAGTTGAGCGATTGCAGGTTGGATTGGTCCAGAAATCTTTGAGGTTACTTAATAGAGGATGCAATGGAATTCACATTTCTTCATGAAGTTAGAATGTTTTGAATAAATGTATGAACAAAATAACACAAGGCAAAAACCAAAGATGATTTTGCTGTGAAAAAAATTACATTTTTAATCAGGCTTTGTTAGTCTGCTGTTGAAAGAGTTATATGCCAGTTCCTTAACATCTTCGCACAAAATTAAAAGGTTTTTTTTTTTTAAACCAGTACTTCTATCCCGGGAGTTTGGTACTAAGTGTTAAAGTAAACCAAAATTTGCAGAGCCTGGATTTTTTGGCAGATTGAGGAGGAGCTGGGATCTTAACAGTGGTCCTACATGGAAGTCATTAAGCAAAGAAAAATGTATTTTCTCTGGGATGATCCCCAGACTGAAATTTGAAGTAGGATTGAGTGTGTTTCTTAACATTCTGAAGATATCTCTATCTTGATACCTTGTGTATGTGTGTTCTGGTTCTCCTTCTCTCAGCCAAGGTACTCTGGTGGGCTGACCTGTTGGTTCTCCCTTTGTCCTGCAGGGCGGTCACTTTGACCTGGCAGATAGAATGTTTCACAGTGTGCGAGAGGCCTGGTACTCAGCATCAAAGCACAACATGGCAGACGTCAAAGAGCTCATCCCAGAATTTTTCTACCTCCCTGAGTTTTTGCTCAATTCCAACAATTTTGATCTCGGTAAGCAAAGCAGCTGGTAGCGTTGCTACCACTGTGAGTGTGTTGCAGGCAGTCTGACATGAGAAAAGCTCATCAAGTGGGAAGAATATGATGCACTTGACTGCATGAGGAAAGGATAGATGGTTCCATATTTGTATACTGTTTTTAAAAGTTTGAGTGATACAGAGCTCATTGATTCATCAGTAAGAATATAGCAGGAGTTACTCTTTACTTTTGTGATGCTTTCTTTTCTTTCAGTTTTATCTACTTCATTTTCTCAAACAGCAAGTGTTCATTTTAAAAGTTAATTAATAGTTTGTTCTGACAGCTGCTAAGAAAGACATTTAACTACTCAAAAAGTTTTCAGCTTAAGATGGGGTGGTTTTGTTTGCTGGTTGATTTGGTGATTTTTTTAAAAATTTTTTATTTATTTTCAGTTAAACCACTTTGAAACACTCAGATCGTCACATTTTACCTGCAGTTCTCTGGTTTCCATTTTTCTATATGTAGCACGTTACTTCATTATGTTATATATTATCTTCCTTAGTGTTTTCAGACTTTACAAAATCTGTTTGACAGTTTTCACTTTTAGGACTTCTTTAACTGTTTCTAAAAGGTTTGTTGAAATGTGGCTCTTAGTTTTTCCAGCAATAACTATTTAAGAGTCTAATTTCACATATAGTTTCCATAGGAGTTAAGTGCTCTTTGGAATGTATGTCATACATTTCTGAGACATTAAGCTCTTCTGAGCTCTGTGCTGTGAGTCTAATAGCCATAAGAAAGATTGAGTGGTGCATTTAAGCAGCTTCAGATCTGTTGTTCAGAAGGTATTGTGAGAGATTGGAAGTGCAACCTTACAAAAGCAATAACAAATGGGGAAAAAAGACATGCAGAACATCTTCCAAATGTATTTCACATAAGAGGGTATGGCCATGACTGTAAAAGTATTGGTCTTGTTTGTTTAGTTTAACATCCGATAAATTTAGGTTGTGATCATCAGGCAAAAGAAATTTTTCAACCAATATTTAGAACAGCACTAGGAATTGGTTTTTGTTCTGAATTGCTAAGGTGGGATACTTCAATTTGTGTTATTTCATACTTATCCTGCTCCCATTCTATTTCCTTGCTCCCAAATAGAGAGGAAAGCATTCAAAGCCTAATGAGATTATGCAAGAAATGTAGGACACTGCTTGTACTACTTGTATGCTTGTATAAACTTGGAAGCTTGCTGGCGTTCCTCTGAGCTAGTAAGAAGTGTGGATCATCTCTCAGCAACAGATTGCAACACAGGAATATAACTTGGAAGTCTTAACAAATAGGTTAAATAGGTTTTCGGTAGTCTAAAAGTGCCAGCATTAAGTATTCAGAGAGAGAAGTGAGCTCTCTGGAGCCCAGATGACTGTGTGTGGCCAGACTGTGCCCAGGTCATCGACCAGAGTCCTTTGGTGTGTAGCTTTTGGCACACAGCTGTTAGTTCATCAGTGTCAGTACATGAATATTTAGCTGTACTGTCATATAGTTATTCTCGTGTGTGAAACAATCTTTCAGTTGTTTGACACAATCTGTTTCTATTTCAAAGAAAACAGCTTTTGACTACAAATTTGTTTCACCAAGGCTTGTCAGTGCAATTTGCTGATAAACCATCGAGTACCAGGATTTATTTTCTTTCAAAATACACCCAGCTGACATGTCTGCTGCAATATACATGCTAAGCAGAAAATTTTTCTTCTTTAAAATTCAAGCGGTTGCATTTATTCCTTTTTACATCACGAATAACACAGAGGTCAAGAAAAGATGAGAAACGTGCCTTGGTGCAATGATGGCTTTAGCTGCTAGCTCCACAGCTGCTTGAGTATCTGCTGTTTCAGTGCAAGCTGTATTAAAAGAACTCTGAAACAGTATTGTCATCTTCAAAAGCCCTAATAAGGAATATTTGAGCAATTCCTATTCTTCTACTCTTGCAAGATACCATATATGAACAACTACATAGGAAATCTTCAGGTTTTATTGCCTGACCTTTAAAGATAAGGCAGTATTTAAACGAAAAGTCTGAAAAATGTTTTCTTATAAAAGAAAGACGTTAGATTTTGTTGTTGCTGACTTTAAAAACCATTGCTGTTGCTATGTGTTTTCAGTGCGTATCTCTGATTTTTTTAATTTGTTTTATAGGTTGCAAACAAAATGGCACTAAACTTGGAGATGTAATACTCCCTCCGTGGGCAAAAGGAGACCCTCGTGAATTTATCAGAGTTCACCGGGAGGTAATCTGAGTTTTAATGGCAGTAGAAAACTTCAGTTGTGCCTTTATGCTGCATATTAAACATGACTTGATTCATGCAGTCACAGCTGCTATCTGGTCCGTGAGTTCTGAGCTGATGGCTATTTGTCACAAATAGCTGCAGACTTGGCATTTCCTTCTTTTCCTTTTTGTCTAGAGAGTAAGTTGAGGCAGGAGTTGTTTAAATGAAAAAGCTTAACAAAACATACTGAAAATACATCAGTGTATTCTGCTTTTTTCTTTATGGCACGTGTAGTAGACTCAACTGGTGACTGATGTGGCTAATTTCAGTGCATGTCCTTTGGATTTCAGGCTCTGGAATGTGACTTTGTGAGTGCACATCTGCATGAGTGGATTGACTTGATCTTTGGCTATAAACAACAAGGTCCTGCTGCAGTAGAAGCTGTAAATGTCTTTCACCATCTCTTCTATGAGGGGCAAGTGGATATATATAACATCAATGATCCATTAAAAGAGACAGCTACTATAGGATTCATTAACAACTTTGGACAGATACCAAAGCAGGTACACCATCTGCAGAATTTCTATTTGCCAGATGGCACATGGGCTGAAATGTATTGAAACAGGAGGAAAGTGAGGAGTTAAACTTCTTGAGAATGTTTGTTCGTATTCTTCCAGTAATGTGCAATGATCTGTTTCTGCAACGCAGAAAGAATTTGCTCACAAGAAGGGAAATGTCTTTTTTCTGTTTTGCACTCATAAAATAAAGGTTAAAAAAAATTATGACATCATTGTTCAACTTAGAAAAAAAATAAGTATTGAAAAAATAAGTATGTTGCTGCTAAAAATGTAACACTTGACGTGACTGAGGGCAACAGTGAAAGTGCCATTTTCCTGTGATAAGTTAATTTCTATAATAACTCTGAAAAAAAAATAAAAAATAAAAAATGATGTGCCTGTCTCACATCATTAGACCAGCTGTGTGGTGGTGTGGGGTGGTGCAGGGAGGACTGAGGCAAACAGTCCTGCTGTTGCCCTTCATACCCATTGACTTTGTGTGAGCAGTAGAAACGTGTGCATCCTCACAGCCCAACTACATCAGGTTTATGTATGTTCCCTGTACCTTGAATATGCTAATAGGTTAAAAAAAATAATAACTTTCAGCCTTGAAGTTGCAGCTCTTCTTGTAGTGCTTTTACAACTTTGTTGTCAAAAAAGGTGAAATTTTACAAAATATGGGTAAAGACTTATATTCATAAGTTAGGTATTGTAAATACTTAACACTTGCCATCAAAAGATTTATAATTAATTTACCATCTGATAAACTTTTGTGTGGAGGCTCCAAAAAATGGTTTGCTTATATATCACAGTTGAATTCTGTATTATTTGCTGAAGTCATGCTGAAGTCAAAAAGTTTGCTGTAATTTATTAGTGGATGCCCAACTGTGAATCCGTGAATGCAGAGAACAGTTAAGTAGTGCTTGCTGACTGCTGATCTGCAGCATTTTTAGAATATGAATGAAACACTGCTAATCTTTAGCTTGTGCTCCTGTAAACCTGTCATTTCTTGATGACTTTCAGCTCTTCAAAAAGCCCCACCCTCCAAAGCGTGTTAGAAGCCGGCTGAATGGGGAGGCTGCAGGAACCTCTGTGCCCCCAGGTTCCACAAGTGACAAGATTTTTTTCCATCATTTGGACAACCTGCGGCCATCTCTCACACCAGTAAAAGGTAAAACCACAGTATTTGGAGCATTTTTTCCAATTTCTCAATGCAAAAAATGCTGAGAAGGTTGGCAGGTAGGGATACTGGTAGCTGTGCTGAGGCCAAAGGAGTAGGTTCTGACATTGTTTATCTCTGACATTAGAGTGATTAAAAGTTAAATGTCAGCGAAGTAGGTAACTGCCATATGGTATTTTCTTTCTTAATTGATTAAATGAATTGAAGAGAAAAGGATGTATCGTTCCACAAAACGTAACAGGGCTATACTCAAGGATAGGAAACAAAAAAGTGATATCAGTATTTGCAGAACTTGATTAAAAACAGCAAATAGATCACTGGTTAAGAATGCAACCTGTGGAAATGTTTGACCATGACATTGGCATCGATACCAAAAAATTACTTTTAACAGTGTTGAAAATGGCACAGTCACTTTTAATGCTCAGAAGCATCAAAGGGATTATGTCTTTGCCTTGTTTGGCTTGAAGGACATCTCCTGCAGCGTTGTAGGTGGGACCAGAGCAATTGTTTAAGCAATGCAAATATTTGTTTTTTGTGGAGCATCTGGTATTTAATAGGATTGGACAGCATCAGTCTTTTTTCTTCGCTAAAAGATAACTATCTTCTTTTTTAGAACTCAAGGAGCCTGTGGGGCAGATTGTGTGTACCGATAAAGGCATTCTGGCTGTTGAACAGAATAAGGTTCTCATCCCTCCTACATGGAATAAAACTTTTGCCTGGGGCTATGCAGACCTCAGCTGTAGACTGGGTACCTATGAGTCGGACAAGGTTTGTCTTCTGAAATTCATTTCAGTGCTGAGTGTACCAAAAGAAATCACTATTTAATACTGAAAGGAATCTAAAGATGAAAACTTAGTTTGCATGTGAATTGATAACGTTTTTTGTGCTGTGTGTTTTCTTTCTCCCAATCCAATTTTCTTCATCAGAACATGAGCAGAATAACATAAGCCAATTCATAATAACTTTTAACAAGACTGCGAAGAAAAAAAAACCAAATCAATTAAATCATGTAATTAAATTTCACTTCTTGTGTTCCCTCAGGAGGCATCTTATGGCAGAGCCTGGAATTATTTACATTTGAGAAAAACATGTCAGCAAAATCTTGGTTACTTAATGGTTCAGTTTGCAGGATGGCACTTGAGCTTTTATATTTTTCACACCTAACTCTAATGTTGCAAGTAATCCTTCTCTGTTTTCTTTATTTCTAGGCAGTAATTGTTTATGAATGTTTGTCAGAGTGGGGTCAGATACTGTGTGCCATTTGTCCCAATCCCAAGCTGGTTATCACTGGGGGAACAAGCACAGCGGTGTGTGTGTGGGAAATGGGCATCTCCAAAGAAAAAGCTAAAGCCCTCACATTGAAACAGGTAAAATACAACAAAGATGTCGACTAGGGAAATGATGTTCCAAGATCAAAGGAAGTTTGTTAGCTTTGAAACTGTGAGCTGAGTAGACTTGGAAATCTGAGTAGTCCCAGTAGAGATCTACACTGAAAATAGGTAAAATGTATCATAAAAATTTCATCATTTTGAGGATTGTTGACTATGTGAAACTTGTTTTAAAGATGGGAAATAAAATAGCAATATTTAAAAAAAATAAATTTTAATATTTTTTAATAAAAAAAAAAAATCTAAAAAAGTATGCAGATGTGTTTTCTGTGGAGTAAGCTGTATTACTGTAGAGATCTCTATAAAATACCCCCATCTGAAGACTGACAGGGAGGGCAGCGAAAGGAGCTGTCTCTACTGTTCATTTTCCTTTTTCTACTTTTTATACTTCTTTATTTTCTTGTAGAGATATTTAAATTGTGTTTCTGGGCAAACTTTGCTTTTTCTGGCAGTAACGTGTTTGTGGAGTGCAATAATACTCCTTCAGGACACCTTTACATTGTTTTTGTTTTGTGAATTCAAAACATCAGTCTTGAATGCAATGAAGAAAGGACCTGTGTTTTTAAGTCAGTTGCAGCTAAGCGCAGAGGAAGTCTTATGTGTGTATTTCATAAAAAAGGCCAAGAAGCAAGACAAAAACATACAAACAAAAAGCAATAAACCACACCAACAAAACACCACCAATCCACCACAAACAAACAAAATGTCTTCTTCTAAGTAGCCAGATTGTAAGTGTCACTTTTCCTGTTAGCATCTTAACAGTAGGACTTTTTTTTTTTTTTTTTTTCCAGTGGAAAACTTCAACTAAAACTTAGCTGAACTTATTTATGAAATTTAGAGAATTATTAACTTTTCACCACTGGTCTGCAACATGGACTGTCTGAATCTGTATTTCAGAAGCTAACAGTTACTGCAAGACACTGTATCTTGAATTTCAGGGTGACACATTTAAGTTGCTCTGCTTTTGCCAATGAGGACAGAGTAAGTGCAAGGCCAGTTGCTGTAGCTTATCTGATGACTTTGTAACTTGGTAAATAGGAGAAATCCAGCTGTATTCCAGATTTCTATCCAATTGTTACTTCAAGCCTAAAATGTAGAAAAGAGGTCTTCTCAAAGCAGACGTTTGAAATTTTCTCCTCCTTGCTGTGAACTTTGTCTTTTCGGTTGTAATTTTTCTTTTCTTTGGCTTTTCTCAAACACCAACAGGTTTTTAAATAGGAGCCAGTTCTTATTTAAAAAGAACTTTTGTTTTCAGAAAATGACTTCTATCAATTTCAGTTATGGAATCAGTCACCAGCTAAATACTTCCAGTCCAGCTGGGCCTTCTGATAAAGTGTTTGAGTTCATGTTGACTGAATCTCTTTAGGTTTAATACAACAACTTTTGTGTTCTCTCTTGATTGTAGCATGTTCCTTCTGTCTTTTGGCAGGCATTATTGGGTCATACTGACACTGTCACGTGCTTAACAGCATCACTGGCGTATCACATCATCGTGAGTGGCTCACGGGATCGCACCTGCATCATCTGGGATTTGAATAAGCTCTCATTTCTTACACAGCTTCGAGGTCACAGGGCTCCAGTTTCAGCACTCTGTATAAATGAATTAACGGTAAGAAGCAAACATCCATGTGTAGTGGGAGTGTTAGCAAGAATCTGTAATTGTTAAACTGAAGAAAAACAAATTAGGCTCTTCCATTGGTTTGGGGAAGCGTAATTCACGTTAAAACTTATTACCTGGTATAGGAAATAAATTGTAATGAGAAGAAGAGGGTAGTGAGAGGCACGGTTTGTTAGCTGCTCATCCAGTTGTTGTAGTGTTGCTGGTGTTTTAAACCACAGCTACTACTTCCCCTCTGCACTAGATGAAAGGACTGTTTCTTGCCCTTTTCCCAATTATGAAGGGATCATATGAACTTTAATGTAGCACGTGTCAGTAAAAAAGATGGGAGGTTTGAGCTGAGTCATAAAAGAGGGAAGGGAAGGTACTTAAAATATGCTGTGGGATTGGTGAAAAATAAAGGAATTGATCTACTTATTCTATAAACTCAGCAGACAGGTTGTTACTAAGACTGTTTTTCTGTGTACAGTCCAAAAAAAAAAAAGTATGTAATTCTACAGTTTTATTTAGGGTCTCAGCCTGAACAGGAATTACTTAGGAATTACTTCAAAGATGCTGCTGCAATCATAGAATGGTTTAGGTTGGGAGGGACCTTTAAGATCATCTAGTTCTAACCCTCCTCCTATAGGCAAGAACACCTTCCTTCAGATCAGGCTGCTTAGAGCCCTATTCTGCCTGGCCTTGAATGCTTCCAGAGAGGAGGCATCCACAGCCTTGGTGGGCAACCTGTTCCAGTGTCTCACCGCCCTCACAGTAAAGAATTTCTTCCTAGTATCTAGTCTAAATTTACTGTCTTCCAGTTTAAAACCATTTCCCTTCATCCTCTTGGTACCTGCCCTTATAAAAAATCACTCCCCAGCTTTCCTGTAGGCTCCCTTCAGGTAGTAGAAGGCTGCTATAAGGACCCCCCAGAGCCTTCTGTTTTCTAGGCTGGAGCCCCAGCTTTCTCAGCCTGTCCTCGCATGGCAAGTGCTCCAGCCCTCTGATCATCTTTGTGGCCCTCCTCTGGACCTGCTTCAACAGCTCCACATCCTTCTTGTCCATTCTTGGGGGCCCTAGAATTGGATGCAGTACTCCAGGTGATCTCTCACGAGAGCAGAGTAGAAGGGCAGAAACACCTCCCTCAACCTGCTGGTTACGCTTCTCTTCATGCAACCCAGGATACAGTTGGCCTTCTGGTCTGCAAGTGCACATATTGAATCTTTCATCAATTGATGCTCCCATATTCTTCTTGTCAGGGCTGCTCTCAAGGTTCTCCACTCAACCTTTATCTGTGCTTGGGATAACACTGACCTATGCAAATGAACCTGGCTTATGTTTTTGCTGAAACAGAATCTGAGATTTGTTTTCACATACGGAGTTGTTACTTGTATTTTCAGGGGGATATTGTGTCATGTGCTGGCACTTACATTCATGTATGGAGTATTAATGGCAGCCCCACTGCAAGTGTGAACACTTTCACTGGTCGAAGCCAGCAAATCATGTGTTGTTTTGTGTCAGAGATGAACGAGTGGGATACCCAGAATGTCATTGTGACAGGACATTCAGATGGAGTTGTACGGGTACGTACTTGGAACCACTGCTTAGAAAAATAAGTTTAAGCCTTTGTAATAGATAAGTAAATTCTGTCCAACACAGCATCCTGGCTGGTACTGAAAGCAGTCCTGCTGTTCTGGGGTGCATCATTATATATATTGTATTTCAGCCACTTGTTGCTCACTGGCTTCTGTGCCTGGAGTTTGTAGCTTTTGTTCTCTGCTTTTATTCTGCACACTTTTAGGTAATTCGTTTTGCTGCCTAGAAAGAAAAGGGGAAAAAGAAGGAAAAATAGAAAGAGCATCTCTGTTCACTGCCAGTCCAACCTGGCTTTCATTATTTTGTCATGTGTGTGCCTGCATCTGTCTTAACCAGAGTCTGCTGGTCAGATTGCAGTACAGAGTGGATTTTTTATTTGAACAGCTGAAGCATTAAATAATAGCACAAGGCTTGTTCAGTTGTCATTCAGGCATTTATGTAGTTGACCTCCTATGACCCTTGGGGGGAAAAAAAATGCAGCGACCTGCCTGTTGTACTGCTGGTGTGATTATACAGTTCTAATAATGCCTCTGAACTCTAGCAGTAGCTAGGAAGAAAGTTAAGAGTTCCATACATGCCAGTTTGCTTGTCCCCTGTCCCTCCAGTTCTGGCGGATGGAGTTTTTGCAAGTACCAGAAACACCAGCTCCAGAGCCTGCAGAGGTGTTGGAGATGCAAGAGGATTGCCAAGAAGCACAAATAGGTACGTCTCCTACCCACAGCTTGATATTTGTCTTTTATCTGATTTCGCCTTCACATAGATTAAGTCCTGCGGTTGTGCAGGGCAGAAAATGATAGAAGTGTTTTCTCTCAGTGGGAAATAGACATCCATTGGACATAATGAAGTGTCTGAGTTCTCATTCACTACTTCATACTGTCATTTCATACTGCTGTGAGCAAGGAAAACCATGGCCATCCTTCCTTTTGTTCTGAGTAAATTCCTTCCTGTGGTTGCTTCTGCTATCAGTGAACCTAATGGATGCTACCATTGTCCAAAAGCTACGTATTTCTCTATTTTGAAATAAAATTATAGCCTAAGAGCAGAGTTAACAACCTGATGTTCCATCAGTGGAATTTTACACAAGCGGTGCTTCCCATGCCATAGTGTTTTCTGTGGTCTGAAGAATATGGTCCGTGCTTGATGGGCATTTGCTTTACTCATCTTCCTTTGTTCATCTTCATGTTGAAGATGTGATCCAGACTTGGATGTGGATCCTATGATACTCATAGGATGCTTTTAATTGCACAGCTTAGCTATTCTGTAACAGAATATGAATGTATTGAACTACCGTGTTTTCACATCATGTTAAGCCTGTTAATAACATCTGCCTCACGTGTTTTAGTTGTCCTGAGTCTCATCACTGTTGACTGGTTACTGTTTTCCTGAGCGACAGGAGGAATTTTTATTTTTTTTAATTTTTCTTGAACATTTTTGAAAGCTGTACTCACTGTGTCTTTCCCAGTCTACCTCAGAACAACTATTGTAGGAACTACCCCTGTTGCCAAAGAGATGAAAAATGTGATGATTCCTGCTGGTGTTTACTGTGGTGGGAGCTGGATCTCTGCAAAGGCTCTGAGATTCCCACGTGTAATTTCCCTTTAGTCATGCCGTGGTGGCACCTGTTGGGTTGTAGGCAGTGTAGCAGCAAGAAAGGAAGAAAGCTTAGCCTATAAGCAGTCCTGCTAACGGTGTTCTCTTTTCTGTTGCATGAATTCAGGACAGGAAGCCCATGAAGAAGACAGCAGTGACTCTGACGCAGATGATCCATGCATTGGTCAGGATGTGAAACTGCAGGAGAGCCAAAGTCAGCCAGGCAGCACCAGCCACAGACCGAGGTCAGCCTCAAACAGAGTGGCAGCAGCATGGTCAGCAGACAGTGGCTCAGATGACTCCAGGCGTTGGTCAGACCAGCTTAGCTTGGATGAGAAAGATGGCTTTATCTTTGTGAATTATTCTGAAGGACAAGCAAAAATACATCCCCACGCTCAGGTTAACCACCTGCACCCCAGCTATGCTGAAGCACGGCACTACAGCAAGCTTAAACCAGGTAAAAGAAGAGGAGTACACTTCCTTGGTTGGATAAATTTGCTGTTAGCACTGACCCAAAAAGCAATATCTCTGCAGTTTTGAGCAGTGATGGCTGATACATTCAAAAGTCATTGGTGAGAAGTTTCTGTGTTGAGGTTGTACGTTGTTTGAGTTTTTCCTGAGAAATAGTGTTCGGTTTACCTTGTCTGGCTGCTAATCTGCTCTCGCTGTTGCTTAAATGGGATGGGGGGAGAGAATAAGGAGAGCAAAAGGGCAAAAGCACAAAAACTCAAAGGTCAAGCTAAGGATAATCTACTAAGCAAACTAAAGAGGAAGAAAAAAAGCCATAAACAAGTGATGGAAAGGCTCTCACCACCTCCTGCAAGTAGACTGATGTGCAGCCAGTTTTGGAGTGAACAGCTTCCTTACCAAAAAGTGCCATTCCCTCAGTTTGGTTACTGACTATGATGCTGTATATGACGTGGAATATCCTTAGGCCAGTTGAGATCAGCAGTCCAGCATGTGTTACTTCTGAGCTTCTTGTACACCTTCAGCCTACTTGCTGGTAGGTGAGGAAGAGTGGGTAAAAAAGAGAAAACCTTGATGCTGTGAAAGTAGTGTTCAGCAGTACCTCAAACACTGCTATGTCCTCAACACTGTTTTAGTCACATAACCAAAACACAGCATAATAGGGGATGCTGTAAAGAAAATTAACCACAGTTGGAAATCTCAATCTTGGCTACAGACAAAATTAATAATAATAATACTGATGAAACACTCTCAGTCCTGCTGGTCTTCGGTGCCAGCTCCACTCTGAATGTCACTGTTCTCTACAACTGTCAGCTGCATTTGGTGAAATGCGATACTCTGCCTTGTATTGCATTTTCTCCTTCCTTGGATGTGCAGTGGAGCAGTTAGGAGTGTATTTTCCCTGAGTGGGAAGTGAGTCTCTTGAAGTTATCAGCCTCCGGGGAGATAAAGATGTTTCCTTTCTACAAATTGATGCACGTGGATATTTTGGGGAGGGAGGAGGATATAGAAATGAGAACGAGCAGATTTGTCTTTTTCCTTTTCTCCTTCCTGCTCTCTTCTAGGATACCGGTGGGAGCGTCAGTTGGTGTTTAGGAGCAAACTAACTATGCACACGGCATTTGATCGCAAAGATAACGCACATCCAGCAGAAATCACCGCCCTCGGCATCTCCAAGTGAGTAGCTCACAGGTGATCACTCAGTGCATTTTTTCAGTGTTGTCAAAGGATGCAGATACTGTTCTTTGCATAATGCTGTTTTGTGTTTGTTTGTTTGTTTGTTTTTGTTGAGAGCACTGGTTAATTCTTGGTCATTAAAGCATCATTATATATTCTGACATCTAAAATCAGCTATCGCTGTCCTTACTGAGCCGTAATAGTCATGGAAATGCTTTTGCTTTTTTCCTCCAGGGATCACAGCAGAATTCTCATTGGGGATGGCCGTGGCCGAGTGTTCAGCTGGTCTGTGAGTGATCAGCCGGGCCGGTCAGCAGCTGACCACTGGGTGAAGGATGAAGGAGGGGACAGCTGCTCAGGCTGTGCAGTCCGGTTCTCGCTCACGGAGAGGCGTCACCACTGCAGGAACTGTGGGCAGCTCTTCTGCCAGAAGTAAGCTAGCACCAGCCTCCTTTAGATTCTTTCCCATATAGAATTTTAGGCTATTGCGTATCACTGAACTCTACAAACACACTGTGCTTTCCACTCTCTTATCAAAACTGATTAAAAAAAAAAAAAAACACAACAAAAAACAAAAAGAAACCAAACATTAGTGCTGTCAAAATTTCCTCGGAAGAGTTAGAAAAAGCAAACATGCTCCTTTATATAAACAGTGAAGCTGTCAGCTTAATGTAGGTGTCAACTGAGAATGAAATCAGGTAATGAATCCTAGACAAATTAAGTTAGCAAAGGAGAAAAAAAATATTTCTTTTTCAGCAGATAGTTCATCTTATCAATCTACAAACACAACATGGTGTCAAAATTTGTTCAGATGGTGTTGAGGTGTTTGAAGTCGCAATGATAATTAACACACCTGGGAAGAATATGATGAGGCTGGGAGAGGACACGTGTTCACAGTGGCGTTCTTCTTTGCAGGTGCAGTCGGTTTCAGTCTGAAATCAAGCGTCTGAAGATTTCATCACCAGTCAGAGTCTGCCAGAACTGTTTCTACAACTTGCAGCATGAGCGGGGCTTAGAGGAAGGGCCCAGGAATTGACCAGGTGGTGGTAAATGGAGACCCTGTACAGTCCTGCTGTCACCCTGAGAACTAATGTGAGCATAGTGCTGTGATCAGAAGGGAGTAGAATATTGTCTGTTTACACTTAAGTTTATACTGCATTTTAAGCACTGAAAGTATAAGGGATCATTGAATTGATTTGTGTTGATGGAAGGTGTGTGATGAGGTGAATGGCACGTTGGAAGAGCCAGGCCCAAGAAGACATGGTTAATAACCACAGATACAGTAGAACTGTCAACCTCTAACTCTGTTGACATGGCTATGAAGAAAATCCTCACTTAACCTAAACACCAGTTCTTGTCTTGTTTTTGTAGAGCTAGTCATCTGTACTGGGGTGGGGGGTGGGAGGGAAGGGAAGGCTTTTTAGAAGATAGTTGTAAATCTGCCTTCTTCGCAAGCAACTGTGTATATTGTAAATAGGTATAATGGCCTTTTTATCTAAATATGAACCTAACTGCCTGTTACATGGGACTTCAGATTAACCACTATACTTTGTGTGGCATCTTTCTCATCTATCAACTTAAATATGAATGTTTAGATAACAACAACAAAAAAAAAACAAAAAACAACCAGAAAACTCAAAGGCATTATGTGTATTTCTGTTAAAAATCCAGTCTGTGCACGTTCGTTCTTCAGTTGCCCACAGTATCTTCATTTAAATAAGGCTATTCATGGAACTACATGGATTTTTTTTCAAAAGAAAACTTTTTTTGAGAATAGGACTTGGAGTATTTTATTCTAGCTGTAAGATAACCAGGAACTAAATTGTAAACTTTGGTTGCATTTTATACCAAAACTATTTACTGCCTCAGTGTTGTTCATATTTAACAAGGCCTGTTTTATACATATGTCAGAGCTGCAGTTTTGTTAATTAGTGTTCATTAGCAGCTGATTCATGCAGTGCAAGAACCAGCTTTTACCTTCTTTAAGTCAGTAGTGATTGGCTTGCATACAGGTACAGAATGAATTTTCCTGTGCATAGAATTTTACCACTGTTGTCCCGTAGCTTATTTGGAAAAAAAAAAAAAAAAAAAAATTAAAAAAAATAAAAATGTTTGGAATAATGTAGTCGTTCAGGAACGGGTTAGTGCTTGTTCTGCCAGAGATGCTTTTAAGAGCTGTCTCCGTGTGTCAGCAAGTGGCATGACCCTGAGGACAGTGGTAGATTTCCATGACCATTTTTAAGTTTTAAAAAAATGAATTCAATTGCAGTATTTTTTTACTACTCTGTCACTTCTTTTGCACTACATGTGGGATGAAGTAGAGACATGGACATCTACTGGGATTGGAACACACTCACCACACAGGCCTGTGGACTGCTTTCCGAAGGAGGTTTTAACAGTGGGTTTGTTTGTTTTAAATGTGTGTGTATATATTTTGTAAATGTATGACAAACTGATCTAGATCTAGGTAAGTTCACATTGGGTTCTTCAAAACAACAGTACGGATGTGACCCAAAGCAACAGAAGACAGGCAGCCCCACTTTTGCTCTGCAGAACATCAGTGTGTGTATTTGGCTGCAGACGGAGAGGTTACCCTGCACTGGCAGGCACTGGGCAGACTCCATCCCCAGGAAGAAGATGATTTAAGCTGTTGTTGGAATTGCAGTGTGGGAAGTGGGTCCCTGTACCTTGGAGGCACAATTGTCTTCTCTTGGTTGGACCTTCTAGATCCATTTGTTGATCCTAACCACTTACTCTCTACCCTGGTATCACATGTTTATGCACTGAAGGTTAAATATGTATTTTGACATGATTGTTTATAAAGTATGTGCTGGTCTGTAAAATGAGAAATTCCTGTTCTGGTATGTGTACTAGATCCCCAAATGAGCAGAAAGGCTTTTCTAGAGCCCTTGCACACTGTTGAGTAAATGCAGGTTTGCTTAGGTTAGCTGACCCAAATAGATCCCTTCGGATCCAAACTGTGATAAGTAGCTGCGTTGCATGGCTCCCTTGGCAGATTTATTGTTGAAAATAGAAGGGGGGAAGCCCTCGGTAAATGTGCATGGAGTGCTGGAATATTTATATTCAGATGTTCTCTAACGTTGCCTTGACCCTTCCCAAAATGATGCGAAGCCAGCATAGTTCAGAAGATGGGCTGGTGGCCTACATGTTTACTGTTTGAAGAGAAGGCTCTTTTAACAACCGTTAAATGCTTTTAAGTCCTCAGAGATTCTCCCCTCTTGCCTCTAGTTTTCAAAACGAAACCGAATTTAAGGAAGAATTCTGTTCCGTGAATTGATTCCGATCAAACCCTAATCAAAACAGGGCTTCTGGCAGTAACTCTGGTGTAATCTGAACATTAAAAGTTCAATAAAATTAAAACATTAAAAGATAAAGATCAGGCATATATGACTAATGTGGGCTTATGAAGACTGTGCACCATCAGTGATGATGTAGTTGGCCGTTGTATGGCTATGCATGCACATGGCACCATTATCAATCTGTGCTTTTTACCTTTGGCAGCCTACTAAAATCAGGATCACTATTCCTTTCCAAGTCTGTAGCGTAGAGGTCGGACCACATTTGCGTTTTGCAAACCAATAACCACAGCCTTCTGACTTAATCCCTCAGTTGCACTTTTCTAAAACCACATTTGTGCTGGTAGGAGGTGGAGGGGAAGTACCCTGCCTGCTCGTATTTCCTCTGGCAGCTGGTGCTGTGGGCAACTGCTTCGTTCACTTGGGAGTGGTTTTCTCATTGAAGCTTCTAATGCAAAGACTTGCTTTGTTTTCCATGTAAAAATGGGTTGCGCAAAAGTATGCTCATGTACACTAACATCAGTAGACTGTATTCTCTGCAAGTACCTCACATGTCTTCTCCTGCCTTGTTCTTTGTAGTATACTTATTCATGTACTCTTAACATTCGTATGTAGTGTGCAAATGTAATGTCATGCTTACGAGAGGGGGCTGGCTGCCTCCAGCCCACAGTCATCGGTTCAATAGCAGAACACTTTAGATAAGTTATTTTGCACTTTCTTATGTATAAAATTGGTAGATACTTATATTTGCTTTGTATCATTTAAAGACTCCTTTTGTTTCGGTAAATGAACTGTGTATAAAATATTTATGCAGTCGAAACTGTTTTTAGACAGTATTTTTAATTTCAGCAAGTTTGGTTACTTGTTGCATGACTATTAACACAGCTGACTTTTTGTGTCAGTGCAATGTATATTTTTTTTGTCCTGTTATTAACTTGTAAGCCCTAGTTAAATGGCCATTTATTTGTACAGCATCGGGAGTAAATTGAAGATAACTGGCTAAGACTGGAGTGTGGAATTTTGTACTATATTGCAGAATCCAATATCTGTTTTTTGGTGGTTACGTAAAAGGCCTGACGATTTACTATCTAGTGTGCAATCTGTGATATCTGAATGTTCATTGTATATTTGTCTCCAATGCAAAAAGTTAGAGTAACACAGTTACAATACATGATTAAATGCAATAGTTCAGGTACTTAAGTATTTTTTTCATTTCAAATAAATACCTGCTATTTACCACCAAAAAGCTGTTTTGCATTTGTTGGAAATAAGCAACATTTGCAGCTGAATAAACATTTTTAAAATGGGAGTAGTAGTTGATGAGTACCATGTTTTTTTTTTATCCTCCAGACAAGTAAACTTGTTGTTTGATATTGTTTTGCTTTCTGAACCCAACTACAGTCATCTGCAGTGATGCAATGTAAAATTGTGAATCTTTTTTTTTTTTTTTTCTTTAAGAGTGTCATTGTAGAGAGTGGGAAGCCAGCAGTGTTGACAGTTTTTTAGAAGAATAAGCTGTACTGATAAAGAGAAGGCAGACAGTAAAGAATAATCTAAGTCACGTTCCATAAGGACATTTCAAGAGGAGGAAGTATTGAAAACTTAAATCATCTTTTCCAAGGAGAGAGGACAACTGCTAGAGCAGGACTTGACCTTATCTGGTGAGACACAGCTTAAGATCCCCAAATGTTGAAATATTTTACTAATGCTTAGAATCATAGAATGATTACAGTTGGAAAATACCTCTAAGAGATAATCATGTCCAACCTCAAACCCATCACCACCATGCCCCCTTCAATGCCTTTGTATAATTTTTTCTAATTTGGTAGTGCTGAAGAAGGTGGGATCTTGTTGTGATGGTTACTTGCATGGCAATGCTGGTTGCTAACAGTTTTTCTCCAGTTAAAAAACAGGCTTTGTTGCAGCTGGACCTGCCATGTTCCTTAGCTGATTAACACCAGAACTCACTGCATTCTTAGTGCTTGTCAGAAAGTGATTTCTTTAGCTGTAAGATAAAAGTACCTTCAAGCAATGTTATTAACCATCTGTGCTTACTGCATTCAGCATAAACTCATTTCACAACAGCTTTGTGTGGCGGGAGGGGGTTTTTAGAGTGTATTAAGTGTTCTTTGCAGTTGTAGCTAGCCCACCTACTCTGGTGCCACAGAACAGGTCACAAAGGAGCTTCAGCAGAGAGCACCTTGAGCCAGTAGAGTGCTCTGGAGTCAGGGTGCTAGGTCTGGGGTTGTCAAGTAGAAGTGCCCTCTTATCTGCGGCTCCAGGCTGGTTTGTGCAGCAGAACCACTTGCTGTATGGTAATTCAGCATTTTCTTCTCATTGGCAAAAATGTGCTGGCCTTCTTCATGGATCTGTACCACATTGAAGTTAGCGGACCTGTGCTCAATTTCAAGTAGTGTTCTGAATGATGTGAAGAACCTGTAGTTTTAGTGCCATGAGTAATTTTTATAACTTTTTTCTATCTCTCCGATACATGCTCCCACTGATTCAGTCTTTATAGCTAGTGACCGTGCCTTATTTCAGGAGTAGCCTCCATTCTGTTTCTTGCTGTAGGAGATTAATTCTTTTGAAAGTTTGCCAATGGCAGCATGATAACTTGGTCAAACCTGCTCATAGGTAAAGCTTTGGTGCTGAAAAACTTCGGCTTGGAGACGACTGGCTACATGTTTCCTCCTGCTTCTCTCAGTAATGCAGCAGAACAAACAGTGATGGAGTGGACAGGTAACACACTGAAGAGGTAATTCCTATGCAGCCACAAAGCTATCCGAGTTGTAGTCTCCTTTGTGTGAATTATCACCATTTGAACTAGCTACAGAATATGATGTTAAAATATATTTAAAAAAAAAAAAAAAAAAAAGAGGTTTGAGAATGGTTCAGTGCATTATAGTGGATATTTTTTGCATGTTGCCTTTCCGGATGTGGGAAATAATATTGTGCTATATATTTTGTTAACTTTCTTAGTATAAAATTATATTGATAAGATCCATCAGATCAGCATTCCCTTGTGATGCGCCTGCAGTCAGCTGGAAGCAGTTTCTCAAAGTATTGCTAGTTCATTTCCACACTGAATTTGTTTAATTTCCTTTGGAACTGCAGCTCTTTCTGGTGAACAGGCTGCCGGCTAGCCAGGTTGTGCCACGCCAATGGGATGCAGATGGGTGTTACTGCTAGGGGTAGAGACGTGGCTGTGCTAGGGGTACGGTGTGTGGCTGTGCATTGCTGGATGCCCTGTAGAAGTCTCAAGAGGATGACTGTTGGTCTGGTCTGTCAGCAGGGGCTCTTTGTGGCTGCCCAGCTTCACACAGGATGTGGCATTAATGGAAGGAAATCATGTGGCTCTGCATGATGGATTCCTCAGCTTTTTTCAAGGAAGAGGAAAGTGAAAGATGTTCAGAGTGGGTTGAGGCTTCCCATGGACAACACTTGCTGTTCTGAGAGCTGAAAGCTCTGCTTTCCTCTGGTAAAACATCAAGGTTCTGTTGAGACTGAGTCTCCAAGGGAGGGAAAGCATGTGCAGGTTGCATTTAAATTCACCTCCTCCTCAGCTTTGGTACAGCTGATGCCTCGCAATCTGCTGAGGGATCCCTCTCTTCTGATTGCAGAGTCTCCTTTCTCTTACCCAGTGAGTGCCTCCAAATGGGTAGCTGGAGGGTAGGACCTTGATGTGCTTGGTTCTGTAGCAACAAGTTCACCAGCAAATGCAGTAGTAAAAACACTGCTTTCCATGCAGTGTTTGTGAAATACATTCTGGGATTGCTCTTTTTAGCTAACGGGCACAGAGAGAGCTGTGCATTGAAAAAGCAAACTAAGTTTCAGCGTGAGCCAGGTTGTGGCCACGGGCAGTTGTTACTTACGCAAGCTTTCCAGGGCTTCCCAAACCTGTCAGAAACCACGTGTTGTCAACTTTTAATAACTTCTGGATTGGCTGCTGCCTTGCAGATTCTGGGAACTGGAGACTTTGACAGATTTTATTTCCTGAAGAACAAAAGCCCAAAGGCTTACTGTAGACACTCTGCAGTCATGGGGTCTGCTAGTTATAAGTGATTTACTCATAATGTCCAAGGAGGAGAGATGTCTTTTGATCTTCCCTGGAACTGGCTCACATCCCTAAGCAACACAGGACTGTATCTTCACTAGTAGCTCATACTGGCACTTGTTTGTTCAAATAAGAAGGAAAGGGTTGGAATCATAGAAATATTAGAAGCAGGAACGGAGAGCAATTTTACGGAGGAGATGGTCTTAGTAGAAATTTGTATTGGTGCTGAATTGCAAAGAGCCATTTAATATATTTACAGATAACTTGTGGGGTGTATGTGTTTAAAAAAAAAAAGAAACAATATCCAGCACTGGGGAGTCTCTGTCAGATGTTCAGTTTAGGGGAGGGCTGCAGAGGTCTTAAAGCTTCTCTGAGTGCCCTGTGCCAGAGCATGCATTGCCTTCTATAATGCCTGGCTGCTCTCCTCTGCTTGTCCTGGAGACATATGGCAGAGAGCTGCCATGCTGCTGCCAGCGCTCAGCCTCTCCCCTCCTGCCAGTGTGAATTAACCAGCAGGTCACAGGGGCACTCATTATGGGACAAATGTTCTGATTACAGAGTAACCTTTGCAGAGTAACCTGGTAGCTATTTCCCAACTGCTGCCAAATGGTGAGGAAAGGGCAGCAGCTTAAAGCTGTCCAGCAGGTTTCTTCACATGCTGCCTGAGCTCTGAAAATTCACCTACAGAAGCAGCAGGACCCTTAGCACTGTGTATTCAGTACATGTGGGTATCTTAAAACTGATAAGGTCCTAAACGAGATGAGAAATGGAATGGCAATAGAGGATAACAAAAAAGGACTTGCATTAGTCCTAAATGGGAGGGAAGTGTAAGGACTTTGTTCAAGTCTCCTTCAAAGAAAGTGAAGGTGAAAGGTGAGATTATGATCAAGGTAGATTTGAGTTCAGCTGTAGGAAAAGTAAAAATCAAAAATAAGTTGTCGCATTTCCCACAGTGTTGCTTCTGCAGCAAAACTAAAACTCTCGGCCAGTCTTTGCTTCCCCACCTTTTTTTTTTTGCTTTTGAGTAACTGAAAAGTTCTGAATTAATAGAATAATAGAATCACTAAGGTTGGAAAAGATTAGTAAGATCGTCAAGTCCAACCATCAACCCATCCCCACCATGACCAAATTGATGTAGAAGTCAAAACATCTTCTTGTGTTGACTGTGTCGCAGAGTGAAATCGCTCTCCTTGAAAGCTACTTCAAGTGCTTTCCTGGTTCACAAAATTATATTTCAAGGCAAACTTGTATTTAGAGAGATGGCATTTTGATTTCTTGGTATTGTAATACATGAAAGTATACGAGTCTGAAATATCAAGTTAGAACACATGGCCCTGATGAAGCAAAGCTGTAGTGAAGGCTGACAGAGCACAGAGATGGCTACTTCGTACCACTGACTGCTGGTGAATGCCTTTGTGTCGTATCATATCATACCACAGAACTACAGAATGGTTGTGATGGAAGGGACCTTAAAGCCCGCTCAGTCCCAACCCCCTGCTGTGGGCTGGTTGCCCCCCACCAGGTCAGGCTGCCCAGTGCCCCATCAAACATGGCCTTGAGTGTTTCCAGGGATGGGGCATCCACTGTTACTCTGGGCAGCCCGTGCCTCAGCACTAATTGAAAGGCAGAGCCTTGATGAATGTGTTTATGGCAGAGGTAAAGGCCTGAGGCTCACAGGACAGTCATGGCAGAGCCTGAGAAATAAAGTTTTGGTGGTTGGCAATGTGCTTGGAAAAGAAAAATACATTCAGAGTGAAAAGCCGATTATTTATTTAGAGGTCTTTATTTAAGCATTTCAGTACAGCCTTATCTGTCCCACTGTAGATTTGAGTCACAAATTTGAAGACAAACGAATGTTTAAAAAGAAAGAAAAAAACTTCAGTAAAATGAAGTAGTAGATTAATTATGGTCACTGATTACACCAAAAATAAACATCAGGAATTATAGACTGTCCTAAGGCAAAGTATGCAGTGAATGTACACAATTGCACTTCAGTCTGTAAAAGTTATGACACACTCCACTGCCCAAGCACTTAACATGCTGGGCAAAGGGGAATCCCCATTAGTACCTCTGCATTAAGAGCAGGAGAACAGCAGCTTCAGAACTAGGAAACTGCAGGGGAGTGCTCTGCCATATGCTCAGCTTATTGGGTAAGTGACCAATGGACCTAGAAGTTCCTACGTGATTCTATTCCACAGAAATTAATATTAAACCAGAGTAACTGGTATCTGTTTTGTGCTACTGCTTTAGCTAGAAATTCTGTGCCTTTGAAAACAGCACACTGTGTGTTGAGACAGAAATGCTGATCCAGTATCTGATTCCTCCATCAGCAGAAATCTTGCAGTGAGCCCCAGATCTTCAGAATTGGTCATTTCCCCAAATTGGTAAAAAGTGGTAATAATGCCAATTTCTCACTCCGCCCTTATTCTCAACCACAAACTCTGCTACACAATTCTTCACCAACCCCGAGCTTTTCAAACCAAAAGGGATTGACTAGTCAGAGGATGCCGCATTAAAGCTGTTCCAGCCCCTTCCTCCTGCGGCACCTCTACCATGAGAAACAGCACTGGTCCAGAAGGAGTGTCCAGGTAAGGAAATACTTTTAATAAGCTGTTTCCATTTGCCTTGGCATGGCTTTACTCCTTCAACTTCATACTTCACACAGGGAATGCTGGTGCCATACACCTACACTCATGGCTCACTCTGCCAGTGTCAGTGCCAAAACAGCCCCATGACTGAAATGCAATTCCTGTGACTTGTCCTAATGCTTCTTCATTAAGAAGTATCAAATGATGGAAAAACCAATCACACAGGAAAGTGCAGGTTTTTCCTGGTGACTTGGAGAAAAACAAGGCTTGGTACAGATAAATCTAAAGGGAGATTACTACATATGCAAGAAAAGGTGAGGCTGTTGTTTGGGAAGAGAAAGATTTTGGTAACAGAGGGTCTGCACCAAACGATGTTTCTGATGTACTCAAAGTCTGGCAGTGCACAGCATGAAGGCAGAAATTCATACGAACCAGTGAAAGCGACACTTAGCAATAGAAAGAGGAATGGGCAGACTAATGGGCCACTTGGCAAAGCAATCTGCCTTCATTAGTAGCTTGTTTACTTCAGAAACAGATGCAGAAAACTGTAGGGAACAGCCGGGGAATAAGAAATGTGTCTTTGTAGTCTCCTGTCTTATTGCTTTTTAGAAAAACCAGCTCGTATCTGTTAGATGAATGTGCTAATTTATTTGTGACATTTATTAGTAGCCATACAAAGTACCTGCAGGTTTTCACCTACTGGTAAGCTTTCACCAGAACACATTGAAGTTGGTTCTGCAGGCAGACTGCTCTCATGCCGATCTCTTTCTTCCCATCCCATTTCAGTCTATAGTCCAGTGTCAGTAGATGCACGCCCCTTTGCTGCAGCACATAATTCTGAAATGAGCCCTGCTTTGAGCAGTAGGCTGGATGGATGACATCACCATGTCCTTTCCAACCACAGCTTTTCTGTGATTGTTTAAAAGCAGTAATAGGAACTGCCAATGTATCTTTACCTAACTGCCTTCTATTTTGCAAAGCTTTGTCTTATCCCTTCCTTTCTAAAATATATGTGCATCTATAGGTGGATCCTTCCTCTGAGAGGACAGTCAGTCTGCTGGAGGAAATAGAAGCACTCAACCGCTTCCATTCTCTATGAAATTAGGCTACCATAGCATCATAGAATGGCTCAGATTGGAAAGGGGCCTCAAGCATTACCAAGTTCTAACCTCCCTGTCACAGGCAGGGTTACCACGTGTGAGATCAAGTTGCCCAGGGCTCCATCCAACTTGGCCTTGAACTGGATAGGGATAACACAAAAAATATGCTCCCAAACTCCCTCGAGTATAAAGATGACTTCTTTTTACATACTGATCAGTGCTCAGAAGATACTCCATCAGCCCAGGCCATTCCTCAGAGCACCTGCAGGTGCTATTCATTACCACCCTGCATTTGATACCACGTATTCAGGTTGGCGAGTACCCAGCACAGCTCAAAAAAATCAACGTATACTTGTTATAAACACCTCAGGGGAGGCCTGATATCTTGTCTGGCTAGCTGGATGGATGGCCAAACAGGAATGAGCAGCATTTGGCACCAAGCAGTGTTGATGAGACATGTCCAAATCCTGGCTCTGCTGCTCATGTTTGTCTGACACTTGAAACTAAAGCTGGCTATAGCCCTTCTTTGGCCCAGAATAAGGCTGTGGTGTGGTTAACCCTTAGCTAGGACCACTTGCTATTTCAGCAGGAGTCAGCTGTGCAGTGCAAACAGGTCATAATGGCATTGCTGGAACAGCTCACTGAGTCTCTGTCAGGTGCTGCCTCTCTGCAAGTGCTCAGGAGAGGATGCGTTCTGCTGCTTTTGCTACAAACAGGTTGTGCAGGGTGCAAATTGCAGGTTATCAATTAAAAGTGCCTTTTGCCTCCAGTAAGCAAGGCAGAGACCAAGACTGAAAACTTTGATCTCAAGTGAAGATAGAATTGGGGAAATCTGGAGAAGAAAGAAGGTATTATAACTGTAAACCAGTGATGGATGTGCTCATTAAACGTGCCTGCCTGGGCAACAGCGCCAAACACAATAGAGATTTACAAATATTGAGTCACAACCTCTTTATACTCATAAACTGAATATGCACATTATGTGCACCATATAGATACACCAAGTGATGGGACACAACCAAGGTACTGTCTATACTTAGAGCATTAATGCTGTCAGTACAATGCTGTGACCTGCAGGGTGTTCCCAAGCCTGTAGCCAGAAGAACACATGGAAATGACTGTGCTGTAACCATGGGCCTGGAAGGGGCTAGAAAAAGATGTAGATGACACACTGGAAAATGAGAATCGGACTTTTGTTCTTGTCAGTTGGCTTTTTTCTTCTTTTTAAATAATTGTGCTGTTGGAAACATGGAACAAAATCTACATGGGAAAAGCCTGACTTTTCTCTGCCCATATTTCCTCACAATGGGGAAATTTGGAGGCTACAGGAGATGCACGACTGATTTTGAGTGAGGGAGAACTAGGGCCGAAAGAGGTATGTGGAAAGCTGGACCTGCTGTTGATGTGTCACCAGCAGTTTGTATCACAGCAACACCGAGCTGGCTCAGGGCTCTGGCCTTTTGTGCCCCATTGGACACAGACTCCCACCAGAAAGAGAAATGAAATCTTTAAAGCTACTATTGGTGACCAACTATTTGATGCCTGGTGGAAACAACACCCAAAACTTCACAAAAATTGCCATATGTTATTAAAATATTCTCTTCTTTCTCTAGCTTTCTGGCTTTGGGCATTTTACAGCTGTCTTTATGCCAGCAGGAGACTGTAGCTAGCTGAAAAAAAAGGCAGAGGGCAGGAAAATCCTTGCATATGAAGAAATAAACTCTACTGCCTCATACATCCAAAGAATCTTGAACTGAAAGCTCTTTGAAACAGTTTCCTTTTCTTAGGAAAAAAAAAAAACAAACAAACAAATATTCAGATTGATTATGGTCTCTGAAATTATAAAGTGGGCTGCTTTTTTTTCTCCTCCTACGTGCTCTTTTCAGGCACCATTATGCTGAAGGAAGCATGGTGCCAGAGGCTGCATGGTCCACTGCGACTGTAGGGGCTTTGGGCCCAATGGGTTCCCATCTGTTCAACAGCACGTGGCTCCTGCTTGCTCTGTCTCTTTGGAGCTGAAGGATCACAGGTAATACCAGAGAGAGCCTAAAGCCCAGCAAAGTGCTCTATTGGGATGCCATTCAGCTACATGGAATGCCCCTGGCACCAGAACATAACCACAGGCTAATTACTTCTGATATTTCCCCCTTGTATTTCACCTGTTTCTCATGAAACATGGGGGAGCTGTGGATGGCTACATGACAGAGGAAAACAACAGACTCCCTTTTTGTCTTTCTAAGAACACTGCGTTTGTTCCCCTGTGCATTAACGTACAAAGAAGATGGCGCATGGCTCAGTCTCGGACTTTCACAGCTGCCAGGTAACTGAGTACTAGGTAACAAGAGTTGGGATGAAACTGATGTGTCATAACTCAAGCCCAGAGACTTATCCGTGCAAATGAAATGATGTGCAGAACTGCTGGGCCTAGAAACCCAATGCTGATCTGAATAAATAAACACAGTAAAATGTGATCAGCTGTAAGCAGCAATTACGCACCAAAGGAGCGGTTGCATCTTCCATAACTGGCAACAGAAAAGATGGACAAGACACTGAGTCAACCTATGAACAGATGGATGTGTTCTCTTATAGCACGTTGTATCCGTGTTATTGCAGGAAAAGATAGCTGTGTCAGGTCTTCACGCCCATCTCCCACTGGAGGCAAAACTGCGGCTGAAGGAAAAGTTGATCTCGCCATTTTTATACTTCCCCCACGCTCCAAATGGCACTATGACAACCGTGCTGTTATCTTCAGTGCCATACTGCATTGCCTGAAGGAAGAAATAATTTGTCAGCGTCACAGTCTTGCTCAGAAAGAGAAATAGCTCTCTGACTCCACATGGGACAGCATGCTCTGAGACTTCATTGCTTCTTCCCAGCTCCAACACTGCAGGCTCTTGCACACCTCAGAGCTTTCCATGGATATACCACTATCCAAAACCTCCAATATGAAACTGGTGGTTTCTGTCTACGCTGATTACATACTCAGCAGGTCTGTGGACCAAGAACTAAGCACATTAATTGAAATGATGTCCCTGTGTCCTTGCAAGGATCTGGCACTTTGATGCTTCAAGTAACCCTAGCATTACCTGCTCAGTAACAACGTGGGCAGCTTCAGTGGGATCGTGGCACTGGTTGATGAAGTCGCAGATCTCTTGACTGTTCACCATGAAGTTAATACCGTCTGTAGTAAGGACTAGGAAGCCGTCATCTGCATGGTGCAGCTGCAATAAAGGTAAGAAGTATGCACAACAGTGAAGAGAGTGCTGCCAGGTAAAACTGCTGCCTTGATTTCTTTTTTCTTTTTACCCTTTGTTGCAAAGTATTTTTCTCTGGGAGTGCTGCCTGTTCTCTTGCTTTTTGTATGAGCACTATCCTCATCCATTAGGGGAAAATGTCAAAACATGTGAGTTGAGAGGAGGTACTTTTCTTTTTTTTCTCTTTATGAAAACATGAATGCAGTTGTGCTGAATACCTTATGAGTGGTTGATCTGTTTCCTGGACAATTGCAAAGCTATGGTAAGATGCATGCAACTGCCCTTTCCTTCCCCCTTCCTCTCAAATATGTAACCCGCCACAAATTCTGCTATCCTTGGTGACCCAACTCTTCCAAATCCCACATAGTTCTCAGTGATTGCTTTGTACCAATATTAACATTGAAAGTAGGTTATACTGTGATAACAGGGATTCAGAAGTTAACCTTCTTGACTTTCCTGTCAGGACTTGATTCTCTTCTATCTTATTAGTGTCAATCTGAGATAACTTACGTAGAGCTGGTTGTGGGTTATTTCACCACAAGTGAAAACCAAAGCTTGGTCGTGTGGTTTCACCTGAGCAAACTGTGTGGGTACCACCACCTGCTTCAGATAGCTTTGTTGCCCCCTTAATCCAATTGCCGTCCCTGTAAACCAGGCTTTCTTTTACCTGAACCCTTTTTGTTTCTGGCTGGGCTATCACACCACTGTTTTTAAGATCCAAATCTCCTATGCTCCGCGTCATTGCAAGTCTACCATTCACATGAGGTTGTCCCAAACTGTTCCAGGCAACGAAGCCACCGCACTTCCTAATCCTGTCCGGAGGCACAAGAGAGAAAGCAAAGATGAGTTACAGATTCAGACCATTCCCCCTGTCTGTAGCTGCAGTTTCTACCACTATCTGCTGATGTGAGATGGAGTACCATGGACCTGAGCTGAGAGGCTATGTTTGAAGGGTTCCACAGAAGGGATAGGATTTAGAGGGCAGAGTGCTGCCCTGGGAACTACAGCACATTTCTTCACATCTTGGATATCTCTTGGAACTCTTGGATGAGTCTTTGAACCATGTGGTTACAGCTCAATACCCAGTCCTAGCTCTGCTGGTTTTACTGCAATGACAGTTTATGTTCATGTAGGCCTTTATAAATCCCCAGTTCTTGAAATGAAAATAAATGACTTAAATGGGGTTGTGCCACTTTTTCCAGCTTGGACTGTTATGTTCAGCTCTAGCCTTTTTCCCAGGACCAACCTGGCAGCAGGATAGCCTGACAGAGGCTGTTCCCCAGAAAGCCACAATACGAGCCAACAGGTACCTTTCCTTCTCCTCCTTCCTTTCTGGTGTATGGTCAATGGTGAGTTTCATGGCCTTTCCTTTTCGACACAGCAGGGCACGGCTGTCACCCACGCTTGCCACTACCAGCTCAATACCATCCCGCAGCAGGGCCACCGTTGCAGTGGTCCCAGAGTTCATCAGAGTTGCTACAAATGTCATATCAGAGAGAGAGGTTTTATCACTGCCTCAAAGCACAGGACCATTTATAACAGAGCAACAGTGTCGACTGGTTAAGACAAAGACAACTTGTGCTCTACATTACTAGTAAGTAATTGTTTTTAAGTTTAAACTAAAGCTATAGATAAGGATTTAAAAAAAAAAAAGCAAACAAACATGCATACAGGACTTGGGATGGGGAGACAGAGAGGGAAAAAAGTGGAGAGTGTCAGTGTTTCTGTGCAACAGCATGGCTCCATGCAAGAGGGCGAGTGGAGTTAAAGCAGGATGAGACACAGTGGCTTCTTTTCAGGTTGTAGCAAATAGCTTTTCAGTCCCACTAGTTCCTCTGAAGGTACAGGTTCTTGTCTTTATCCCTATGCACAGTGAGCTCATTGATAGCCCACCAGAATGCTGATGGTTCTCCCCTCCTGTGAGGCAGTGAAGTGGGTGGCTGAGTAATTGCAATTGGAGCTGCATGTAGTTCAGCAGAAGAAAACCTCCAGATCACTTCTTGGCCGCAGTCTGTGGGGTTCTCCTGTTGCTGTTGTTATTAATAATCTCCCTCTCATTCCCATTGGCTTGTCAAGAGACAAAGGGCTCTGCCAGCGAGTGCTGCCCTTTTTGAGAAGGGGACTCTGCTCTCTTACAGCCCTGCAGATTTGTTGGAGGTTGCAGCACTAAGGCGAAGCTGCATTCTGCCTTGCCTTGCATTGCAATGCAAAATGAGTGCAAGTCACCTGGCAGCTGTGCTTGCTTCCGGGTGATCTGCCCTTGTATGCTGGTGGGATCATTTGACATTTGCTGCCTAGAGGGCAAGCTGAAGCCCTAGCTGCTGGCTTGCTCCTCTTGCAGGGCACGGGAATGGTCTAAGCTGTCTGTTTTATGGACCTGGTTGCAGTGACTACTGCAAGCAAACTTGCTTAGGGGAAATAAAACCCGTGCTTAAAAAGAGGAAAAACGAGTCTGTCTGCCTGTTTCAGAGAAGTTGTGCAGATTTATCCGCAGTGAAAGAAATGCCAGAAGAACTGCCTAGCCCTCATTTTTTGCTTGCTTACTGTTTAAAAGGAAGAACCTACTTTTGTAGGTAGCATCTCCTCCTGCAAAACATGCTGCACTGGTTAGGGAGAGCAATCTCTCTGCTGGAAAGCACTAGCTCCTACTAACTTGAGTTTTTATAGTAAAAAGCCAAGTTGGGAACAAGTCTTGCCCAGAACTCACAGTCCATGCAAGTGCCTCTGAAAGGCCCTCTGGAGGCTTCTTGCACACTGAGGTGTTCCAGTAACAGGTTTTAAAAGCTAGCTTCCAGACAGAGGTTTGGGTCTTAGCAATGAGAATCCCTAGCTATATTGCTATTTTCACATGAGTAACAATTGAAGATCTTCCCACCACCACTTCTGCAGAGCTCTTCACTACACGTGCTCCTGCCTTTGGCTCTGTGGCACTGACCTGGGATGGTGGAAGGAACTGGGGTGGGCAGCACAACGCCCTGATGGGTGCATGGAGCCTTGCTGTCAGATGAAAGCAGTGCGTTGATGAAACAAAAAAAAATACCTCACAAAGCCATCTAAACTAAGCTTGTGTTATTATTAAAACAGGTATTATTACTGCTGCGGTGACTTGGTTAACTGACTTAACTAACAAGTCCACAGTGAATGTTCACCATGGTGACACAGGATGCACCTTGGTCTATGTTACAGCTGTGATACAGACTACAAGATTCAAAACCACGTAGATGCCAGTAGTCTGTTGAGCATTCAGGTAAGCACTGACATCTTGTTTCTACTTTAAAGCAAGGACTATGGAAGTACAGGCTCGTTTTAAAGTATTTTATAAAATAAGATAATAACAGGTAGTGGTGTGATCAGAAATTTTAGTAAATTCAGTAAAATACCTGTTTTAGCCAACAGCTAAAAGAAGTAAAATGAACTTAAAACTGCCTTTTTTACTTTGTAGAAAATATATTTTACTTAAACATTAAAATTAATGCCACTAGTTTCCCATCTCATCACTTGTTTTGGAACTATGCTGACAAACACATAAGGTTTCAGAATAGGTTGATCTGAGGTCTGTAATTTATGACTGAGCGCAAACATTTGGTCATTCTGGTGAGCGTACATCTTCACAGTGCCAAACCAGAAAGCCAACAGGCCTGCTATCAGGAAGCAGAGGATGGTACTGAAGACCCATCAAAGATACAACAAAGAGCTGTGGTAATGGCTATACCAACTTCTGTCTTATAAATGTTTGCTTCTTAAATTGCACTCTGAGGAAAACAAATGCCGCTCATGCTTTCTTCTCTGAAACTGAATCACCATTCACATAGGGATGAAAGAACATGGATCTGGTCAGACTGAAGGGATTATGTGACTTCTCTCACAGTTCCAAAACACAGCAGTGACGATGGGATAACATTTCTAATGCTTTACTATGACTGCTGCTAGGATATTTAATAACACAAAAATATATTGCATCAGCACGTGTACTCAATTTTAAAATTAAAAGAGTTTATCTTGTTTACCTAACAATATCACTATAAAACTAAGATCTTTCAATAGGTTCTTAACACTCACTGGACACTTTTTACTGCAAGTCATCTCAACTAATGTGACAAAGAGGATGTGGGAACCTTCCAGTAGTCCAGGCTAGGAACCGCCGGACTCCTTCACCTGGGACAAAATTAAGCAGATCTCTCTTTCCACTGAAGCCCAGCATATAGTGTCCAGGGCCTCCAGTTCTAGAGCTGCTGACCAGGTACAGTGTCTGCCACAAATAACACGTACACAGAGGCAAATAGGAAATTGACCCAGGGACTTTGTTCAAACAAAATAAACCTGCAACACTGGAGATGAAAGGACAAGGGCTGCAAAACAGGGCACATAGTCATTTTGGGTTTGCCCACAGTGTCTTCTACAGAGGAAGGGCCTGGATGAGCTGTGTAATGTTCCATTTGGCCATAGTAGAGACTGCATCTTTGGCCACAGATTTGTTTTGCGGGGCTGATGACAAGTGTCCAGTTAAAAAGTCATCCAAATAAACGTACTGATGCCAGATATGACTGTCTCATATGACAGCAGTCACCTTACAGAAAATGTTCAAAACATAATGTGGCCCAAGGTAGTTTGTATATGTAAATATATATATATAAATGAAATAAAAATTGAGAGTTCAAACCTGTGCCAACTAAAATGAGGCCATTTTAATGAAGACACTGAGTGACCCCTTCTGATCCATGGGCAAACATGCAATAACACCCCCATTATACCGTAATTAGTATCATCTAACTTGATTTGGTAATAATTGAGACCTTTGGATAAAAAAGTGGTCTTTGTGACATTGATGGCATTGTGAAATACGTAAGTAACCATTTCTGCAGCTCTCCCTTTTCCTCAGTGTTGCAGGTTAACATATTCAAAGAAAAAGTAATCACATGTTCAAACAGTAACTTAAAAAAATCTGAATACTACTTTGTAAATATAATTATTTTAAAAATACTTCTGCTGTTTGCTCAGCACATTAAATTTCCAGGAGGTCCCTTCAATCGTAGACACATCAGGTAACACCTGGCTATGTTTTAACAAGATGGCTATTCCAGAAGTGAGTGGTCAACGTGATTAGAGCTAGATGCACTGAACATGGAGGCTGATGGAAACATTGCCTGCCTGTTATTTTCCCTCAGTGGTGGATGGTGCCTGCGGTGAACAGAAGCAGCAGCATTTACACTTCAAGACCACCCTAGGCCAGGGCAGGGTTTGTTTTCCATTTCTCCAGAGCAATGTCCTGTTTGCCTCGAGCATGATAAGTTGTTTAGATCCATCCTTACTTAAGAAAGCTATTCAGCTTTTACATTTAGATTTTTACTGCTGGTCCAATGTAACAGAAAACTGTCCATCTCTGTTAGCGTTTGTTCCCTGGATAATAATGTATTTGTTGATTGGGAACTTCCTTTACTGTGTCCTGTATGTTAATTTGGCAGTGATTTGACAGTGACTGGGTACATCTGAATGTGTGGAAGTGAATGAAAATGAGTTTCTGAAGAGATATCGAACACCATGCTTCAAGACTCAGGCATGTCTCTGACCTCTTAATGATTAGAAATTATTTCTGTGGCACATGGCTTCAGAAAGAAAGTTTCTTATGCCTTTGTGTGAAACTGTCAGAGGGGATACAGGAACAACCTGCAGGTCAATACAGCAGTCCAACAGCACTAGTGAACGCACACAGCGAGCATGTAGCAGTACTGGAACACATGCATAGACCTTTATTTTTATTGAGAACTCAAATGAGGAATTATTCTACTTGTTTTTCAAATCTAATTTCAAATATTTTTCAATTGTAAATCTTCAGTGTCCTGGAAGACAAAGCTATGTTCTCCAACAATTCATGTTCTAGTCCTGTTAAATTTTTGCCATATGTTTTTTTTTCCCTCCAAATATCATCATAAGCATTGTGTTAGCCAAAATGTCATGGATTTTTGTTACAGGGATTTGTTACAGGGACTCCTGTATCTATGTCCTGGCAATTATGTTTCTTCAAACACCCAGGCATTCATTTTCAGAGCTGGTTGTGTGTTAGTAAAGATCTGGACACCCTGACCATCCACCCTGTCTTTTAAAGAATACAGAGAAAGGAGCCCTGGCAGGGCTGTCTGTGGGAACAAAACTAAGTAAGTTATTTTTCTGCACTTCATCAGCTGCGGCAGGGATTCAAAAGGAGGTTGGCCTTGAGCATCCAGTGTATGACAGATAACCTGTGTTACACCACTGACCACCATCTCTGAGAAACTTTGACCATCACATCTAGAACAGCCACAATTATTCAGAATTTTTGCTGGCAAACTGAATCAATTTGGAATTAGTCTTTTAACAAGGATACATGCAAAACATTGAATTTTACATAACTTTCAAAAGAGCAGCAATGACAAAAATATCCACACCAAACAGTCAATCAAGCATTTAATTTTTAATTTTTTTTTAATCAGCAGATACGCAAAAAGCTTGCTTTGTTCAGAAAACTGCACTTGTCTGCGCACCCTGTTACTCCACTCTTTGCCTTTTAGCTTTATTTTCAGCTGGGCAACCAGACAAGAGCACTGGGCACTTTTAGATCCCACCGGCTCCTGTGGGAAGAATATGCAGGCATTCAGCCTCCCTAAGAAACACTGAGTACTTTGTAGGACATGGCCCCTGTAAATGTTCAATGATTGCTTTTCCCTTCTATTTTGTTTGTCCTCAAGCTTTTTTAATGCAGAAGGCTTGTTCAGTATCTTGATGTTACATAAATTTGCTGGCATTTGCATTACGTTTCAGTGAGCAGCCCCGATTAGTCAGTTAAATGGTATGATAAAATCCTACAAGGAATTCCAAAATGCCCAGCTTGCTGTACAGCTTGTTTGTTAAATATTTTTCTTGTTCAGTTCATTATGTCTCAAGTACAGAATGCTATAATCAGAAACCACATTCAGAGTAACAGAACAGTATACCCAGTATGGTTCCCAAACATCCTTCTCAAGGAAATGCTCTGAAATTTGAACATGAGCAAAATAAAGAGCTGTCTTAACAACAAATAGATTGGGCAGGGTGCAAATAAAACAAATCACAGAAAATAAGAGGTCGTGATCTAGGGAAGCACATAAGCCTTCAGGTGCTTGTTGGTTTGTTGTTTTTTTTTTTTAAATCTGGGCTTACAAGGAGACTCTTGGATCCAAAGCTCATCTGCTCTAGTGATATCCCTATCATTAGCTCAATTAAAACTGACTTCACAGGTCAAAAATGACTTTGGATTTTTTACCCCATTATTATTCTTTTTAAACAATAGGACTGGTTTTCCATACCTAGAAATAAAATAGGTTATAATAGAAAAATGAGCTTTACAGATTAAATTCCTCCTTTTTAAAGGCTGTGTTTCAGAACTTGAGTCATTGTCTTTTCTGATACATTAGCTCTTACCATGTAAGAGGAAAGCTGTACATCCCTCACAGTGCTGCAACAGTCAGGCAACTTGTCCAGCCAGGAAATACTTGAGCCTAGGTAGGTTTGGTTAGCACTTTAAGAGCAGGAAACCACTCCATTACTAGACTGTTTTCACTGATTGTTTAAAGGAAGTGGAAGTAGCCCCAAGGACACAGTGCAACTTCATTCCCTAAACGTCCTGTTGCATCGCCAGTATCTGTAGCAGCACTGGGACAGGTTGTTTGGGTTTGGTTTTCTTTGTATTTATTTAAACACTAGGTGAACTAACTCCTCTATCTCCTTCCCAAATTACACCCTATAAGCTCCAGCTGCTGTGACTGGAATTTCAGATGTGCATAGTCTCTCTCTATATGTACACAAGAATTTGGTGAACAGCCAGGACTAAGGAAATCTAAAGGGGCTGGTGCCAGCTTTACCACAGCGAATCTTGTTTTCCTCTTGGCTGTTGTTTCCCCTTTCATGCTCAGCTGCTCTGGAGATTCTCTCTGTGCAGAAGTGGTACCGTTTGTATTACTTCTGGCTTATATTCCTCCTCAGCTGCAGCAGCCAAGTAAGAAAGGGGAACTTTGGACAGTGTTCCTTTCCACTCAAAGGAATAGCAACTTTTCAGAAAGAAAAGTTGGTTGGACTAGATGATCTTGTAGGTCATTTCCAACCTTATGATTCTATGATTCTATGAAAACAAAACAAAACAAAAAACAACCCAAAGAAGACAGTGTTTCTCACACAGGAAGATTTTGTTCCTTGCCAATTTAAATCGCTCCTTGCTAACTTGACAAACACCTTTCTTGACAGAATGATGTTAAGATAAATTCAGTGTGGATTATGCTGAAGCCCAGATTAATAACTCCACCAGTAAATTTGACCTAGACTTTTTAACAGCTTTTTCGTTTTTAGGGAAGTAAAGAACAATTGTTTAGTTTGCGGTAAGTGATTAGAGCAAAAACCTATATTAAGTAAAACAGTTTTCAGGCTGTTTTCGGAGTCTTAGTACAAAAATACTGAGAAATAACCAATCCCTTTTTCCCCACACACATAAGGGTAGAATATTTTTTTACCTACCATCAGCAGACAGCTGAGCATGCCTTTCGTATGCTTTGTTTATTTCTAGAAAAGCATCGTTCAAAACTTTTTCTAAGTTCTCTTCCTGAACAGCAAATTCCCTGGGTACAAATAATGAAAAAAAAATTAGACTTCTTACCAAGAAGCGTTCACATTAATCAATCTCTTTCATAGACTTATTTCCTCCCTGCATGCATTGAATAGTGCTAGATTACAGTAAAAAAGTAATACTGCTTTATTAATGACTTCCACTGAAAGCTTAACACTCTGATTTTGCGAACAGATAAAGTGCCTCTTCTAACACTCAGGCAAGTACCGGAGAGCTAGGGAGGAGTGTCAGCAAACTCCCAAATCTGTGATCACATAACCCCCATCTGACAACAGGCAATTCACATGCTCTGTATTCCCTGCTCTCTCCTGCAATCACATTTTCTTTTCTTGTCTTTCCAGGCTTGCTCCCCAGGCAGGGAACATACAGAGAAGTACATCACGCCACATCTGTTGTAATGGGAATTATTCCTTTGCTGTGTTCCTGCTGACCCTGTTGGAATAGACGGCTATACAACCTGGGACGATTAGCAGCAACATATGGTGCACAGATTCCCTTTTTGTTGTAAGGAGGGAGGCTCTACTGTAAGTCATTAACCACGCGTTCACTTGACGCACACTTACTTGATATATCTTTCCATGTTCTTAGCGCAGAAGTCTGCTGCTGCCGCCCCGCCATGTCCATCGTATACTGCAAAGTACAGGACATCCTCAGTCAGCTGAGCGTAATCAAAGCGGTCTTCATTTTCCTTCCGCTTCCCAATATGACTGGCACAGCCCACTTTGCTCAGGCTGACTTTTGGAATCGGCTTTCCATACTTTATGCTAGGTGGGAGGAGAATAGGTTCATCAATGCGATTGTCCCAGATGCCAAAGGTGTCCCACGTGGCGGGCCGCCCGCTCCCGTCCGGATCAAAGCGGGATGCCCGGCGTTCGGAGGTGGAAATGTAGCACTCGACTGTCAGACGCTTGTCGTCTTGCAAGAGGCGGGATGTCAGCAGGGCTCTCCTTCGTACTTGAGAACCTCCGTTTCTTACCAAATGGATTAAAGCAGCTGTTGACATAACTTGTCTTCGCAGAGATTCGTAGGGATAAAAGAGATGCAGCAGCTGGAATGTCTTCAAGAACAAAGAGAAAACTGATCAAGAATCAGCACAGGAAGGGGGACTATCAGTTACATCATTCAGGAAACAATTTCACAGTGGGAGCCCGCTAATCGTGCATAGCACAGCACTGCCTAGAAGAGGCTACAGAGCCACTGCATGACTCATCGAGAAACAATCCTGCACAGACCAGCCCACAGTTACAGTTCTGATGAGGAGTGCTGCAGATAAATTGAGGCAAGGCAGCTCCACTGGCCACCTCCATCGTGATACCCCTATTTTCAGAGGTTGCAATGGAGCTAATGAGAGTAATAATGACTTTGTTCTATCTCATCAAAACTAAGAAAATGTTGAAATATGAGGTAAGGTCGTTGAATGAGTTTATCATGCGTACAGCTCAAGCAATTGCTAAAGCATATGTGCTGTGAATCGTGGAGAGTGGGAAAAAATGGACTTGCTTTGATTTTAAAGAGCTGAATTCCTGCACAGGAGACATGATATTCAGTTCTGTCCCATTTCATCAGAACCTGAATAAGACTTCTCAAAGCAGAACTGGAAAGGGAATTATTATATATATATATATATATATATATATATACATATATATATATATATATATATATATATATTTAAGGCGAAGAGCAACCATTAAGTCTATCTGTAGATATGCACAATTGCTCACTTTAACTTCACAAAACACTGTCCATGCAGCTTTTAGCTATTCTGCCTGGTGTTCTTCACTACCCAACCCTGAAATCCTTGAGCTATCCCTGGAAGCAAGATCTTCCATTGACATTTCAGATGCCTCTTCCAGCTTGGATGTATTAAACACAGAAGTTGGCTCAGCACAGATACAATTCACTGACACTGATCCAACTAGCAAGCTGAAAAATGTAGAGCAATTTGCTTAGTTATTTGCAGAGTAACAGCCTAAATGATGAAACTTGAAAGAGCTGGGGTGCATTTGGTAGTAAGCCCATGTTGTTGCACCGGACAGATTTGACCTAGACCTTCAGATCGCTGTAACTAACCATGCTAAGAGTTAAGTGAGGGATTGCTCTTGTTATTGCTAAATGTTTGCTTGTACTGGAGAATTGCCAAGAGCAAAACTGTAAGTGAAAAGTATTCAATACCATAATAAAGAGATTAAGAATACATAAGATGGCAGAAGGCAGATGGTCTGACATAATCCAGCAGCAAAGAGTGAGCAATATGCATACCCTAAAGATACATAATTCTGGACTGGAGTGCCTTGCCATTGTGTTTTCCGGATTCAAATCATAACTGCATCTGTATTTTGAAATATGGCTTTACTCTAATTTCTTTAAATCACAGACAAAAACCGGGCGCTTGCAAAAACATTCATAAAGGTAACTTGGTGAGCACTTGTTTAATTAGAAAGTGGCTGTGATGTGAACATTCTGTAGGCATACAGTAAGCTTGCACAGCTCAAAGCACGTTGTTTTGGATGCTCTTGGTTTATCTTTAATGTAGTATCTTAGGTGAGGAAAGATTTGTTTATTTAGCATTTACAGACGAACAGTCAACTCAGTCAATGCCAAACACGCTGGGAATCAATATTGTTGCACTGGATGAATTTGGCCTAGACACCATGTGAATGAACTGGCACGTTTCCACTATGAGTGATTTTCCATTTTACTCCTGGACGTCTGCAACATCTCACCCTTATTACACTATACTCGCAGGTAGTTAATAGCTGATTTTCTTCCTTGAGATTTTTTGTTTGTTTGTTTCCTGTTGCCCTTGACTCGCAGCAAGAGCACGTTCATTTCCTCCTGCCAAGCACAGCTCAACAAAACTGAAAGCCTGCCAATTCGCAAAACCTGCACTTCTGTCAGCTCGAGAGATGAGGAAGAAACACTAACTATATTTAGAGCTCCCAGAATCCGTAGTGTGAATCAGAAGATACATCCAGAGCTAATTAACGGGTTTGTTTCCATCAGATATACCTCCTAAAAGCCCTTTTCCACCTTACTGGTGGTCGTGGTGGGGATGGGCTGAAAACTGGACTAGATGGTCTTAACGGTCTTTTCCATCCATAATGATTCTATGATTCTTGAACCCCAACGGTGCTTGGGCTCTTCAGCTGTCTCTGCAAGGAGGAACATGAAACCACGCTGTGGCTGCAGTGATGTAAATAGTTGTGCTTTTGGCTGGGGACAGCTTGTCCAAACCGATATGCCTACAGACACTGAGAAAGGCCAATGTGGGAAAAAAAACAGGCTGTGGGTGCTGCAGCCAAAAGGAGCCGGCTGCGGGGGGAAACCTGCTGCGAGGGGCTCCGTCTGATCCCGTCAGCCTCCGAGTATTTAACCTAAAGGAATGGTTTGTATACATAGACGAGGAAACGCAGCGCTTAGCGTTAATGATTAAGCCGTAGACCAAGCTGTAGGGTGGACCCTCTTTTCAGCGAGGCTGCCTTATGGGAGATGGAAACGTTCCATACCGAGAGGAGAAAAGAGCAGAAGCCTATTCGTGCCCCGGAGGACGCGCGGCTGCCGCCCCGCAGCGCGCAAGGCACGCTGAGCATCCAGCACAGCGCTATGGCCGCAGGACGATACCACGCCCGCCCGCCCGCCGCACCCGTTAGAGCTGCGGCCAGCGGTAGGGAAGGAGAAACGACGACCGAACCCGACTCCCTCCTCCCGTTGCGCCGAGGAGAGGCCTTACCTTCTCCTCTGCGTTCTCCTGCCGTACCCGGGAAGCCGGAGGCGAGCGGCGGAATCTCCCCAGAACCCTCCGGCCACTGCTCCCGCCCGCCACGCCTCTCCTCTCCGCGGGGCCGCCGGGCCAATGCGGCGCTGGGGGCCGTCCCGGCGCGGCCCGGCCCTTCGCGGGCCCCAATGGCGGCGGAGATGGCAGCCGAGCCCCCCCCGCCGCCCTCACCCCGCCCTGAGGGGAGCGGCCCGGGTGCGGGGCGGGAGGAGGGCGACTGTGGGATGCCGCGATGCCGTTCCCGCTGGCTTCTGCTCGTGGTTGACGCGGGTATCGGATCCTGGCACTCCGAGAAACACGGAACGTCGGGTGTTTTCCATTTCCATCCGACAGTCTCGCAGTGGAGCCAGTATTTAGACAAAACCTGCCTAGGTCAGGGGCCTTCTTAATCTTTCAGTTAATATTTATTCATAGAATCATAGAATCAAAGGATAGTTGGGCAGAAGGGCTCTTAAAGCCAGCCAGCCCCAACCCCCGTTGTGGGCTGCTTGCCCCCGCCAGGTCAGCCTGCCCAGCGCCCCATCTTCTGCTCATCCAGAAACTTTAAATGGCTTTGATTATTCAAGTAGTTTATTTGGAAACAGAAGTGGATTTTTGCTGTGTGTTTTGTTCTCTCACTGAAGGATCTTAGATATAGAACAAAGTAAGCCTAGGACAGAACGTTCCTAGTGGCTCACGCTGTGCTGCGAGCACTCTCCATTTATAGCACGTGAGTGACGCAATCTGAATTTGCCCTTGAACTGGAATCATTGTGAAGCATTGCACATTACAAGTTGCAATACTTGAAAACATTCACTGCTGTGCTGCGCCTGGCTCAGCTGTGCAGCGCCAGGCATGCGAGTGGAAATAATGCTCTGGTTGATCACAGTGCCCTGCGGGCCCAAAGATAGGAGTGAGGAGCAGCAAGGCTGCTGCCAGGCCTTCTTGCTGACACACCTCTTGCTCCTGGCAGAGCATAGGAGCCCTGATGGGTGGAGGAGCTGGCACCACTCACTGCTGGCTGTGTGCTCTCTGCAGCTGTGAGGAACAGGGTTTCCCCTTTCTTGTGCACCCACACGCTTCAGCCCAAAGGGTGGGGAAATGATTGTGGCTTTTTAGAATAATCAAGTACAGTTCTTATTCCTCTCTTGTTCTTTTCTATGTTACTTTGGGTACCACCTCCTACAAAATGTTAAGGATCAGCAGGAATATAGAACACGAACAGTGCTATCGCTGGAAAGTCATTTGCAGACTCATAAACGTAAAGAAGCACCACTTCAGCACTCCTCCAAAGCTTTACAACTATTTACTTATTCCAGTTTGGACTGCTTTTCCTGTTTGCTATGGGCACCTGGGATTTAAGACTCAGCAAAGAACCCGTCCTTTGCTCTGCCCTGGCTCACCAGATGCTTGGCTTTATGCATGAGGTGCACAATGCCAAGTGCTATCAATAGATGACTAAACAAAATGAAATCAGGGTGTTGCTTTGAGAGTCTGGCAGCTTCTCTGTGCCTGATCTAAAACTGAGTAGCTATTCAATAAAGAAGGAATGCTAGAGCCCATGTCTCCCAGACTCTGTGCTGTTGATCTGAAATGGCTCATGTGTTGAATTTCAGAGCTGGGCTGCAGTGGTCTTGTGTGGCTTGGAAAACAGAGCAGTGAAGTGAGGCAGTCTGTGGCAAGCATCCTTATGGACTTTAGAGCATTCTGATAGTGTATGTCCATAGGTGAGCCTGCTATCAGGATTGGTAGGAGCAGCTTCTTGCTAGCCTATACTTTACTTTTTGTAAATCTCAAGATAAAGACTTAACTAGCACCTGCATGGAATAAGAGTGTGCTTTTTGACAGTAGTTACTGTTTGCCCTCACTATTCATGCTTTTAAGTAGACCTGTGCAGATACCAGTATGTTACCTGGTCATTATTGTGCCTACTAGCAAATTTTATTTCCTACTGATACTGTTTCATCTTTGCTTAGTTATTGTTAATACAAACAAAGCCTGCTGTTATGGGAAGGCTACTGCTTCATCTTAAGAGCAAATAGGAAGAAAGGATATAACAGGCACGGAGCATTATAAACCCATGCCTCTCCTCTGAGAGAAAACCTGAGACAGTATTAAAGTTAGAATATGTCCTTAATAAAGAAATAAATACACAATTAAAAAAAAAATTACTGAATTCAAATGCAAAATTAGGTCTTATATCATAATTTGTAACAGATTTAATTAAATTCCGCTCCCATCTGCTTACAGAATTTGATCTAAAGCACAGTGAAACTTCTATGAACCTTCATGTCAGTCCATCATAGATGAGACTTGGTCTACAGGAAGATGGAACACTTTTGTGCACCGGATGAAAGCTTCAGCAATGTGTAATCTTTGTTAATTAGAAAGTGTTTCTTGTGTGATCTTTGCCGACTGTGCCATTAACATTCTGTATGAGCCCACTGAAGTAACTTAGAATCTGGGGTGCAGAGTTGTTGCTGTGATTCTGCCTTTGTAGACTGTGTGCTGCTAATATCTTCTGCTATTTGTGATTGTTTTAAAACTCAGATCAATCAGTGCATTAACTAAATGCTAATTCCTGGGGACAGCGTGAATGGTAGGGATGAGAAGCTGGATGCATAAAGAGGAACAGTGCTGAGAACAATCAGGACTGAGTCTGCCAATGAGATACAGGTAATTTAAGGAGGACTGCTCTTCTTTTTATTGAAGATGTGTATTTTGCCAGTTCAGTTGCAATGATAAATTCTTTTTCTAAGTTATCAGACATATGCTGTATAACTTAAATTTCCTTTGGTGAGGCAGTGCAGACCTGTGGCTGAGTCCTTGCTATACTTCTTAGTCATGGCTTTATCTCTATTTTTTGTCTGTGAAGTGGGGGCTGATGGGAGCAGCCATAAAGTTGATCTTGTCTTAATGGGAAAAATACAGAAAAAGTCTGAAAAAACCACCATCAGAAGATACCCTGTCTGGTAACAGGGGAGCCTGGCTTAGCAATCAGGAGAATCCTTGATATGTGCAACTGGTATCTTTGAAATGCAGCAGGATACCTAAAAATTCCAGGTAGTGATGTCCTATGAAACCTGTAATACAGAAAGGACTTGCTTTCTACCCAGAATGAGACCTCTCTCTGAGGCCTCCCTGTGCACAGAATTTTTAGATGTTTCTAAAACAAGACAGGACCCCTGTTGGGAATGCATGGTTGACTCCCAGCTTAGTGACACAGGTCACCTTTGGAATTAGTTTGTTGTTGATTGGCCCCACTCTTGGGACTGGCTTGGTGAATGCTATACCACTATTCCCTTGGCATACATGCACATACATATCTAGGTAGTCATATTTGTTGCTTTACTAATGGTAATTTTCAGTATAATATAGAAAGCTATATGCATTGTTACTGTGTAAATACATTTGCCTTCTAGGAGTATCTTGTAGTAACTTGTTATAGGCTGTGTGTTTAACTGTAAGTGTACTTGCTTTACTTATAGTAATTTGTAGTAATCTGTAACAAAAGAATTCAAGAATAAGAGCTCCACATTATTATGTATTACAGACTGCTGTTAGCTCACCATGCAGCCTTATGGAAACATAAAGGAGTTTTCCTTGCTGCTGTTTTTCAAGAACAGAATAAATGCCTCTGAGGTATTATGGTATATAATTAACGAATATTAAGATGTTACAATTACAAAATAAGAGAGTTTGGCAAATCAGCTAATGATAACAAAAAGAGAATAGACAGAAAGCTTACCCCTATCCTGGGCTCACTTACAAAACACCAGCAAAGCAGATCTCCAGAAGAGATCCTTCCCCATTGGTAGCCAGCTCTTAAATAGGTCTAGGAGGGGTGCAGCCTCTGGCAGCACAGCTGAATTGCCTTCACCTGTGCTCCTGTGGCTGACTCATTGCTCGCCTCAGGTGATCAGAGGTTCAGGCCGTGACTCAGCAGTTCCCATACATACGGTAGTTGTAGTACCAAGTAAGAATGCTTGCTCGTAGGCAAATAAACCCCCCAAATTGTACTGAAGCTAGATATACTTGCTAATGGCTAGGATAGCTTCTACAGAAATGTTTTGTCATTTTCAGAAATGAATATTCAACCTCAGGTCCAAATTCCCTACTGATGCAAGCACAGCTCTGCTGAAATCATCAGAGCTCCACCCCCTTATCTCAGCAGTAAATTAATCCCGTTTCTGCCTTTTCACTTAATTTCTTCAGCACAAGCAAACTAAACATACTATCAGCCTTTGAAGGAAAAAAGCTGTTTAGTTTTTGTAACAACAAATAACTCAGCAAAGACGAGCTTCTCTTAGCTTTGTCCAAGGGCTGGTGGGAGTGCCACAGTTACACTGTGACATGTCATGCTGTGCTCACTCAACTGGTGTCTATTTACCTGTGCAGGATTAAAGACCTACAGTGATACCATTTAAATATATTCAAGGTGAAGTGGCTTGTAATTCAAAAGCCAACTGTGAGGAGAGCTGGGCACATGACAGCAAAATACTGATGGAAACAAAGACGAAGAATGTCTCATTGGTTTTTGGCTCTCCTATGCCGACAGATGACAGAGCTTGCCCGATTCTGCCTACACCCAACGGGCACGCTCATCGCAAGGACGTCAGCACATCCATTCTGCAGCCTGCCGCGTTTAAAATCTAGGCAGCCCTTGCTTGGATGCAACCCTGGTTGAACACCACGATGCGAGAGACGGTGAAACCTCGTCAAACAGAAGTCCTCCCTCGTGCCCCCGCACGAGCCCCACAGCCTCGGTTTTCTACCCGCGGCGGGCGCTACGTGCCCAGCTGCGCTCTCCCTTCTCCTGCACGTTCTGAGAGCGCCGGGGCCCGGAAGCGGAAGGAAAAGCAGTGGCGGCGCACAGGGCGGAGCGCCGCGCCGCGCGGGATGCTGGGAGCGGTAGGCCTGGGGCAAGTCGGGTGCCAGTACGCCACGTTGGGCGGCAGGGCGTGCAAGGGAGTGCCATTTCTCAGGGTACGGCCGACACTTCTAGAGGCAGGCTGCAAAGCACAGCCTTTCCTACAGCCGCGGCAACTGTGTTAGAGCGGGGACGAGCGCGTTTATACGCATTTGTTGAGGTTTTCCGAGGGGCGGTCCGGTCGGAGCCTCGTGGGGCCCGCTCTTGCCGCCCGCTGGCTGAAAGGCGGTACTGCAGCTGCTGGAGGCGCGCGTGGCTCTACCAGAGTGTCCTGGGGCCCCCGGGCGTCGGCATGGTGCGCTGCACCGCAGCTCTGGGGCTGCCGCCTCTTCAGTGTGCTCCTGTTGGTTTTGCAAAGCTTCCCTTCCGTGTCGGAGCAGAACCAGCTCTAGCTGGAAAGGCTTATTTTGTCAATACAGCAGGAGAGAGAAATAGGGCTAAATTGCGTGGAAGGGATGTAGATTTTCCACCGTTGGAGGGTTGTTCGGATTTGTGTCACAAACAGCCTAAACAGATCTTTCTCTTCCTAACAGGGAAGGGGTGTGCTCTTTGGGATATCTTTGAGTGAAGTGAGATTCTCCATAACATCTAAGCTGTGGATCTCACTGCTGCAGGAGCCTGCAGGTAAATGAAAACTAAAGAGGGAGACAAAAAATGTGACTAACACAAGATCATATTGCAAAACCTATTTATATATGTAAAATAGTTGGGTGAATTCATTTTTGGGTGTTTTGTATAGGAAAAAAAAAGCCTACCAAATGCTAAAAAGATCATGAAACTCATATGCATGATGGGAAGATTGAGGAATTGTGTGAAGCAGAGTAAAGCCAATGCAAAGTGGATGTAAACCCAATTGAGATATGAGTGGATAATCTCAAGTTAGCAGACTTTGTAACACTTAGTGCTAACAAGAAAGGATGCTTCAAAGAAAAGTATTTGAGCAAAATGAAATATAAGCTAAATCCTGAGGTCATGAAGAGCTCTCACAAAGTTCCCAGAGTCCTCCAGCTCCTTCCAGAGCTTCAGGGCTTGAGCTCTGTGTCAGTCCAGTGTTTCTTTTCTAGGCACTGTACCAGGGACATTCCCAGCACTATTAGTCATACAGAGGGCAAAACAAACCCTCTCTTATACCCCAGCTCTTTCTTTTCTTCCTACCTGCTCAGTTTTGCTCCGTCCACACACGAAATACAATTGAGTTACTCTGACAAAAAATAAGTTTTTAATTATTATTATTTTTTTAATGACCAGACATTTTGTTCAGGTCTTGCCTGCAGCTTTGCTAAGGTATTTACTAAGAGGCTATACCCAAGAGGTGATGACTTCACTGAAGTTGCATTCACATGTGTTTCAAAAGTCAGCAGTTTGAAGTGTTTTTGAGCCAGTTTTCAGAACCACCTTGACTATGGGGTTATGAATGAGCTTGAAATGTGGGTGATGAGATGCAAGGGCAAATAACTTTGCTCTTGAACACAATGTAGAGAACCAAATTGTATTGCTCGAAAAGTACCGTGTTCTTCTAGATGACCCACTGAGTGCCTTTAAAAGTTGCTTGTTCAAACCTTCTCTTTGGTAGGAATAGTAATGTTGGGATCTAAGTTTTCCTGGAGGTGTGCTTTACTTTCTTACCTACGGGGTCCAGCTGCGTATTTCAAGCAGCATAAATATACGCAGCTGGCATTTTTTGGCTCAATTTCTGGCACAACTGGAATTACTTTATTATACAAGCTTTTGCCTACAGTGCTAGTGTTATATGTATTCATTAGATGCTGTTTAATTTAGAACCCATGTCCTTCTGAAAAACAATTCTCCTAAAATGGCTTTCTATTTTTTTAAAGTCTTCCCTTTAATTCATATTAATGAGACAGAGCCCTTTGGGTTGTATATTAATATTCATATGATGAACCTCGTAGCTAAAGAAGATTAAATTTAGATCTGTTAATAAAGAAGTATAACAACTAATATAAAATCTTCAAAGATGTCATTATCCTCCCTGAGAGTGAGTACTGCTGTACATATGTTGATGCTGAGCAAGAGAACAATATCAAATGAGTAAGCACTGTCATTTAGACCATCGTATCCACAGGAGAGGTTTGAGCATGTGCACAGAGATTCTCCTTTTAGGAAGATGTCTGGTTTACAAGGCGCTTTGGTTGTTTTGTGGCATTGTCAAAGAAAGAAGGATTTGGCTGTAAGTACCATGAAGTCCATGTGCGTAGATGAGATTATTCTACTGGATAAAACACTGAGCATTTCAGCAGCTGGAGGCTATTTAAATTGATTGATCAAATGGTTACCTTTTAACCACATTTGTATTTCTGTTTTTTGCCATATAATACTTTCTTTGGGTCGAATCAGGTATCCAAAAACAAATAGTAGGTGCTTCCATCCCTTTAATTACTTACATTATGAAAATTCTCTATAATGAGATGACATGGTATTTTGCATGGCAGATCCAGTCTCAGCCAGGGAACATGCTTTTGCGCCAATTCTATCTTCATTAAATTAGTGACTTCAGGTTTTACAGCCAAGACACATTTAGATTGCTGACACAAGTTTAAAGCTCTCCAGCAGCTTTTTATATTATATAAAATAATGATAGTCCCCACAGCAGCCTTGGCAGCCCTGGTTTGAAGGGGACTCTGCTGCCACTGTCTTAGCAGTGGGCTGTGGTCAGGTGATACGAGTCAGGCATTTGGGCTTTGTGCTGGAGCAGGCTGGGGGCATTCACCCTCATTCCTGGTGCTGCAGTGGTGAGGGGTCTGTTGTAGCTAGATCCAAAATAAGCTATTTGTCCTTCTGAACATTTGTGCACTGCTACAACTGATGTTCTTATTGTCATTACTGGTATATCTTTGCTTTCTTTGCAGAGTACATGTACTATAGTACTCCGTAGCAGAGGAGCAGTACTACTGTACAGTACCAAACATGCTGTAGGGAGTTTGTTTGTGCTTGGATGATGACAGTGCATGGAGAGAGAGAGACTAAATGTTTTAAGTGCTTTCCCACTGTGTAGTGCTGTAGTACTGAGTTTTCTCAGTACTTAGTATGACAGCATACATTCTTAGAGATGGCTAAACTCCTCCTGAGAAAACTTTTCCATAAAAATCAGAAGGAGGTAAGCAGCAAAGCAGGCTAAATTCAACATTACAACATGACAAAGTAGTAAGCTTATCAATTTGGGATGATAAGTCAGAAAACTGAGGCAGTCTTTGCAGGCTTTTGTATTATTCCTAGGGGAACACCAAAGTCAGACAAGAAATAATTACTGTATTAAAATATCCTCCAAAAGACCGAAGTGACATTTAAAGTCACTCAAGTTGCTCTTATATTTTGTCTTTCTGCTATTTCCCCTGACTCGTTAACAAATGATTAAATTAATGAAAGGTCATGATTGTAATTTCTGTTTCCATATATATGCATATGGAATCTTTGGCTTACCCATAAAGCAGCTAATAAGTACCACTATCATTAACAGCAGAGAATATATCCCCATACAGGAAACATTTTGGGAGAAGTTGAGAGGCCACATTCAGTCATTCGCCCCCTTTAATCCATCATTGCCTTCCCACTGCCTTGGCAGTCTGCCTGCTGCTCACTTCTCTCATTTTTGAGCTCCCAGATCAAAAAGTGTTTGTCATGGACATGCTTGGACTTTATATCACAATCCAACCATTTTTCTTCATTCTTCCTCCATTGTATCTGCCTCTGAGAGGAAACACTGATGTAGTAGTAGTTTCATTGATACTTTGTAGCTTTTAGTGGCTAATTCATATTTGTTCAGTGTCTTTCAGTTACTGTCGCTGCTTTCTACTCACTTTTTGTTCCTGCATCAATGTACAGGGCTTCCATAAAAGGGCATGCAATAACCTGTCTCAGTCACTTGAATTTGTCTCATAAAATTCTACAAGACGGTGCAAAATCTTCTGTTAGGTGATTATTCTGCAGGAAATGTCTTTCGTTCCATTTCCATGGGAATAGATTACATTATATATTGCCCTGATGAATTAAACCTTCTTAAGCTTCTCCCTGAAATCCATCACACTTTGCTTCTTTGTTGGTCTCTAGACAGCTTTTTCATCTGATACACCGAAGGCGGATAAGGGAAGACATAGTTTAGTAATATCAAAATATCTTTCTATCTCTTCTGTTTCTTTTTCTATCTCTTCTGTTTCTTTCCTCTGCTTCCCTTTCTGCCTGTGTGGAATGTGGTGAACTGAAAATGCTTTCTCAATACCAAACATCTTGCAACAGAATGAGGTTTTTGAAGTTGCTCAGCTTTGCAAAGGGATGGAGAGCTGTAGCTCAGCAGCCATCAACACCATATGTTCTCTTAGCTTTGTGGTGTGAGCTCTTCTGCAAAGGGTACTTTCCTCCAGCAAGATGAGGAACACTATCAAGTTCAGAGCAGGATGGACCAGAATTGCCAAGGGAATGAGGGTTGAATGCAGCTATAAAGGATGCCATTCATCCGCAGAATGCCACTAGGTGGCAGCTTGGCTTGCTGCTGTTGTTCTGCTAGATAATGGCCTGTTTGTGTAATACACAAACTGTATACCCTCAGAAACTGGGAAGCTGCTTAAAAAAAATGCATGCTCTCCACCTAGAGCAACAACACAGCAAATCTCTATGTGTATACCTGTATCCAAAAGCAAACTTCTCTTATTTTGTAGTGCTGTGAAGCTCATGCTTATTATCCAGAAAACAGATTATACTGGCTAGATAATGTACTATTTATTGCCTGCCGCACCAAGATTTGAGTTATTATCTGACTATTGCTCAAAATTTCTCCTGGCTGTATTTTCCTAAGTGAGGAAACACAAGCTCTGTACTTTATAGAGAGAATGTTTGCAAAATAAGATGTCTACAAAGGCAGTAGGGAGTTTAGAAGAACTGATAAAGGAACAGTCAGAAGCCCAGGTCTGTGTGGAAGTGGAATTTCTGAATGGTTTGTGCTTTCAGTATTACTAGTCCCTCATTCAACTTCTGATGTTGGCAGAGCAGTGCAAGAGGAAATTATTTGAACATATTCTACCTAGAAATAAAAATGGGGAGCACTGATATGGAGTCATCTAAAGGTATAGAGGCACTTGTGTTGCCTTATTATAAGATACATTATTACTCAAACAGACAGAATATTGGTGGGTTTTCATGTGTTAGCTTTGTAAAGGTGGAGTTCGTGTCACTTGAAGGATGGGCTGGAGAGCCGAGATGACCCCTGGAAACAAAAACTAGATCATAAAAGGCACTTACCTACACCTAGAGCAGGTCTTAGGAGGAACTGAGATGGCAAAGTTCAACTTCATCATTTTAACCAAGGAATGTTCAAGGAAAATATCTAATCCTATTGGAAAAAAAATCTTTTTTTTTCTTGTCAAAACCCTTGATTTTGCTCTTTTCCAACACAAAACAAAGCTAGTATTTTTAGCTAACAAACTGGTGTGTTCATCCTGATGGGCAACTGAACTCCACCACACCTCTCTTTCACTCCCCCCTCCTCAAAGGAAGAGGGGGATAAAATATTATAGAAATGGGCTCATGGATTCAAATGAGGACAGGAAAATTATCCACTGTCCTGGGCCAAACAGATGCAATGTCGGGAGAGTAACGTTATGTATTGCCTATTGCTAACAGAATAGAGTTGTGAGAAACTAAAAGCAAACTAGAACACCTTCTTCTCACCCACCCTCTTCTACCTCCTCTCCCCAGAAAGTGCCACAGGGGAACAGGGAATGGAGGCTGTGGTCAATCCATAATGCTCTGCTGCTCTTTCGCAGTAGCTCTCTGCCTGTGCTCCACTGTGGTCTTCTCCTGGGCTGCAGGGGACTTCTGCTCTGTGTCTAGAGCATCTCCTGCCCTTGTGCTGCAGTTTTTTCCCGTAAATCTGCTCTCCTGCAGCTTTGCTCATGGCTCAAGTCTGGCAGCGGTGGGTCCTTTATGGAGCAGCTGAACATAGGGCAGTGCTGGGCTCTGCTCACAGAGGCCACGCTGCTGCCCCCTGCCACCAAAACCTCTCCACATTAACCTAATAGAGGAACAAAGTGCTGTAACATCACGATAGTATCTCCTACTTTGAGAATTCTCTGGGGTCTAGGCTACCACCATGGGTTACATTATGCAGTATGCAACAGATTTTCAGGTTGTTGCTACTCTGTAAATGGAGAGAATAAAACTTAATTTCTTAAGCACAAGTTGTCTTTGTTTAACTCCAGCCCACTCCTCCACTTGCCAACTCCTAAGGATACTTATCAATTTCCACAGCCTCCAGACAGGAAACTTAATCAGGTTTGATATTTTGATTCTTTTGTGTCTTTCCCTGCCTTCTCTCTCCTTCTCTCTCATGCTCATCAGCAGCAGATCTCTGCTGTGTGGGAGCAGTGGGCTGACTTCCCAGTGGTCTGATGTAAGTTGTTTGGCAGGCTCTGGTGTTCCCAGGCTCCTTTAGCTTTGATAGTTCTCTGTGGTAGCTCTGCAGGTTTCCTTTGCACTGAACGTTATCCACCTTCCCTGCACTTGTCAGGGGTGTCTCCAAAGTCTCACTCACTTCCTATGGCAGTGAGCTGTTCTAACAAATCACTGACTCTATCATGAGGAGCACCAGTGCTCTGAAATCTTCCCCTGCCTTTGTATTTCAGTGGGCAAGTTAGGCCACAGTAGCTGAAAGTACAGTCTGAAAATTTTGATTCAGACACTCCAATGAATGAAGCAGGGCTTTCCTTCATTTGGCTGTGGAGACAATTACCTTGTGTGGTACTTATTGTTAACACCTCTCTGCCCTTTGCTACCCCAGGTGAAATTGCTCTCTGAATAATCTCTCCTGTCTTTCTAGTTATTTCTCTTCAAACAAATCAGATCTCTGATGCTGCTTTTCTTTGACTTTCATAAGGAGTTGGCTGAAGAAACGCTCAAGAGAAATGAGGAGAGAGAGGATGTGCTGTGTTTTCTGCTAATCACCTGTTCAGTCAGAAATCTTTGTCTGCTAAGTGCCATGTATTTCAGTGAAAAATGTGGAAAGTACATTTTAAAATGGATTAGTTTTTGTTGTTTCAACAAAGTGATTGGCATCTTCTTACTTCTGACTTCACAGAGCACTTTGCTTATTGTGGGTTTCTGTTTCCACACTCCGCCTCCCCACCAATTCACAACTGCTCATGCACACATAAAATAGCCTATTAATTTTAGTGTTGACATTCACACTGATGTTGTTAGGATTCTGCCAGACTTGGTTAAAAACCCATACCTGCCTCCTACTGCTATAGAGAAGTTTAGCAACAAATATGGCAAAATTAGCACATTTTTTTTTAGCAAGCATATTTGTGCACAACTGTGTTCAGGTAATGGAAAAGGGATCCTGAAAAATGAGAAAAGTTGATTTGGTAATCCCATAATTCAGCAATGGTTTGTACTGGAGATGAGGGATTATTTATATCTGGATGAGAAAGGCATGGGGTGTTTGGCGTTCAGAGAATCAGTGAGGTACCACCTCACTGTTATTTAGAAACAGCTTTTTATGGTCTATGTTACATTTTTGTTCTGCGTAACTTGGGGCTTCACCATGAGTCTGTCTTTGTGGGGCATCTTGAAATCTTTCTGTTTTCAACAAGTCCATACAAGAACAACTGTTTTGTGCTGAAAATGACCTTGCAGTTGTCATCATTTATCCTCCCAGGGTGATGTTCTCCTTCACTTGCCACCCTTTCTCTATTGTTCTAAGTTCTCTGTGCTTTACATCAGAGACACAAAGGCCTCTTGGAGGAAAGGATGTGGAGAAAACACTGTTGTTTTTCTTGGCTTTGTATTTGGAAATGGCTGAATGACATCAGCCTAAATGAGTCACCTTCCTCCCCCGAATAAGCAGTCTCAGAAAGGCCCTGAAAACTATCCTGCCAAATACTCCAGATTTGGTAAAGATGTAAATGCTTTAAGATGGGTTTGTAATGGGAAGTTTCAAATGTCATTCTGTAATAAATGCAGTATGCATAATTGTAGCATCATACAGATCTTTACAGAGGAGACTGCAATGATGCTTGGAGAGATGTGCTGTCTTCCTGTTCCTTCATGAGGAACATCTCATCTTGCTGAGGGCAATAACTGCTTTTGGTGGAAGGTGAAGCACAATGTCTTTCCTCAACGTGTGCGGCACAAATTTATGAAGAAAGACTTCATCTGCCAGGCTGATTTTCTTTTTCTTTAACTGTTCATAGAATTTTCTACTTGGATAAAAAATGGTGTATGTTGAGTGGAGCCAGAAGAAGAGATCAGGATCAGGAAAAGCCAAGGTTCACACATCAAAAGGAGTGGATGGGAATGTAGCAGATCTGAACATTTGTTTTTCTTCCTAATTTTGTGGGCGCTTTAGTGTGAGTTTTCAGTCTGCGATTTAACCATAGAAGACCGAGGCTGCTTGTGCCTTAAATTTTTCCCTGCAGCCCTCTAACCAAGTCCCACACATTGAAATCTTTTTTCTCATTGTAGCTTTGATTAGTCATGCCTATTTATCAAAGAAAGCAGCTTTTCAGAGAATGTATTTTAAAAATATAGATTAGATGTTCTTTTCCTAGATATTTCTTCTGTTAAAGCCGAGGATTCAATTCCACGTGCTATTGACTTTGTTTAGCATAGTTATTGTGCGGAGAGGGCTGGATAAAGGCATTAAAAATACTAAAAAAAACACCCAACTATCAGATAAACAACGATGACAACCAATAAGAATAATAACAAATTGCCAGCTCTTGCATTTTTTAGCATTAACCTTTGTAATCTGATTGGAAACCTTGAGGTAGTGGATACTTTTCTTGAAGTCCTGGTTACTGGAGTTATTTGAGGAGGGTCTCAGAAGTTAGATACTGGATTTTTTCAAATATACACCTGTAATAGGACTGCAGAAGGTACAATTTGCAAAGTGGTAGTCATTACTTTGGAGGAGCATGTTACTTTTTTTTATTATTATTTCTGTCATTTTTAAAAATTTTATACATTCAAAACAGGTTTATCTTCATAGAGGTCTTGATGGTACTGAGGCTTGCTTCATAAGGAGATACTCACAAATATTTAGTGGCACCAGGTAGAGAAATCATCTCAAATCCCTAGGTCCCTAATTCTTTTAGCTGTTGGAAACTTTCAGCCCTTAGATGTTGAAATCAAGGTAACTATGGATAAGGTAGCTCGGAAGTAGGACTTTTATGTGGTGTGAGTCTTGCTTCTGCTTACTGAATTCTACTTTGAAGACAGCCTTTTACCTTGGTAACTAAGGTGATCAAGGTATGTATATTGAGCCAGAGGTTGAATGGCTCACCAAAATTCATATTTTGCTTCAAAGGCACACATTATTTATCCACTTTTCCAAATAAACTGCATGGAAAAATGTAAATGAAGCATAAAGCTCTTATGAATTGAGCCCTAAGCATTTTTCTTTTTAGCATATAAACTACTAGTCAGGATGTGATAGGAATGCATTGAACGCTTTTTCAAACTGTAATTATGTTTCCCCAGTGAAACTCAAATACTCGATACGGTCCTGCTGCAGCTATACTAGACAGGTAATAATTGGAAAATGTAACTCAGAAGTTTTATCTCTTACATAGTAAAAGGTAAGGTTACATGCTGCATACGGAAGAGATTATGTTAAGTACAAAAAACTGTGCTATGTTAATTTTACATTTGTAGCCTGCTCCAGAGCTGTATTTTAAGCTGCTCTTCTGCTTCTTTTTCTTTCTTTGAAACTGTATGTGGTTTGGGTCCATGCAACTGCTGAGGAGAGAAATGGGGACAAAGGGGAGACGCTGCCCAAGTGTCCTCTATGAGGAACATAGTTCATAAAGCTTCTGCCTCCAACTGTACTGGTGTTATTTTGTACTTGGTGTCATGATGTTCCTAACAATTATGGTGCTGAAATTTAGCTAGTTCATTTTGTGCTACAACCAGGAAGAACTGTAGGCTATCTCTTCTAAACTCCAGGAGCCAAACTAAACAGGAAGGGGCCTTTTCTTTTTTTTTTGTTGTTGTTGTTGTTGTTGTTGTTATGGTGGGGCTTCGATGAGAATTGTTTGTAAGCTCTTTGCTGTACTTGGATGCTGCCATTTGGACTTCAAGTACAAATCAGTCCACAAACTTAAGCCTGGCTAAAGTAAGTTTAATTTTAATTGATGAATTTAGTGGGAAATCTTGACTTTTTGGTGAACATAAGGTCGTAATTTATTTGAGGTGCTTATTTCATTTGGTCTGCAATTGTTGGCAAATATCTGGTTAGTTGCATGTGTGCAAATATGAGAATGCTATTAGACATGAACCATTGACCAAGTCTAAGACTAAGGTTGAATCTAGCTGCACTTAGGTTCTGAAAGGAGTTTAGAAAGCAAGAGAGTCCATGCCAAATCTTGTGACTCAACAGGAAGGTTTTCCTTACCCTTCATACCTCCAGACTCTTCCACGCTAGCCAGAAGAGTCTGACCTTGCCCAGAATGGCCAGATCAGGCAGAGGTTATTGTGATGTTAGCAGGCTTCTGTTGTGCATTGTCTCCTTCCTTGCCCCATAGTCACAGCATATGCTACCTTGGCATTACTGAAAAGCAGGTGTGGCAACTCTGGGTAGGTCACTATTTTCGTGTGAGTAAAGCCTGGATCTGACTGAAACACAAGCTGGTGCCACTAGGTGGGTCACCATCTCAATGTGAGTAAATGATGTGTCTGATACCCTGGTGGGTATGCATATCCTCAAGATTAGCATTCCCTGAAACTTAACCCTGTGGTGTATGTGTGTGTCTGTGTGTGTGAAACTGGATATAGATGGGGATTGGACAGTCCAAAGTAAATAAGGCTCTCCTTAAGGGAAGCCTGGCCCAATTTATTTACAATTACTCCCATAAAACTTGCAAGCTTTTAGAAAACTGAAATTACAAGATCCATTATGAACCCACTACAAAAATAAAATAAAAACAAAATAAATTAACACTTTCAATTTTGATTTAAAAAATGAAAGAAAGAGAAAAAACAAACCCAAGTTATTAAAGACTCAGTTGCAGGACCCTTTAGGTGTTGATACAGTGAGGCTTCTAAACAGTGCACTGACTCTTAAACTCAGGGCCTAACAGTCCCCCCCCACCAAAAAAAAAATAAAGAAGTTAAAAGTTTTGAAGGAGAAATTAAGTTATCAACAAACCAATCCACCTCAGCATTTATGTCTTTCTGTTACACATACTGCTGAACTAATAGAACTAGATATTGTGAATGACCTTACTCATTTAGGTTATTTTTTCTTGTTGATCGCTGTATCTTCTGGGTTACTTGAGTGAACAGGAGGAGGAAATTGACTCTACCACTAGCCTTAAGCGTAGACCTTATCTAAACTGTCCTATTGCAGGAAAAAGTAACCTGATAGGGATTTCTTATTCTGCTTTATGTGCCTATGACTTCCCAGACATTATATAGTGTTCTGAAGTTATAAATGCTGTGGACATTGCAGGACAAACCGTCCCATATCCTGTTACAACTCTCCTAAGTGTTTCAATTGGTCCTATATCTGATTGTCACACTTTTTTCTCAAGTCCTACTGCTTGGTCCTTCAGATGAAATGTTAATGATATGCCAGAGACATGGCAGGATGAATTTATTTCTTTCTTTCATCTCTGGGAGTTTCACCCTTCATTGACACTGATCCCTCTCTAGATTTTTAACTGTCTCTCTCAATCTGCATCATGTTCTCTTTCAGAATTTTCATTATTGTAGCACAACACACTTGGACCTGAGAAGGACTTCTGTCTCTGCAGCATTTGGCCAATTAACACTCAGATTCTTTATGGCATTCTGGGTGTCTTCCTGGCAGCACTTCACTGTTTTACCCTAGCTTGCTCTTCTGTCACACTCCTTGGAACACACTAGCAAAGAGGGGATGATTGCTGCAATGACAGTGAGATCTTCCAAAATTTTCTATGACACACATCACTTCTGCATAACCATTCCCATTTGCCTGACCTGTAACATTGGCCATCATATATAAAGCAGCCCCGCAGCAGATCCCAAAGCCTGGGGACCTTTTACTAATCTGCAGACAGATTTCATCCCAGTGCCTATGTACTTGTAATTGTTGACATGTTTGCAGAATGGGCTGAAGCTTATTCCTGCTTCAGAATTTCAGAAGAGACTTGGTGTGCTGATTTGGCATTCCTCTTACATTAGGTAGTGCATGAGGCACTCATTTAACAAGACAAGTGATTGAAGATATTTGCAAAGCTTTAAATGTTAAGCAGCACCTGCATTGTGCATTGTGTCTACCATCCTCAATCCAGCAGTGCAGTAGAAAGAATACAGTCTGGACTGACAAAGAATTGTGCTAAGATGTGAAGAAACAGCACTGGAATGGACAGATGCAGTGCTGCTAGCATTGTATTATGTAGCACAGCAAATGGGAAACATCAGCTTTCTCTTCATCATATCCCCGTGAGGTGGCCTATGCTGTATGTATTCCTCACTCACCACCAGAAGCACTGCATAAATGTGAATTTTTATTTAAAAAAGAAGTCATGTCTGACTCAGTAGTCATTCCTGCCTACTGTACTTAATTTCAGACTCCGCTATCATAGTCTGGTTTCCTATCATCATCCAAGAAAATACCAGATCTTGCTGTGCAAAATATGTTGTAAACTCTTCTCAGCTGTCAAGGATGCTGGATGCTCTGTAAAGCAGAAAGAGCAAGGAGCCATAGGTGATGACTGGCAGGGAAGGGACCTCACCAGCCAGGGATCAGCCTACAGTGACCAAGCAAAGTTAGCAGGCCTACATCACAGAATCATAGAATCATGGAATGGCTTGGGCTGGGAGGGACCTCAAAGAATCATGAAGCTCCAACCCCCCTGTCGCAGGTAGGGCCACCAACCTCCATATCTAATAGTAGACCAGGCTGCCCAGGGCCCCATCCAACCTGGCCTTGAACACCTCCACAGACTGGGCATCCACAACCTCTCTGGGCAGCCTGTTCCAGCACCTCATCACTCTCTTGTAAAGAACTTCCCTGATATCCAACCTCAATCTTCCCTCCTTCAACTTACAACCATTTCCCCTTGTCCTGCCATTTTCTACCTTGCCGGTATCGTCTGAGCATCCAGGCTGCTGTACAACTCTGAGATAATAAGCAAGTTAGAATGCAAGTCTGTGAGTTAGGACTGGGGCCAGTGATAAGGTCAGACACAGTCCAGAGATCTTCAGGCAAGCCTGCAGTGATGGGTCAAGTCCAGAAGTGCACCTGTTGTTCAGAGGCTGGATCAGTGGTGTCCATGTCTCTCCTGGGCTCAGCTGCAACATGTCTGAAGATGTGCCCTCCAACAGTGCTGCTCAAAGGAGTGTTCAGGCCTGTGGGGCTTGTAGGATTACGGACAGGAGGTGGATGGTGGCCCAGGAGGCTAATCAAGGCTTTTGGTGTCCCCCTCCCAGGTCCTAACATCAGATTGTCCATTAGGGCTCCTGCTGGCATCACCTCTTTGCAATTACAGCTGTGCCTTTCTGATGTCTGAAATACCTGACTTCATATGTTGGTATTTAGTACCAAGATAAAGGCAGTATCCAAGAGTGAACTGAATGGGGAGTTGCCAGCAGCCTTCACTGGTAGCCTTCCCCTTCTCTGCTCGTCCTGTCTTGGCCCCATGCAACAAGTTAACACAGACAAAACCTCAAATGTGGATGAACAAATCAATATGTCTTAAAAAATGTTGCAAAGTTTATATTTTCTTTAAAGTAGAACGAATTCCCTGATCGGACTCCCTTTACTTGAAGCTGAAGTGCTGTAGCTCAGGGAATAAGCTTTGTAATGCAGAAATGTACAGTCACACCTCAATACATATTGCTCACGAATTCTGTAAGTGAAACTTTACAAGTTATGACACTAAAGCTTCTATGTTAAAATGCACGTACTCTTTTGGAAGCAGAATAATGGCAGTACAGTCTTCTTAGGGTATTTGAAACAAAAACATTAAGTGTCTTTGAGACTTGAATTTTCAAACTTAACCAAACTGATAATGTTATTGTATTTGTTTATTTATTTTACTGGCACTGAACTACTTCTTTCTTAGAGTGGGAGGAGGATTGAGAAATTTCAGCTTGACAGTTGAAAGGTCTGGGTGAAATCCACACTGAAAATATGGCTAGAGGGGAGCTGGAAGACTGCTAATTACTTGACATCACCACCAGAGGATAATTTTGCTTTGCCGATTTATTCAATCTGAGGCAAAAACAGATGTAACAATGACAATAAAAATAGCAGCTTCTCTCCTTGACTGTAATATTAGTAGGAATTATGTTGATTTTTCTGCACGGGTGTACCTGGCAGGTTTGGTCTTTCCCCAGAGCTGCTCCAGAGGGCACTCTTTACCTTAAATTCACTTATTGCCCAAGAAAAGCACAGAACTTTAGTAATGCAGACTTAAAAGTCTGTTTGCCACTGAAGTGCAAATGTCATTTTATCACTTCACTGGTCACAAAACCCTCTCTGGCCTTTCTAAGAAACAATATATCCCAGTGTTCCTTCTTTCCAACATATGCTCCAGAAGGAGCCAGATGTTTATTATGTTTAGTAAGATTGGCTGGAAGATTGAGATTGCTGTAGACAAAATATTTCAGAGAAAGAATTAGGTTGCATTTTAGCTGGAAAGTTGTGATAGGGTATGTCATAAAGAGGTTTTCTTGCTTATTTGTTTCCCCACCATTCAGGGCTGAGTGCTTAAGCCAGCCTTCATTCTGGCTGCATATGGTAATAGCTTCAGCTCTGTCTTATTAATAGGTGATGCCAGGAAGGGAGGACAAGGCAGAAATAAGTTGCCTGGTGCAGTGAGCTTTTTTATCTGTTCTAAAGGTGCCCCGGGATAGAGCGGTGCTCTGTTACCTAGATAGAAAAGAGGGATGAGTGTCCATAGGATGGCACTAAAACACAGTGTGTTTCCTAAATGTATGTGTTGAGCTTAAAAACGGATCATGTGGCTGTGACACACAAGCCTGCATTCAGCTCCTGGACTGTGTGTAAGCCCACAAATAAATTCTTTATCCTGTCAGGGCTTTGCTTTTTTGTCTGTGATGTGTATGTGTGTGTGCGTGCACAGGAAGGACATCTCACTGATCATTCAAGAGTCAGTGAGGATAAATGTTGCTGATGGAGTGCAGTAGCTGGGTCTGCATCAGGGGAGGATGTACACTGCAGCACACGGTACACCCAAACCATTTTTGCTCTCATAGGAAGTCTAACTAAACCTGTTTCCCTCTGGGAGAATTGCAAGAGTTTTATTTCTAAGTCAGTAGCAAAGGGGCAAATTCCTACTGTCTGCTTTTGACTTTGGCAAGAACGAATAAGCATGGGAGAAAGGGCATGCTATCGACTTGACAAACCTGAGTCCTGTCCACACACTCTAGCAGGAAAGTGCCTGACAAATGTGTTCTTTATTTCTTCCTCACCCCAATGTTGTGCAGCTGTTCTATTCCTCCAAGCCCAATGGCATGGTGGGAAAGAAAACAGCTCTCCCAGGGAAGGAATAAGGAACACTCTGGGGCAGGGACTGTTATTTTTCTGCATGTGTACTCATGGAGTGCTGTCCCTAGCCCATGGGGCCCAGGTGCTCACTGTAACAAAGTCGGTTCAATAAACCTGCCAAAAGGCTGGAACGAGCAGACAGAGGTATCAGGGCCATATGGGTGGTCAAGGGGACACTTAAGGGCTTGAGAACATTATCATCCATGCTGATGTCCCTAAAACTAGGCTCTGTCTCCCGCAGTCCTTTTCCCACCATCGGTGCCTTCTATCCTAACAGCTAGGAAGGCCTCCTTGGCCACTGTGTACATAGCAGTGAGTGGTCCCTGCCTCAGCTGGATGGAGAACACTGCCTAAATAAGAGAATACATAGGAAGAACCATGCAAAACAAACACAGAAGTGGGATTCCGGTAAACTTTGTGGTAGAAAAAGTGAGACGAATAGTGGGACAAGGAGGAAGAAGGATGGCTGTTCTTTGGGAAACAAGAAGTTTGATGTATAGGATTCACTGCCATACCTGGAACAGCCCTGAAATAGTGAATAGTGCTCAGCCCTTTTATGCTTAGTCCTGCTCAAGACGCCAGAATTTAGGCAGCAAGGTTGCCAGTCAGGAAACTGAAGTGTTTGGATCTGTATGGTTTTCAGGGACATCAGTGTGCAATCAAAGTGGGGCTTTTGTGCTCATGCAGGTACATGCAGGGAAAGGTACGTTACCTCACCCAGAGATTGAGTCTGGCAGCCCTACCATGCCCAAGGACTGTCCCAGTGAGCTGCCCCTGAATTCATCCTAAAACTAGGAGATTCACCAGGAGAAGCTGAATATCTGTTTGAGACTTTGCATCAGGGCAAAACATCTAGCTGTTTTCAAAGACATTAAGGGGTGATTTTACAACTAAGCTGGTTGTTCATGAGCTGTTTGCTTTGATAATAGGCTATTCATAGGGCGTTTCCTAACTTGTTTTATCTACTGCCTGATTTGATAATAGTGTTTTAGAATAAGAAAATTAATGACTAGTGGCTAATACACACTCAAAGGATGATTTCTCTGGAGAGTATCTTATGAAAGAATCTACAGACTTTGTTGTTTTGCTATTCCTTGCATTTTGTCTGCGTCATGCATCTGTGCTTCCCACGTAAAGGTCTTTGGAGACAACAAAGTCATGAATTCCTTGGTATTATTTGAAAACAAGAATGCAGGGATGTGGTAGGAAAGACAGACCTTTGCTTGCAGGAAGCTGCAGAATCTGCAGGGAATGTTGATGTCAGATGAGATGCAACTGACTTAGTGTGGCAAGAGTGTGCTGAACAGCAAGCTGTCTGGACTGATTGGCAGGGCTTTGAACTAGATTAGACAGGAGAAGGGGATGTACTTCTGAGTGAGAGAAAAGGAGCCAATGAGTACTGACATTTTTGGAAGCAGCAGGGAAAAATCTCTGATTTATCCCAGAGGAATTAGGGAGTATCCTCTAGAAGGGTAACATGACTTCTAGCCCAGCTGAAGTGCCTCTACACCAATGGGTAATAAGTAGGATGAGTTGGAAACCATAATGCAATTAGAAAACTTTGATTTAATTGATATCATGGAAATGCATTGGAGTACATCAAACAACTGGAAACTGCAACTGAGGGCTACAGGCTTTTTAGAAGAGAGAACCTCCAGGGAGAGCTCACTGTGGCTTATCAGTGCTTAAAGAGGACTCATTGAAAACGTGCAGACCAGCTTTTTACAAAGTCTAATAGTGACAGGACAAGGCTTTAAACTAAAAGAAGGGAGATTTAGGTTAGGAGGAAATTCTTTACTGAGAACAATGAGGTCCTGGCACTGCTGCCCAGGGAGGCTGTAGATGCCCCATCTTTAGAGACACTCACTACCAGGTTGGATGTGGCCCTGGGCAGGCTGATCTGGTGGGGATGCAACCAGTCCATGGCAGGGATTTGGGGCTGAGTGCACTTTAGGGTCCTGTCCAGTCCTATCTGTGTTTCTGTGATACTGCTAGAATTCTGTGATACTCAAGAATGCTGATCTCCAATCAGTGATCAAAGGGTAAAAGAACTATGTTTGTTCTGTCAGAGATTTTGGAATCTATCTCCAAATTTTTCAGATAGAGTTTAAGAATAGAAAACATCAGCAACAAAAACCTATTATCAGAAGTATGGCAATTTTGAAACATTATTTCTTTCTTAAGGGATCTTTACAAAACATTTAAAGAAGTTTTTAGTACTCTGTTTATCAAAGCAAATACATTAGAGGATCAGAACATTGCTGCTATTAAAATCTATTAATGATAAACAACATGAAATTAAAGCATTTTTCATGAGATATATCTTTCTGAGGGATGTACTGGAGGTACTATGCATCTGAGAGATGCTGCTCCACAAGCAGGAAGCGTTTGGCAATTAGTGGATGAAACCTGGAAGGCAGTGCTACACTTTGCTCGCTGCAGCACCGTTGAGAAATGTCTGCCAAGTCAATATGTTGCCAGAGTTGGGAAGCTTTGAAAACCAAGTTCTACAGCAGGCAGGAGGTTATCAGTTTGAAAGTTCTTCCTCTTCATTGGTGTTTCATTTTTGGCAGAGTCTGGTGTGCCAGTCTTGCTCTGGCAGGAGTTGGTGCTGCCTTTTCTTTCTCGTAGGGGTGTTTGGGGAGTGGGATCTGCCCTACAAAGCGCTGTGTAGAGCTTTTACACTACACTTGAAAGCAAAACCCAAAGATTTTGGAAGTTGACTATTGTCAGCTGAGGGCATGAGCATTATGTTTCAGTTTTCACTCTTGGCTTGTGTTATCCTTTCGTATTCATGAATGTAAGACCTGGTGGTATGTTGCTGAATAGTCAGATCTTTATTGCCAGTGTTCCATGCGTGCTAGTGGCAGTTCAGCTCATGAAAGGAATGCATCAGTGACAGGCCATGTTTCCCACTCTATACCTGTTACCCCCTAAGAATTTGATTCTGTCAAACATTCTGTATATATGAAGAAACTCTCCTGACTTAGAAATGCTTAACAAATACCATTAGACAATGTACACACAACTTTACTGACTGCCAAAGACAGGCCTCCAATCAATTGATGGTTTGACTCTTGATATTACAAAATAGGATTTGGGGAATGAAGCTCAGAGAGATGTTTGAATTAATTGAATAATTCATTTTAGCATTAACATGATGAAAGAATAGATCTCCTGTTGGGAATTAATGTATAATGCATACATGGAACTTTCTGTATGCCTTTTATCATTCAGAGCAACTGTAGGCAAGATGGTAATGTGGAAACAATTAAAATTTAAACAAAGGAAATTTTTGTAAAGATTTTTTTGAAGGAGAAGTAAAATTGCAAATATTTCATAGGATTTACGAGAGAGAGGGTTTTTTTTTTCCTTTTTTTTCAAAGTGATGCAGAATTCAGAACATATACGTAACCAATCTGTCTTCCCATGGGAGAATAAACAACTGTGTTTCTTATACATAAGAGAATAAAATTCCAACCAGCAAGCGAAGAAGACATATACTGGATTTTTTTATTTACATAAATTACATTGCTTATAAGAGTCCTCTAATATAACTTGACATAGGTATAATGTTGGTTCAAATTGAGTGGAAGGGTGGGAGTGAATAGCTTGCTATAAGCCAGCTTTGTGTTATCATCTTCTTCCAATTCTCGACCTTGGGTCTCCAGGAAGAAATGTGTCCACTCTGTAAGAGCTGACTTCTGGAAAGCAGTAATGGAGTCCCATGCAAGCTCTTCAGCCTGACTCAGGCCATCTTTTCTGAGGGCAGTGACTCATCAGCATTGGTGGCACCTGCCAGTCTCTGGTTGGAAGTTTTCTTCATGTAACAACCAAATGAAAATGTCAGCAGTGAATCTAGGTGCCAAAACTTGGCTTTCCCTGCTCCTTGCGTGATGAGGACTAGACTCTGCTTATCTTAGAAAGGAAATCCAAAAATGGACCTTAGATCTGTGAGTTATTCTTGTTGTTAATAGAAAAGCACCAGTGCAATTTTTCTTTCTAGAGCAAACTAGTCCACAGGGCACATATGTGTAAGATTGGTTCTGTTACAGAAAAATGACTGTAATGTGAATTCAGTTAGTTAATAATGACATATTTTGATACTGTTTTGAGTGTTTTCTGACATTTCTTGTTTGTGATTGGAACTGAGGAAGAGAGAGACTTTCCAGCCCGTAAAAATGACTTTCCTGAATATAAAGCACATGCAAATAATGCAGAAAAATTGAGATGTAATGATTTGTGTTCTTTCACTCCCTATTCCTATCCACCAAACAGTCCTAAAAACTTTCTGTCTGAGAATAGTGATGCATTTTGATGCTTTTTAACAAAATACTTCTAGACTTCTGTGCAGAGTTATTTAAAGTGATTTTCCTGAACCATTTGACAGAACTCCATTAGACATCCCAAGATCAGTCTAATTATTAATAAAAGGAGAGCTCCAAATGCAGAAATAGAGATCTGGGGCAGCATCTGCAAAACGCTCAGTTTTGAAAACCAGGCGAGTAAATTTTAGTCTGCCCTCATAGGTCACAACATTTTGGATGTGAATTTGGCCCTGACTAGTTCTAGCTTGCCAATCCCTTTAACTGTTGCAATTGTTGTAAACTCAAGGATTGTTATACAGCAGCTCTGTGTACCTAAAACAAGCAGTGTCCAGGGCTATTAAGATGCAATCTTGCTGCAAAATGTTTGAGGCACCTGCCTCAGAAAACCCCGTGAAAACTCCTTCTAGGTTTGCTTCCACAAATGTTTATTAATGCCAGCTTTAATTTATGCTCCAAAGTCCCATATTGTTCAGTGTTCAGAGAAAGCAAGCCCTTTGCAATGAAATATTAGACATGCTTCCAGACTGCAGCTCCAGGAGCTGTAGTTGCATGCTGGAGAACAGATGTTCTCCTTACTCAGTCTTTGGACTATTTGCATTGTGGTGTTTGTAATTCATGGTCTAATGATGTAATGTGTTTTGAAATTATGCTATAAAAAGAGGCCTTCCCCACACAGAATTCAGCACCAAGCCAGGAGCTGTGGTGGCACCATTTTATTACCCAGAGCTAATTCCTGGTACTTGCTTTTGTACAGTGCCTGACTTGGGCCCTAAACAGTATTTTTCAGTTGGAGAAAAACCCCTCATGCACACATATATTATGAATGTTTACACTAAAAATGCATGTATATGCATGGCTTGTACTACTGGAATCTTTTTCTCTATTTCTTGATGCTAAAATAGTCACTGGTGAATTAGATAATGTACCTATTTGGGGGTTGAGTTTTATTGAGAGAAAGATGATCTCATTGTGATTGTTGAGTGAAGGGCTGAATTCAGGGTCTTTTGGAGAACAGGTCAGAGCAACTTATTGTAAACTGCTTCTTTTTGGAAACTCCTCTGGCTTGGACTAGATGCTTAATCTCAGCAGCTGCTGAATTTTTTTCACAAGAATATAAAGGCAACAGAACACTGCAAATTCCCCATGAAGCTAATTCTCTTAAATTCCTCTGTTACTGTTTGCTAGAGAAGGCAGTATTTCTCTGCACTGAAGGACTGCTGTAACTTGGATATCATTATAAAGGAGGTTCCTGAAATGAAATGAAATAAAAGCAGCAGCAAGAGCACAAATCACTATTCTGTTTCAGTCTGTCTCTCTGGATTAGACTTTGCAGAGTAATAAACCTAGCAGGCTATGTCTTGATCATGGTGGGTGTTTATTAGGACGATGATTGCATCAACAAAACATGAAAAATTAAGTTCAGACTTGCTTTGGTGTGGTGTGCTGTACGTATATATGGTCAGCTGATCTGGTAAAATGAAATGCAAATCTCCAAATACCATGGTTACTAGAGAAATTGTTGCAGCATTACTTTCTTGCAAGGGCTCAGAAAATGATAGATGGATTGAATGAAGAGTTTTGCTTCTGGAGGTATGCAGAAATATACGGTGAGTTCAGTGTCTCTGCTATAGACTATTATCACTGCTTCTCTTCTCAAGCTGGAATAAGAAGCTGAAGAACAAGCTGCCTGTTGAGGAGGAGATTATACACTTCACTTGTAAGAGAGAAGCATCAACTTAATATTGCTATTAAGTTGTGATTTAACAAAGCTTACATGACTTAACAAAATTTGTGATGACAAGGTCACCTGGTTATGTACTGAATAGAGAACAGAGTCACACAACTGTTAGGGAGATCCTCCCACTGAGTCATGATGTTCAGAATAAACCCCTTGTCCCGTGGTTTATGTCTAAAGGATTGTATGCGCAGTCAATCCTTTGTATCACTCAATACCATATAGCAAGTTATCAAGCTATTTGCAGATAAGAAGTCTCCCAGTCTTGCAAGAAGTAAAATTTCAAGAAGCTAGCTATTAGTCCCATACCAGTTATCTGTAGCAGGTAAGGAACCTCTTGATCTCAGGGAATAATGTGGAGAGGAAAAACTTGCTCAGAGGACAGATCCCAGCTGCAGCCTAGTGCAATGCAAGCTCCACAGGCTCTGGGCTGTCTGCTCTTTATGGAGTAAGACGATTGACTACTGATCATATTTGCATACTAGCCACATTGGGTTGGTGCTATCTCCTCTGAATCTACCTTGAGCCTGGTTCAGCTATTACAACCAGACCTGAGCATGACAACCGCCACTGGTGGTTATCACCTTGGCAGGGTTAGGGGTCAAATGTCAGTTTTGGAGTGGGCCAGAGGGAGTATGCTGCCATGCTGCCGTTTCAGTTTGTAGCATACTGTAGACAGCAACTAGAATCACAAAGTCATAGAACTATGGAGCCATTTGGGTTGGAAAGGAGCTGTAAAGATCATGCAGTTTAAAACCCACTGCCATTGTCAAAGACATCTTCTACTAGATCAGCTTTTTCAAAGCCCCAGTCAACATACTCTTGAACACTTGAGCATGTAGAAGAAATGAGAGCATACAGGTCCACCCCACAAGCTCATTCTCCTTGTGGAGAAGGCAGGGAGAGGTGTCCTTTTAGCAACAGTTACTAGAAGCTGGGGGAATTCAGAAGACCTGTTTTTTTCCAAAGTCAGTCACACCATGGTGGCATGGTGACATTTCCTCACTAGCCTGAAGCACACAATTTTAGAAGTCAGTGAACTTTATCTGTATGTTCTGGCTAATCTTATTTGGATAAATAGATTAGCTATATCATGTTTTTTGAGGTACTAAACTGTGCTAAAATTTCAATAGGTAATTATCACCTTATCAAGCCTGCTATTTTACTAGAATTTTTTTGTAAACATTGTGGCTGTTGCACTATAGTAAAATAGATTTTATTGAGTTACCTATAATGACAAGTTGCTGACACAGTGCACCTTTCACTTCTGGACATTTTGTGATGTGACTTTGGAACCAGTGTTTCAAAGAGAGTGCAAGATGTCTCTGATTGCCTTCTCTGAACAAGCTATGAATTACTTCACTGCCTCAGACACCTTGGAAATATTTCTCTTTTCTTATCACTCTGGAACTCTGAATAGAAGTCACGCAGTTAACAGGAAGGGGAGAGAACTCAATATCTTATAGGAATTAACCTGGCCAGCAAAACTTGTGCAAGATTTAAATGCTAAAAGAGGGAAGTCATATTTTTATCACTGTGCAGAAGAGAAGGCAGTGGTGGTGGAGTTAGTTTTTATTGAGTCTTTCTGATGAAAGATTTTAATAATACCTGATAAAATTACAGTATTAACTACTGCACTGTAGCATTTGAAACACTAAGGCAAGCTTTACTTTCCCACTAGTTTTTCTGCACATTAATAGGTGGCCTCTGCTTACCACTGCTGATTAGTTGCTTCAAACATGTTTGAAACTGCACTGAAAAAAAAGATAAAAACAGAAAAAAAAGGGTAAAATTAGCAAAAAAAAGCAGTGTCTGGTTGACATTTTTGTGTGTGAAGTATTGCACAGGTGTCAGGGTTATTTCCCCAGAAAGGACAGGACAGTTGCTTATTTGTAATTAGGTTTCATTTGAAAAGTTTGAAAGAAGGAGGAAAAAAAAAAAAAAAATCCCTTAGTCAAGTTGTCCTTTCTGGTAACCTGTTGGCTTCAATGGAGTTTGATATGATTAAGCAGAGATGTGCCAGCTTCCTTCTTTCTATGCTTCACACTGCTCAGTGGAGCACGTTTGCCAGGAGCTTGATTCGTAGTGTAGCCTTTAGATAGGCACAGATGGAAACGAGCAGGTTTCCCCCTCCCCCCCAACTGATTTCAAGTTCCAGCCATTCAGCAAGGTCTTTGGGACTCAGCTGCATTTGGTTTAAGGTAGAGCCACACTGAGGCATTAAACATGCTTACAGGTGTGTTATTTCACAGCTCGTGGTGGGTGCAATAGGCTAGGATGCTAGTTTTATTGGGAACGCTCCAGTTACAGAGCCTCTTGATGGTCAAAAGACACATACAGTTGTCTGGCTTTAGAAAAATCTAGGTAACAGAGGTGACATAGCAGGTAAACAGGTGGTGGGAACAGATCACAGAGAATCATGCTGAGGTTTCACTTTAGGGTATGTTTTAACGTTGTGGTCAGGATCTGGGTCACTTACTTGGCCAGGCCTGAGCATGGTTATGGCTAAACTGGAAACAGATAAATGTAAAACGTACCTCTAGTAGGAACTGAACCTAGTTAATGGCTTAGAAATTAAAACTGATTTAATTGAGCCTCTGGGTCCATGAGCAGCTGTGTGGGTGGATGCACAGGTGAAGATGATTGGGACCATTAAGGGCACCTGTTAGTGCCCTAAGTTTCAGCTTTAGTTAGCATGCAAACGGTGAACTGCGAGTAGATAAAAGGTTGCTTCTGTTCTGACCACTTCTTGTGTAATTAAGATAATTTCGTAGTCTCTTCTGCTCAATTTGCTCAACTTGAACAGTGAAAACTTCTGAAATCTGTTCTGTAGGAATTAAGGTAGGTGAAAATATTTTTTATTTGACTCTATCAGAACTGCTAAGGAGAAGCTTTTGGCTGTATGGGTGGAATGGTCAGATCCTTAAAGATGAGAAAGAGAACAGTGCCTGAGGAGGAGTTCTGTGTAGCAGGCAATGTAAAACTTTCACGTACAAATTCTTTGTGTATCTATAGGTAAAATATTTTACATTTTCCTAATGGGTTCTAGGTTTTCATTATGTGTAGAAATAGCGTTTTGAAGCATTGAATCCTTTTTCTTAACATCTAAAGATTGAATTAACTAATGCAACAAATTGCTGTTTTGAAAAAAGCTAAAAGCTCCTTGCGTGCTGTATCACAGTGACCTTGTGCTATTGCTCTTGCAAGGGCAATCTGAAACTGCTTTTTCCTTGTGCACCAACCTCCTGTGGATATTGAAGAGTAAGAAATGTGAGCTTTCCTGTTCTGGAAGTTGAGCTAGAAATACTGCGGCATCAGGGTTTCTTGAGAGGTTTCCAGCATGTCTTGTTTTGGACTAGCTGGACATATGGTAGGAACAGACTTTCGTGTGGTGTTTGAGTTGTGTTTTTCCACTGATATTCACTGATAAAACTAGCAAGGGCAGAGGGATGTGAAAATAATTAAGGCAACAGATAAGAATAATTTGCTTTTTCAGAGCTCAAAAGTTTGCTTTTGGCTCAGCAGAAGCTTTGAAGAAATTTCAAACTAGAATTACAGCTTTAGCTGGTGGCATATATATATATTTTTTTAAGGTGTTGAGTACGGGTTTTAATGTCTGTCTCTGTTATTATATTAGCATTTGCTAACCTTTGTGAATAGATTCTGATTGAGTAAATAGTGAAAGAGGACTTTATGATGCTGGGAAAGTTGGTTTCAGAGTCTGAAGAGAGTGGTATTGACCAGAGAGAGGAAATAAAGAAACAGAACATAATGAGAAGATAGAGCCACTTGAGCCTTTGGCCTTCTGAACATATAAGCTTGTTTAACTTATCCATTACTTCTGTTTTGAGGGCTCGTGTCCTACTTCCCACTTTCATTTGGTACTGGGTCTTTTCTGTCTACTGTTCTCAGTAGGAAAGTGTGGGCACAATGCTGATTTCCTAAGGCTAGACCAGTATTTCTGGTTAGGGACATTAGTTACTGCCATCCTGGTTTGCAACCATTTATGCAAGACAAAGGCATTGCAGATTGAAATCTTAATCTTGCAAGCCTTTGCATGTGATAATGTGTTGAAAAACTTGCATATGAAATGAATTAACTCACCCCTCAATATAAATCTTTCCATTTCTATTGCCTTCAGCCCTTCCTATCCTAGAATCACCAGCAGTAACCAGCTTTTCATGGGCTGATGTAAACAGAGAACTGCAGAGTGTCTCTGGTCTCTAGCTTTCCACATGCGTAGTGGCACAATTAATCACTTAATAAGTTTTACAGTTAAAATTCAGTTATCAGCTGTCTTTGGGGATCCTATATTAGATGCCAAGTGCTTGTGAGAGTCTGGGTCAAGTGAGGAGTTCCAGGTGCTTAGAAGAGGCATAAAAGAAAGCAGCCAAACTTCACAGCTGGACTGTTCTTATTGACTTAAAGGTTTGTTTGAAGGTACCAGAAAATTGCTTAAAAAAAACCCAAACAAACATGTTTTCAAAGAAAGCAATCATATACTCCAGTCCCTTCTGCAGAAGAAAAAATTATGCACCCTCTGGGTTTCTGTTTGTTTTTCTTAGCAAACCTTGAAGCTACATTAACTTTAAACAAGTACATGCTGCTCCCCTTCACAATTCTCTTCTTTGAAGCTATTTGAGTTAATGTTTGTTGGGGGACCTGAGGAGGAAAGAGACAGAGCTGGGTCTTAGACATTCTCTTCACATCAGAAAGGTGTATGCTTTTATACCTGTGTTCCAGGGAGAAAATTACATATTGCTATGCTATATAGCCTGGATCTCTCATTTATTTACAGCGACATACCTATGAACTTAGCTTTAATTCTCTGGGGAGATTTTGGTGTTCTGATTATGCATTTGATTCCCTGCATTAATCTTGGGAGCAGGTGAAACCATCACCCGCTGAGGGCTTTTTGTATTCATTTAGTGCTTGGGAGCTGGAATGCTTCTCTTCCAGGACAGCTCATATATTGGAGAACAGGGAGGAAGGGTGCAATGGATAATAAAGGATGGAATATTTCTTGCTGGGAGAATTTCTCACATATCTGAGAGGAAGATGCCAGGTCAGACAAACCATACAGGTTTTCTTCAACTGTTTTTTATTTGTTTTTCGTTATTAATTGATAATTATAGCTAAGCCTTGTCCAAGGATATAGGTGAGAAACCAGGAACCTAGTGGGAAGTTCTGTTAATGTTAATTTTAATAATATAAAAGCTAGTTAGGGCTGACTGGCAAGGGGTGAGTACGTCCCCAGAAGCTGTATCTGGCCTAAATAGGCAAATGGGAGCTGGGTACAGCCCAGCCATAGTCGAGGAAACCCATTCCAGGTATATGGACAAGAGCAGCCTTCAAGCCTGATTGCCCAGGCTGTGATGGAGGTGCTCAACACTGAAGGGGCAGCACAGCTGGCTCTCAGCTCCTGCTGCATGGCTTGAAGTGGTGAAGTTGTTAGGACTTCTGTACTGTTACTTCAGATCAGGTGTGATTCCAGCAAAATCAGAGTTTGGGCAAGGCCAAACCAGCCTTATTTTTGTGCACAATATCTGCAAGGCCTTCTGAGCTTTGGATCTGCACTCTCAGATCATGACAAGATCCTTGCTTGCAGGGAGGACAAGGTTGCACAAGGCAGTATGATGACCCACCTGACATTCAGAGGGCTTTTGTGACAGTAGTCAGGGAGAGGGGTAGCCCAAGTTTCAACCCCTTGCTCCAAGCGTTATGTGTTTTTTGTCATCTTCTGGGCTGATACTTTATATGTCATGCTTTGCCTATAGTGTAGTTTCTCTTTTCTACCTGAACGTGCAGTTAGGAGACACTGAGGAGATGTCATGCATATCTGCATTGACCATTGCAGACCTTAAGGCACTTGGAGAGCTCTGCTCTGTAAGAGCTTGTGGTGAAGCAGAACTTGAAGGGCTTATTGCCTCCTGCCTTTTCTTGGCTGTAAAGTTAAGCTTGTAAAGTGATCTCAGCCTTAAGGGATGCTCTCTGCCATACTTCCAAGTCCCTTGCACTTGGTGTGCCCAAGAAGTGGAAGAGGAAGAGCATAGCTTGAGAACTCTGCTCTAGAAGAATTCTGATGTTTTAAGCATCAGACATCTGCGTATTTCTGTTTGCCTTACATTGGGCTAAATATTGCATCCGTTGGTTCATTAGGAACCTTTCTGTAGATTTGGCTATACATTGGATTAGTTGATGGTTTCTGGATTAAGCAATACTTTAAGCATGTGCTTTGCACTTGAGTTATTTTCACAGGATGAATGCACTTGGAAAGAGCCTTTTTAGGAAAGGATTTTAGCATTTGGGTATGCTGTTTGCTGGCTGAGATGTGGGGCATTAACTATATTGCTCCTTGTGAATAAAGAAGCTCATTTAGATCTGCCCCTGAGGATTCTATCCAGTCTCCTATTGCCATCTGTTTTAATAGAGGCTGGGAATTTAAATATCTATGTGGATCAGTTTGTAATTCCTGCGTGTGTCAGTATCCCTCTGTTGCTCTGTAGTGTCAGTGACCATTGTATAACCCGTGTACTCTCATGTTGAGCAAACACTGCAGACATTTAAGACATAGAGGAGAGAGTGACATAGAGAAGATAAAACATGGATTCCAGTGATTGTAATTTTGATTCCAATGGCAATCCTAATGTTGACTAATCATCATAGATTGTTTACTTACCATTTACTGACATGTAGTATAAAATAATAGGGGGACTTTTGCTACTGCAGTATTTCCCTTCGTTTCTGCTAAGCTACTATTTTTTGGGGGAAAGGACTGTCTCTACCTACATGTCTGATTCACAGTAATAGGTCACCAAGTTCCAGTTCAGAGAAGTAACATAACAGAACTGAAATCAGCCATGTGAGTCAGAGTATATTATTAACACTACTTTGGTTTGAGGGGCTGTGCAGCCAATGCATTAGGCACTGGAGAGAGATAATGGGAAATGCACTGGCATTTTCAAAACAATGCAGTAAGCACTTAGAACTTGCCTAAGCCATTAGAGGACTGTGGTTGATCTTAAGTGAAACTTTTTCAAACATCTGTTCCATGTGTAAGGAAATTTAGATTTAAAATTGTTATATTCTGTTGTACTCATAATGGCACTTAGGGCATATAGCTTGGATTTCCAGAGGTATTTAGATGTTTAAAAAATGTAAGCAAGTGTCTTGAGACGACCTCAAAGCTGTTGAAAATCCCACTGGGAATCTCTTGCCTATAGGAGTAGACATAGGTTTGAAAAGGTAATGCTGACGACTTGCATGCAACAGTATTGCTGTTTCTCCTGTGCTCTTAGCCCTTACCCTCTCTCTGGGTTATGAGTATTTTGCAGCATCAGGCAAGAAACGATTTTTAAGTGAAGGAATATTACTAGTCAAATGCTATCATTGTGAGGGAGATTGTTTTACCTCTGCTGCTTTTCAAAGTAGCAGTGAGTGAGATAGGAGAAGCCTCTTAATAATCTGTGATTCTTATTGCATGAAGCAGCAGTTCTTTAGGAGGTTGTTTTCCAAACCAGTGGTCATCCTTTGGGCTGAAAGAGGCTTTTTTTTTTTTTTTAAACTCTCAAGTGCCCATCTGAATGGGAAACTGTGTGTTACCATGGGAAGTTCATATGAAATTTGCACTACAGAAGCTGTGGCTTAAAGGGTGGTTGAGAAGCATATTGTATGCATCTGGTACGTTTTCTTTACCCTGACATCAGACGCTATAAATAAGATTTGTTTAGGGCAGTGTGTCTCAGTCTTGTTGAACTGAAAAGCAATGCAAGCTCTCTGAAAAAGGTTCTGTGTGCTCTTAAAAATCAGTTTTTCTTTGCAAGCAAATGTATATTGGGTCACATCGTATGTACTTACTCCTTTCATTTCTCTACTTTTTATTTGCTCATGTGCACTTCTAAAACTTTTGGCTGTTGTTTCGTGTGCTGTTTTACATCAAGCTGTTTTAGCATGTGAGATTTAGGGCTGGGTTCAACCATGCATTTAATTTCCAGAAAGCCCTGAGTGATTCAAGCTGATTGCTGCCTACAAGTACTGACCATTACAGGTGTCCTATGATGAAATTCCCATAAAAGGGAACTTAAGGCTTAACTGCACTCTTTTCCTGAAGGTCAATCATAGTATCTAAAGAGCTAGGAAACTAGTTGATGAGGCTGCTCAGTTGAGCACTACTGTATCTGGTGCAAGCAGTGCATCAGGCACTTCTCATCAGGGGTGTACTGAGATGCCCTGCATTGGAATGAGGAAGCTACAATTGAGTTTCATAAAAACTGATTTTCTTCTGCTGTCACACAGGAATGTTGTATCAATGCTTACTGTCCAAATTGGCTGATTTTGTTGTTTTTTTCCTCCTCCTGTGAATACTGTCACTCTTTCACTTATGCTTCAATGTCACTTCACTTCAGATTTTGAAACCTGAAAGAGTCATTTTATATTAACTTCTGACAAGAAATGACAGGTTTCCTGTTGATTTCAAGCACTGGGATTTTGTCTATTTCTTTATGTAGGCTATAGAGACAGAATTTAATAGCATCTTGTAATGTCCTAGAGTAAAACAAAGCAAAATATTTGTGTCAGATTTTGAGAGGGAGGTTTGAGAAGCTGGTTAATTAGTTGAGACTAATCCAGCAGCGAGGCTGATGTTTGGATGCAGGTGCCTGCGTGCCATAAGCTTTCTCCTATCCTCGAGGCCTCTCACACTCTCTCTGCCTGAGTGCAGATCTTTCCTTGTCTTGGGCTGATGAGCAGTTGAAGGTAAAGGTATTTTGGATAGGGATGAGCATGGGATGAGGGGAGTGCTGCTTGGTGCCTTGGGAAGGTGAGAGAGCTTTGCGGAGTCCATTCTCTTGTGCTTATATTAGGGAAAGTGGTTGACAATGGATGTGAGTTTTTATTATGAACTTGTGGTATCTCTTACTATATGGTAATTAATTAAAAGGTTATTGGTTCCATCAGTGTATTTTTTACTCACTTAGCATTTTCCTTGAAAAGCACTCTTCCCTCAAGGTTTGATTTTTGTACTGCTCTTGCTGCTTTGAGTTGGAGTTAGTAACAGCATCAGACAGCTGCAGCCTCACAATTGTGAAGAGCTTGACAAAAATGACTATTTGGAAATAATTAGAGGTGAATGTGAAAAGACATAAAGATGTAAATGTGACTTGTACAAACATAAATTTGCAGGTACTTTGCTAAATTGTAACCCTATGTCATGTTCAGTAGGCTTATGGCAAAATAAACCATGGGACATGGGTTTGCATGGTACGAGTTCCACACACTAACCTAAAAAGCTTGTCTGTTCCTGGCAATGGGCTGGAAGATGATCTGTATTGGCTTTCCTTTTGTTCTGAAGCCCTGTCTACAGATGAGTGAGCCTCTCACTGAAGACTTCATTTTTACCTGGAATGTAACACTTGTTCTTGTAATAAGGGCAGGTAACATCCAGATTTTAAAACTGTGTGGAGCAAGGAGCGCTTTACAAATCACTGTGCTTAGTTCAATTTTGGATACAGTTGGAAGGTTATGCTGGCAACATTACTAGAATTACAAACACAGCTCTAATGAGGTTATGATAATATGTGGCTAAATAGCAGCTAAAATGTGCTTAGCTTATTTAACAGAGCTGTGATTTTGTTACATTAAGGGCTTAGGTTTTTCTTTAAAAAATGATTTTGTTTCTGGTATAAAATGAGAGGGGGAAAAAAGGCAGAGAAAAGAGTTGCTCTGTTGGGATTCATAGAAATTTGATAATAACCTGAAATTATTAAGTGTTTGCAGGCAGGTACGTCTGTCTACTCCGTGACTAACCAGCTCAAGATGGAATAAGTCCCTCTGGCTGGGGATGCTTATCTTTCTGATCCAGTCTTATTAGCAGAAGGGAGACTCCATGGATTTTTAAAGTGGTTCTTTGGAAAACATGATTAGATGCCTGTTCCACCTTCAACTTTCTTGGCCAAAGCTACATCACTGAAAAGACTGTACTCTCAGAGGTGAAAAGATGCCCAACTGCCATTAGGATTTTACTAGTTATTCTGCTGTTATTTCCCTTGTTAGAGGGACTGTTCACACTGAAGCAATGAAGTTACCCTCTCTGGGAGGTGTCATTTCACATGGAAGTTCCTGTGCATTATAACATATGTGATCTGGAAAATCAAAAGAAGTTCTTGTGCTGAAAATACGTAAAGGTGAAACTTGGGGCAGTGTATTCAGGAATTTTAAAAGTTCCTTAGAATTTTAAAGTAATTAATTTTTGATTCATGTAGCTATTCTGCAGCTCAACACATTTAAAATCATTTATTAAGCAAATGTGAGTAACATTCTGGAAAAAGATAAACAAGTGCTGTTAGCGATTTTACATTTTAAGTGGAAAGTTGAAAAGCAAAATGATTTTCAATCTAAAAGAAATTAATATTATCTAAGTAAATGTAAAAGTAAGGGGTGAATTTGCTTAAGGTTTGATGTTAAAGGACAGATTAATGATGAAAATCCTTAATTGATTGTATGGAATTGAGTGGAAAATTACTAATGTGTCCTTTCATAAATCTTTAATGCTTAATTTATTACTTCAAATATAAAAATGTAATCAGGAGACTGTAAATAAGCTATATTGCAACCTTTTGAGTTGAAATTTGTGTTCCTGCAGTTTAGAACAGCACTTTGCTGAAGAGGGATCTGTACTGACCCCCCCAAAGTTAATTTATTCAGCAGATCATGCATCAGATGTGCTGAAGTCAGGTTGGCTATGGCCTATCCTGACACTGAACTACAGTGGCAGTGCAGCCTCTGCCTGCAGTATTAGTGCTGTGCCCACAAGATCTGAGTGTTGCCTCAATCTGTGAAGTGCCCATGCCAGCAGCTGTAGGGCAAGCACTAAGGCTGCTGCTGTCATAACCATGATGGATGACAACACTGTCTTGAATATCAAGCTACTTCTTCTTGGCCCTGAATGGGGACGTAATTGTGCCGAAGTGATGGTTTTCAGACTGCTATTCTTGCCCAGCACAGCTGCTGAACAGAAAAACCAAAGTAACTAATGCTAGATTCATAGGGAATGAAGGCATCTCTAGAAAATGAAGTCCTGAGTGGCGCATGCTGACCAGAAAATGCAGTGTGGGTAAGGCTTTGTTTTAGCATCAGCACTTTGGTTAGTGCTAGCAAGGTGTACTGTAGATAAGACATTTTATCTACATTTGAGAGGTGGGGATATAGGAAGATCTGCTTTGGGCCTTCCAGGGTCAGGCTTGGATTTTAATCAACATGTGCAATAATATTACTCAAAATCTCTAAGTATTTTTGGAGAAGATATTTTAAGTGGCTGGCAATAGTCTGGAGAACAACAGATGCTAACAGTGGTAGGACACAAATAATACTATTTGTGACAGCTCATCGATTTCTTTGTCAAATCCTCAATAGAAGAATGAGAAATGAAGCTATCTCAGTAGCATTTGGGAATGCAGTGAAGCTTTTTTTTTTTTTTTTTTAAAGCAAAAGGAAGGAAAAGCTCTTGATCAGAAAAAATAGATAACCTTTTAAAGTGTAATTATGGGTTAATCCACCTTAATTTAGAAGGAGGAAGAAGCATAAAGAGGCCAAAACTTGGGAGCAGGAGACGAATATTTAGGAATTCACATCTTGGGGAAAGGGAGAACAGTTCAGGGAAGAGCATCACTGTCTGTCTTGAGACATACAAGGAATAAGCAAGCACTGAGGTTACAGACTAATTGGTGAGTTCACAGATGAAACATCAGGAAGTACAGGGACTGCCAAGAGTCATTCTGGGTTAGACCTTGAGAAAAGATTGATGCTGGTAGTCTAAGCTTCACCCTTTTTTAAATGAAAGGAGAACAAAGATAGCGATGCTATTGAGGCAGGAGATAAATTTCAGGTTGCCTGATATTCTGCCTCAGAATATTTTTTAATAAAGATGTTGAACTAAAGCAAATATTTTAAATGATAATGAATAGGCACAAAGTAAATGTTCGTGCTTGAGGAGGGGATGAGACTTTGGGATTTCAGTGTACATTGACTTGAAGATAAAGGGTGAGCTGATTTGCTCTGTAAAAACCCTGAGCATCTGGCTCATGAAACTGCCAACACAGAATCAGAGTTTTATTTTTAACAAATTTCTCTATTTGCCTAGAGAATAGCTGAAGAGATATTTAAACTTAAGCAGAAGGAGGCTGAAGTGTTCTTAGGAGAGCCACAGACCTCTGAGTGTGACCTTAGTTAAGATTTAAGAACATATTTTGGGGGAAAACGTAATGAGAGACCTGGAAATGCAAGTTAGGGAAATAAAAACAAGGATAACTAGAATCCATGGTGAGCAAAGATCCATTATAACATTGCAGTAGGTGACACTAGATGGATGTCAGGCAGAATTGAGTTTGGACTTAGGCCCAGAAGACATCTTGCTGTATGTGTGGACACTGCATTCAAATTTTGGGATGGCGGATTTCAAGAATAAATGCTCAATTCTGACCACTGTGTATGCAAATGGATTTTGTGGTTCTCAGCTCCTGCAGTACTTCTGTGGATGAGACTTCACAGCTGCTGTTAAAGAGGGGAAAGAGCAGGGCTGGTTGAAAGCCAAGACCCTTGCAGACTTTATTCCCTTTTAAAGCAAACTGAAGACTTTTTTGTTCTTTTTGTTTGGTTTAAGGATCCCTAGTAGGAGAGAAAGATAACTGGGAGGTGGCAGCATTTAGAGAAGTGAGAATGTTTTCATTAGATTGTTCTTAAATGATACTGAGCTTGGGAGCGCAAGGTGATAAGTGTCCTGTATTCTTCAGCTTTTACAGACTGAAGAAGCACTAGGTCCTCACTTCCCTCTGTAGCAATCCTCTTGTGAATTTCTGATGAAATATGATTCCAAAGGCAGCAGGTTTTTTTTTTTTTCTTAAAATGTTTTCCTTAAAATTACACTTTTTTTTTTTTTTTTTTTTTTACACCCTTGACATTCCTCAAGACTTGGATTTTGATATACTAAGTCATGAAACAGGCTTTGGCTTCAGCTCTGCCCCCACTAGGCATTGCTTGCAACTTCTGCAGGTGATTCTGGAGTTCAAGCCAGTAGGTTTTCTGTGAATCGAATGATCCAGTTCTGCTAGAACAGTCAAGGATTTGTAAGATTCTCTGTGATCAGCCCCTAAATGCATCGAACTGCTTCTATATCTCTAGCAAGGCTGGTCGTTGGTAAACTTTGGCTGGAAGCTGAAAGGAAGTTCTTGAACTTCTGAGGACCAGGAACAGATGTCAGTTTTCCCGTGGGGGATATTAAGTCTTAGTTATTCAAGCAATGACATGATTTCCTTTTGCTATATCCAAGTCTTCTTATGTGATGTTCAACTCCCAGAATTTTTCCCAATGAGTAGATAACCACATGGTTGATGATGTTATTCTAGAATCACAGTAACAGAATCAGTATTTTTCTTGCATCCCTCAGAAAGCAGTGTTAGAAAGTAGAGTGCCTGAGGGGACCATTACCATGTGCATTCCTGGTGGCATGTGGTGGCAATACGAATTGTGATAAACTCACATCAGATTGAAGCCATCTCTGGAGACCCACCACTTTCTTCAGAAAGAGAGTGGGAATGTTTCTTCAGGAACTTCTTGATACGGATCCAAACCAGTGCCTTTGACAAAAGAAGAAACTATGGACTCTTCCCATAATAGTGTATACCACCATGCCATTGATTACTTCTCTGTTACCTCCAGCAGCTTCCCGGACTAGATGTTAATTGTTTTTTACTTGTCATAATCCTTCATTATCCATGCTGATCTAGTTAACGAAGAAAACCAAAAGCTGAATTTCTTGTATGTGCCTCTGATTCCTGAAACTGAGATATTAGATTAGGTGCACATCTGTCTTCCTCATGTCTACTCTGCAATGATAAAAGTTAGGTGTCTTTCATCTGACTACAGGTGGGTGATGCAAGCTCTGGCTATAGATTGAACTCTCATTTTTTTGATCCTTCTCTGTCTTGGTCCTGAGCCAACAAAATCAAATGTGAGAATGAGATTCAACTTTGATACAGTAGTTCACATTCGAAGCTAGAATTGCTAGAATTGTATACTGGCAATCACTTTTGATTAGAATTATTATTGTAGCACTGGGAGATGATCTGCAGATGCCAGGTAGCATGACTATAATCTTGATGTTCCTCCTGCTCTCTTATGTGTCTTTGCTGCACGTGGGTTTCTGAATGCAGCCTGGTTCACCAATAGAAAAGCAGCTGTCAGGTGGTGCAGAACAGTGTTTTTGCAGCATATGGTCTGCAGCAGCACCTTTTAGATCTTGCTCAGCAGTCCCAAATTGTAGAGCAAACAAGTCACACAGAGCCAGCAGTCTGGACTCGGGACATTTAAGGTTACTGCACTGCGTTACAGATGGACACCATTAAAAAGTCAATTGGAGTGTTGCTTTGCTGCCAATGTTGCGGTCAGGGTGGGAGTTTTCTACTCTTGACAGCATCACTGTCCTTGCCAGCTGAAGGCTGTGCCCTTTCATGGCAGCTTGCAGCGGTTGCTTGTGGCAATTCTGGAGCTATTGGACTCTAGAGTAGATCTGGCCAGAGGTCCAAGGAAGAGAAAGATCTGAAGTAGACAAAGGAGTAAGGTCTCTTGCGAACTACATGTTCAATCATTGCTATGTATTCTTCAACTGAAAATTCTACATTCTGACCATGAGTTTCAAATGTGGCTTTTCAGAGTTGGAGATAGGACTACTTTTTTTTCCTCTCGCCTCTCTTTTTCTTCCATTTTTTGTAATAGACATATTTTTGCTACTATCAGACTATGATGATGTTTTAATCTATGGCCCTTTCCCAGTTGATTGCTAAAATTCCTGGTTGACTTTTAAAATGCAGAGTTTGTGTTCCTGTGACAAGCACAGTTTGAAATCTCTGTATAATAAAAGCCCAGCTCAAAGTTCTGCAAATAAATGCAAATCTGTATGCAAAAGATAGGTACTCAGGACTATTTGATTTGTATTATCTGTATTGTGTCTTTAATTTAAAATAACACTGTGGAGATGATATTGAAAACAACTTTTGCCCACTGTAAAATATGTGGGGACTTAATTTCTTCTGTATCAGGAGTTTACTGTTAGGTGAGAATAGGCACTATATGCATTCACTGAGAATGAAGTAAATTAATAATGGCAATTAGAATTAATGCTTCTGGTGAGAAAATGAAGCAGCTCACATCATGGTGTCTTGACTC